>NC_064923.1:220724504-221038846 GCF_023897955.1 Schistocerca gregaria | reverse complement strand
ACTTGTGTTGATCCATTATACCATCCAGAATGACGAGATCACACAGGAAATGCCACGAAAACATTCCCAGCAACATAACGTTCCAGAGTGCTTTCACACGTTTCCCGCCGCATACGCCAAAGGCGGCCATCTGTCCGATGGAGCATAAAAAGTGCTTCATCTGAAAGGCCACCTCTCGTCACTCAGTGGACATACAGTTGCTGTACTGGTGTACAAATTTCAGCCGTCGCTGCCAATGAACGAAAGTGAGCGTGGGTGCATGAACCAGAAGCCTACTGCGGAGCAGCAACGTTCGCTGAATGGTCGTTGAGGAGACACCGTAGGTAGCCCTTTGGTTCATCTAGGCCGTCAGTTGCTCAACAATTGCACGTCAATTCGCCCTTACGCATCTCCACAGTCATCATTCACCACTATCATCTGTGGTTCTTGGTACACCGCACTTCCCTCAGACTGGCATTCGACAGGGCCATTTTGGCTTGCAAGGCAGCAAGCGAACAGTTTACAAATTTAGCCGTTTTGGAAATGATTCCACCCTTGGCCCGAAAGGCAATTATTATTCCTTGCCGGCCGCGGTGGTCTCGCGGTTCTAGGCGCTTCAGTCCGGAACCGTGCGACTGCTACGGTCGCAGGTTCGAATCCTGCCTCGGGCATGGATGTGTGTGATGTCCTTAGGTTAGTTAGGTTTAAGTAGTTCTAAGTTCTAGGGGACTGATGACCACAGCAGTTGAGTCCCATAGTGCTCAGAGCCATTTTTTATTATTCCTTCTGGACGACGGATAAACCGCTCGATTTCCACATTACCACAACGACTTCATTGTTTTCCACATCTCCCGACACACTTTGTATATCCTCCATTCGTAGTGCTGGCACCAGCCGTCTCTGAGTGGTTCTTCTAAGTTGATGTAGAACGTAGGCGGTAGTCATATTAATGTGAATGGTTCAAAGTGGCTCTGAGCACTATGGGACTTAACAGCTATGGTCATCAGTCCCCTAGAACTTAGAACTACTTAAACCTAACTAACCTAAGGACACCACACAACACCCAGTCATCACGAGGCAGAGAAAATCCCTGACCCCGCCGGGAATCGAACCCGGGAACCCGGGCGTGGGAAGCGAGAACGCTACCGCACGACCTAATGTAAATGGATCATCTACAATATAGCAGAAAATTACATGATTAAATTTATATGTGATTTACGGATATACAGGGTGTGAAACGCAGAACACAGTGCTGCCGTCTCTGACGGCAAAAATGATTCTAACCTAGCTCGGAATTATTTGAGCTTGGAACCAGGTACGGCTAAGTCACTTTATGCTGCTTTATGCGTAGCTGCTGGCGAGCATATATCAATGCAATTCCTGTTAGTTGCCCCTCAGTTGGAGTTTGCTGTTGCTCTAGTCCATCCGCATCAGTATGCAGCAAAGTTAAACATCAAACCAAGTAAGTGCATTTTCCACCCGGTTAGCCGTGCGGCCTAACGCATTACTTTCCGAGTGGGAAGGCTTGCCGGTCTCCGGCACGAATCCGCCCGGAGGATTAGTGTCTAGGTCCGGTGTGCCGGCCAGTCTGTGGATGGTTTTTAAGGCGATTTTCCACCTGCCTCGGTGAATGCGGGCTGCTTCCCCTTATTCCGCCTCGGTTACACTGTCGGCGATTGCTGCGCAAACACTTTCTCCACTTACGCGTACATCATAATTACTCTATCGCGCAAACGTTGGGGTTACAATTGTCTGGTGTGGGACGTTCACTGGGGGTCCACTGGGGGCCGAACCGCACAATAACCCAGGGTTCGGTGTGGGGAGGCGGTGGGGCAACTGAACTGCTGTAGCCTGTTGTGGGGTTGTGAACCACTGAGGGCTTTGGCGGGGACGAAGCGTCTGTACGCGAGACTTCCACACTCCTAAACATCCCTAATTCCACTGTTTCCGACGTGATAGTGAAGTGGAAACGTGAAGGGACACGTACAGATCAAAAGCGTAGAGGCCGACCTCGTCTGTTGACTGACAGAGACCGCTGACAGTTAAAGAGGGTCGTAAAGTATAATAGGCAGACATGTTTCCAGACCATCTCACAGGAATTCCAAAATGCATCAGGATCTACTGCGAGTAATATGATAATTAGGCGGGAGGTGAAAAAACTTGGATTTCATGGTCGAGCGGCTAATCATAAGCCACACATCACGCCAGTAAATGTCAATGAGACGTCACGCCAGTAAATGTCAATGAGCGTAATAAATGGACGATTAAACAGTGGAAAAACGTTGCGTGGAGTGACGAATCATGGTACACAATGTGACTATCCGATGGCAGGGCATGTATATGGCGAATGCCCGGTGAATGTTATCTGCCAGCGTGTGTAGTGCCAACAGCGTTATGGTGTGGTCGTCTTTTTCATGGAGGGGGCTTAGATAACTTGTTGTTTTGCGTGGCACTATCACAGCACTGGCCTACATTGATCTTTTAGGTAACTGCCGAAGAGGAATTCGGGGATGGCGATTGCGTCTTTCAACACGATCGAGTACCTGTTCATAATGCACGGCTTGTGGCGGAGTGGTAACACGACGATAACATCCCTGTAATGGACTGGCCTGCACAGAGTCCTGACCTGAATCCTATAGAACACCTTTGGGATGTTTTGGAACGCCGACTTCATGCCAGACCTCACCAACCGACATCGATACCTCTCCTCAGTGCAGAACTCCGTGAAGAATGGGCTGCCATTTCCGAAGAAACATTCCAGCACCTGACTGAACATATGCCTGCGAGTGTGGAAGCTGTCATCAAGGCTAAGGGTGGGCCAACACCAAACTGAACTCCAGCGTTACTGATGGAGGGCGCCTCGAACTTGTAAGTCATTTTCAGCCAGGTGTCCGGATACTTTTGATCACATAGTGTAACTTTCCCCTCTGTAGAAATTTAAGGTAACAGGCTATATTCCTTGTAGATATCGCATATTTATTTTTTTAAATAAAACGTTTTAAATAAAAGTAAGTGCATTGGTAGATAAGGAGTCTGATCTACATCTACATCTACATCCATACTCCGCAAGCCACCTGACGGTGTGTGGTGGAGGGTACTTTGAGTACCTCTATCGGTTCTTCCTTCTATTCCAGTCTCGTATTGTTCGTGGAAAGAAAGACTGTCGGTATGCCTCTGTGTGGGCTCTAATCTCTCTGATTTTATCCTCATGGTCTCTTCGCGAGATATACGTAGGAGGGAGCAATATACTGCTTGACTCCTCGGTGAAGGTATGTTCTCGAAACTGCAACAAAAGCCCGTACCGAGCTACTGAGCTGTTCTTCTGCAGAGTCTTCCACTGGAGTTTGTCTGTCATCTCTGTAACGCTTTCGCGATTACTAAATGATCCTGTAACAAAGCGCGCTGCTCTCCGTTGGATCTTCTCTATCTCGTCTATCAACCAATGAATCTCAGTCTGGCATCTGCTTTACGACGATCAACTTTATATGATCATTGCATTTTAAATCGCTCCTAATGCCTACTCCTAGATAATTTATGGTAATTTATGGAATTAACTGCTTCCAGTTGCTGACCTGCTATATTGTAGCTAAATGATAAAGGATCTTTCTTTCTATGTATTCGCAGCGCATTACACATGTCTACATTGAGATTCAATTGCCATTCCCTGCACCATGCGACAATTCGATGCAGATCTTCCTGCATTTCAGTACAATTTTCCATTGTTACAACCTCTCGATATACCAAAGCATCATCCGCAAAAAGCCTCAGTGAACACTGAAAAATAAAGTTTAATGTGAAACACCTTTAATAAAATTTCGACAATTCCTGGAGTTATTAGTCAGATATTATGTATCTAACAACGAGTTCCTCGCCAGATTGTAAAGGCCCAAGAGATGTCAACCGGCCGCCGTGTCATCCTTCGCCGACTTCCGATCCGTGGAGCCGCTACTACTCAGTCAATTACATCCTTAATTGGCATCATGAGGCTGAGTGCACCCCATACCAATCATTCCACCAAGGAAGAATCTTCGGCAGTACAAGGAATCGAACACACCTCTTCAGCATGGTAACCATGTATACTTACCACGCAGTCATTAGGTATCTAATAGACAGTATAAAAGAAATATAAAGCGTTGTTTGGATCATTTGTTACTTCTTTTGTTTTCAGTTACCTCCTTTATTTTAAAATAAATGATGAGATGGCGAAACCTTTATTACTGTATGATAAACACACAAGTTATACTTGACAGTTATATCGTGTACATGGAGGTAAGATAGTGCACACAAGGTATAAAAGGGTATTGCATTGGCGGAGCTGTCATTTTTACTCAGGTGAGTCACGTGAAAAGGCTTCCGATTATGCCCGCACGACGGAAATTAAGAAACTTCGAGCGTGTAATGGCAGTTGGAGCTAGACGCATCGGACAATCCATTTCGAAAATCGTTAGGGAATTCAATATTCAGAGATCCACAGTGTCTGTGGCGAGAAGGCCAAATTTCAGGCCTCACCTCTCACCATGGGCAATGCAGTGGCCGACGGCCTCCACTTAACGACCGAGAGCAGTGGCGTTTGCGTTGTCAGTGCTAACAGACAAGCAACACTGCGTGAAATAAACGCAGAAATCAATGTAGGGCGTAAGATGAACGTATCCATTAGGACAGTGCGGCGAAATTTTGTGTTAATGGACTATTGGTTGGACGCTAGACGACTGGAGAACTGTGGCCTGGTCAGGTGAGGCCGATTTTAGTTGGTAACAGGTGGTGGTAGGGTTCGAGTGTGGCGCACACCCCACGAAGTCACGGACATATGTTGTCAACAACGCACGGTGCAAGTTGTTGGTGGCTCCGTAATGGTGCAGGCTTTATTTATATGGAATGGATTGGCTCCTCGAGTCCAACTCAGCCGATCACTGAAGGGGAATGATAATGTTCGGCTACTTCTAGACCACTGCTGTTACTCATGGACTTTATGTCCGCAAACAACGATGCCGTGTCACCGAACAAAAATTTTTTGCGATAGTTTGAAGAACATTCTGGGCTATTCGAGTGAATGATTTAGCCGCAATGAATCCCATCGAAAATTTATGGGACGTAATCGACCGGTCATTTCGTGCACAAAGTCTTACACCGGCAACAATTTTGTAATTATCGATGGATATAAAGGCAGCAAGGCTGAAAATTTCTGCAGACAACTTCCAACGAATTGTTGAGTCCATGTCATGTCGAATTGCTACACTTCGACGGGCATTAGGAGGTCCGACACGATATTGGGAGGTACCCCTCACTTTTGTAGCTCAGTGTTTATGTGTGCACTTGTAACGCATAATTCAGATATTAAAATTGAGATCTTTTGTAAACACCGGTATAGATTAACACCGTAATGGATATTTATCCTCTCCTTCAACACATAAACATTTTAGTGTACATGGTATGCAGACAGCACTTCATTACATACATGATTCATCTCATGATGAAGAAAATGTGAAAGAGAATGCAGACCACATAATAGCTGATAACAGATGACAATGATGTAATCTCTTATAATCCTCTATAATGGTATTTCCCATAAGGTAAATATTGAACAGTACGTCGAGACGACGTTACTGCCAGACAGACAAGCCAGACATACAGTCTATTTGACTTAGATGGCCCGCTGTTTGTCTTCACATTTCCTTGCTCAACATTATTATCAGCCTTTCTGTCACCGAGGCACATAGTTCTCATTTGTCAACAGTCTAAAGCTGAAAATTTTAAATGCCACAGCCGGGAATGTAAACTATTCTGTCTCATAACCTTCAGCAAAAAAGATCCACAGTGAGAAATTATCAACAGTTAAACATCTAGGAAGAAAATATATGTGATGTAGCTTCAAAGGAATAATTTTTAACTAATTTTCGGCGTATCCCTGCAATATTTTACACGATGTATTTGTATGAAAGCCTAGTAAGAAAAACGCAAGTAAAAGAATCTCGTATAAATATGCAGATATTTAATATATAAGAAACTATCCGCCTCGATTGCGGTAACGAAACCAAGCTTTACCTAGGTTACATTCCAAATAATTGAGCCTTCTTCAGAAGATATACTTGAATCTATAATTTGTCTAAGAGGGCATGGTCTAGAAATCAAACTAAAACAACCTGAATAGGCGTTGTCACATTTTAAAAATGCGGTACATAAGTACTACGTCAACACCATGCCTTGTATCTTCTGAAGACGGTCAATTATTTGGGCTGAAACCTAGGTAAAGGTTGGTTTCACTACCGCAATCGAGGCTGATAGTTTCTTATATATTAGATTATCACGATTGCTGACTATGCTGCAATGTTGAAAGCACAAAAATGCAGATATTTATTTATTCGAGTCCATAGAACACTACAACACAATATAATAAAAATACAATCTAGTATTAACTACAGAGAATTTCACACTTTATGAGTCCAGTGTTCAGCAACCAGAATGGCACGGGTATTCACTGCACACAGGTCGTCCATCTCATAGGATTCGCTCAGGTTACTGCAGGCCAGAAAGTGTTCAGAGTCCTGCCTCGCCTACATCATTCACAACATTTATCATGACTGATCCCCCCCCCCCCCCCCTACGTTCTTCAGATTAAACTTGCACCTTCTTACCCCTGTTCTCAACCTGTAGCGAGTTTTCCAGGTCCCGTATTGGAGATGGCAGCTTGATGGTAGTTTCTCTTTTGCTGTCAATAATCGTCCAAGAGTCTTTGTTTTCGACAGCTTTCAGAACTTGGAAATGGTGCAGTTATAAGTACGAAGCTACTTCTGGATTTCCGTTGTGATGGACAGGTGTGAGTTATAAACATTGGATGCCTTGAATCTGTTTCTTACTTCTTCTTTTCATTCTCTGCTGCTGTCTTCTTACATCTGGAGGTGCTACTGCCAGGAGTGCAAAGATCTTGTTGACATGGATTGGTCTTAGGCACTCTGTGACTATGCGGGCTGTCTGATGGAGAGACGCATTAACAGATTAACGCGTCCAGACTTTCCCCAGAACGGTGCGGTGTACTCCTCCGCAGAGAGCAAAGGCGGATGTGCTCAGGGCGCTGGGCTGCGCTCCCCTTCTTAAGATTGTCTTGAAGCACACCTTCTGTCTAGTGTCTATACATTGTTGAGGCACGGCACAGTGATTTAGAGTGCGTCCTTTCCAGGTGATTTTCAACTTCCTTATTGCCTCCTTATCGCGTAAATGGAAAACATACCCTTGAGTTTTATCCGGGTTGGGTTTCAAGTGGTTGTCGTTATAATAGACGCAAGCTTGGATTCTACTTCTTCAAATGTCGCTCCCTGTGCAGCAATAGCTGTGTCATCTGTGAAGATGGAAGGACCTGGTTTCAATGTTGAGCGGCTCATCATTGGTATGTATGTTACATAACACAAGAGTCAGCACACTTACGTGAGGTAGGCCATTCTTCTGAATTCTATATCGACTCTTCATTTAGAGTGACAAGAAAAGTCTGGTCTCTGTCGACACTGAATAAACTGCGTCAGTCCCTAGTCCTTAGTTGAGTACAGCTTCTTTGCTATACAGTAAATGTAATCGCAAGTCCGAATATGGACAACCATTAGCTGTAGAATGGAATGACGACAGTGAAAATTTGTGCCAGACCCTGACTCGAACACAGATATCCCGCTTATCGTGAGCGGTCGCCGTGCCATTTGACTATCCGTACATCACTCAGGGCCAGAATCGAACGTCTATATGTAGTCAACCTTGCATGCATGTCAAAAAGGAACTTTGCATCATAGTTCAGAATAACACAGGCACTGGTCGCTGTTATATATATTCGCCGATACCGGGCAAGCAACTTTGAAGTTAAATGTCTCACCTGCGCAGGAATACACATGACGGATGTGCGAGTACAGGTTGTAGACGCACGGTTGATGACGTGTAGAAGGTCGGGTGTGGCCATGAGTCGTGCACGGATAGCCAAATGGCAAGGCGACCGCTCGCTATAAGCGGGAAATCCGTGTCCGAATCCCGGTCCGGCACAAATTTTCATTGTCGTCATTCCGCTCTACAGCTGATGGTTGTCCATATTCGCAACTGCGTATGCATTTAATGTATTTCATAATAGCTGTAGTCGCCACAGAGCCTTTGCACCGTGGTTCAGAATAAAACAGGCACTGCAATATCGTATCATATAAAGCTCCTTTGTTAGTTTATTATGATTCACGGTGTCATAAGCAGCTACAAGGTCGATGTATGCAAAGACTGAAAGCTCATTAACGATTAATGCTACAACGTCATTACAGCTACTCTTCGCTTTTCCTTTCTCTAGAAATTAGTGGAATGATTTTGGGACGCACTGTGTAATACAGCGCACCAACAGACACGTAAAATCAGTTGGGTTTATTACTCTCTCAGCTAGATAAGCGTGGTGTCACCGCAAGGCACCACACTTGCTAGGCTGTAGGCCTCAAATGGGCCGCGGTCCGTCAGAACACATCGGACCCGCTAGTCGCCACTGTCGACGCTAGCAGACCGAGCGCCGCCACTCGGATGGTCTTACGGGACGAGCTAGCGCATTGGCCAGTTCTACAGCCAACTTTAATAGGAGTGGTTTACTTGTTATAGCTTCAGAGATCTCATTTGCAGAGATGCTAGTTAGCATTGCCTTCAGCTAAGTCAGTAGCTACGACCTGGCCAGGCGCCACATACAGTTTATGCATTGACAATTGATCTATATGTGTGAAGCAATCAGAATTGTAAAGAAGTGTTCGCAGTTAAGTCTACAATTGCACTTATAAATATTATTGTACAAAGTCAAGGTCGACGTTCACCGCTGATGCTGAATTAAAGCTAATTGTTTAATTGTATTCCTGTCTACTAACTTTCTAATCACCTAAGATGTTCCAAATACATCCCGTCAAGTATAGTTCATTGATCCTCACGTCAGCCGACGTGATCAAGGCGTGCAATTAATGGCCACACCTCGTGATCAGACTAAGAGTCAATTGCGTGACTCAGCCGGGTCTCCCTTTTTCCTTGAGGCCTATAGTTCCGCCTCATACATAACAATAATAATATCACGCAGTTCCATTAGTACAGGGTCAGCTGATATGCATTATCAACAAACATCCGTAGCTGTGTGATCAGCGCGGCTGACTGCCATGCGAAGGACATCGGTTCAGTTTCCGGTACTGTCAGGCGTTTTTCCCTGATGGGAAGTAGCGACTCTGTGGTACGAGAAGCCGACAACGGCCAAAAGACGGAATATTGACCCCATTCCCCTCCACATCGCACCCGAATGGCGTCCTTTGTTAGAGATGACTCACTGCTCGGCCGGTTTCATGATATTCACGGTACACTCGTGAAATGGTCATACGGGGAAATTCTCACCTGTTTACATATCTCTGTATTTGAATACGCATGCCTATACCAGTTTTTTGGCGCTTAAGTGTGTAAGTCATCAGCTTCTCATGATAGCAAGGACATGATTTTAAAAATTGTGCCACAGCACTTAATGCGTGTGAGGTCTTGTAGAAACATATTCCACGTCGCTATGGCAACCAGCATTTAAGCCACTAAATTTCAATTTTTTTTTAACCACTGGACACAAGGTCAGATTGATTTTCCGTGACTGTGTTATAGTGAAGGTTATACACAGCGTTGGCCATAAAAAACTCGATGAACATAACATGCAACGAACGTCAACGTCGCAGTAAGAGAGAGTGGCGCTCGAGGAACACCTACAACCGGCTGGCTGCAGGCCCCTGCTAATCGCCTCGTTGTAACGTCAATCATAACAAAGTTATTTCAATGGAAGTAGGCACTTTGACAATGTGTCTTCGAAAACGCTGTTTCACTTGGTAACCTTTGAAACCCGAAATTCCGCACATCCCTCTGCTAGGCTCCTACTGAAAATACTAGATTAGTGAGCCTGTGAGTTTGTGTAGGCTGCCAACACTTCAGTGTGATGTGGCAGTTATACGTTATCGAGCCGTATTCGTTTGCAAGATCTGCCGTGTTAACAAACATAGATTCGTTTTATAGTTATTTATGAACTGGCGGCAGCATCTGAATTTAATCACCAAGACCGTAAGACAAAGCAAGCTTTCGGTTTATTGTTCATTTGACGTGCGAACCTACCCAACGTACAGTTAAGTTGCCTCGATTACCTGAAAGTACACTGTGTTAACAAGTTCTCTTTGTGGCTTTAAAACGTTTCTGTCGTTAAACAGTATTACAGGAATTTCGAAACGACCACAAAAGCACACTATGGGGTAGTAAAATTGTTACAAAGTAAGTTATGTAACGTATATCAACAAGACGACGTGTTAACGGCACTAACACTGGCTGTTGCAGCAGAGGCTTTGCCTCACAGCTCGTCACGTTCGTCGTTAAACTGCAGTCATTTTCCCTGACTGCCAAGGTTATAAAACTACCTCCTCAATAGTGTATATTCAGCGTTAGTGACATTACGAGACAGTGTTCTTATTGATGCAATCAGTTAGAATACCAATAGTTGGTGAACAATAAACGTACTGCGAAGGGTCAAAAGACGAGCTGATAAAATTGAACTGAGCGAGTTCTACCGTCGGTTCAAAAGCAGTATGAAAGAACTAACCTTCACAGATCAAAATGCCAGAGTGACTGCTGATACTTCAGGAAGCTATTGAACTTCGAAGTACCACAAGGAAGGTTAAAAAGAAATGCGCCTAAAGAGCGTCAACAGCTGCAGTAAATACCGCAAGAATAAGCAGAAAGAGTCGCAGGAGATGCATTGCCCCTTTATACCTTGTGTACGCGATACTACCGTCATCTGTATATGTGCATGAAGCAATCCCATGATTTTTGTCACCTCACTGCATATCAGGTGTCGTGTGTGGAGGAGGGCAGTGAAGCGGTTATTAATTTACGCCCCTATGAAACTGTCTCCTCTCGGTGCAATATTAACTACAGAACCTTACTGTAGCTTGTAATTACTTCATCACCAGCCATATCTTTGTACAACAGAAGTACTTTGCAATTTGGTAATGCCGATATACAAAAGCATAGTTAAATAGGAACTGGGATTCGTCTTCCTTCAACTTGGAAGAATAAAACAGGGATAATGTCAATAATTCAGACAACCGTGGCCGGCCGGTGTGGCCGTGTGGTTCTAGGCGCGGGACCGCTACGGTCGCAGGTTCGAATCCTACCTTGGGCATGGATGTGTGTGATGTCCTTAGGTTAGTTAGGTTTAAGTAGTTCTAAGTTCTAGGGGACTGATGACCATAGATGTTGTCCCATAGTGCTCAGAGCCATTTGAACCATTTTTTTGACAACCGTGTAACATAGGCTTGAAGTCTCGGAGTTTATGTTCCCAATTTGCCACAGGCTTCTGTAGTTTTCTTTTTGACTCTTTTCTACATGCAGTTATTAAGCCGCTTGTCTGCTATTGCTTTCTGCGTCTGAGAGAACCGGACAAAAACCAGAACTGTAATTACCAGCATGAAAGTACCCGCAGCCGCGATGGCATCGTTCTGGGACCGGCATTGTACAGAGAAGATGAAACTGCAAGACTTTTCCGTCGTTCTCAAAACACCGAAATGAGCCTACGGTGAACCAGGCAGGTACACAGTCAGTCGTTCAGTTAGCTAATTTTCTGACTTCTGTACTATCTAATCAAACGTATCTGGACACTTATTAGTGGACACTAATACTAGATGTGTGAACCCTTCGCCATTATGATGGTTGTGCTCTGCTGGGCACACTTTCGATGAGGTGCCTCAATCTCTGTGGAGGAAGGCAACTCTTCCATTCTCGAGAGCCGAAGCTGGTGTACACCAGAAGTGGCTTGAATTCAATGAAATACTGTCGACAGCAATTAGATTTAAACCAAACAAATCCCCCATGATACAAAAAATAGGTCAGAACGCTGTTGCAGAAAAAACGGAAAAAGCATGCCAAATTTAAACGAACGCAAAATCTCCAAGATTTGCCATCTTTTATAGAAGCTTGAAATTTATCGCGGATCTCAATGCGAGATTCTTATAACAGGGCCCACAACGAAACTTTATTTCGAAACCTGGCAGAAAATTCAGAGAAATTCTGGTCGTATGTTAAGTATCCTAGCCGCACGACACCATCAACACCTTCTCTGCGCGATAGCAACTGAATTACTATCGATGACAGTGCTGCCAAAACAGAGTTACTTAACACAAAAAAATGTTCAAATGTGTGTGAAATCTTATGGGACTTAAGTGCTAAGGTCATAAGTTCCTAAGCTTACACACTACTTAACCTAAATTATCCTTAGGACAAACACACACACACACACACACACACACACACACACACACACACACACACACACAAACACAAACACACACACACACACACACACACACACACACACACTCGAACCTCCGCCGGGACTAGCCGCGCAGTCGATGACTGCAGCGCCTCAGACCGTACTAAACCCAGCCTTCCCAAATTTCTTCACCAAAGAAGACGAAGTAAGTATTCCAGAATTCGAATTAAGCACAGCTGCCGACTTGAGTAACTTAGAAGTAGATATCTTCGGAGTAGTGAAGAAACTTACATCACTTAATAAAAGCAAGTCTTCCGTTACAGACCATATACTAATCAGGTTCCTTTCAGAGTATGGTGATGCAATAGCTCCGTACTTAAGAACCGAATACAACCGCTCTCTCGACGAAAGATCCGTACTCAAAGACTGGAAAGTTGCACTGGTCACACCAATATTCAAGAAAGGCATTTCACTAAATTACATATGGAACATATATTGGGTTCGAACTTTATTAATTACCTCGAAGACAAAGATCTCTTGACACATAATCAACACAGATTTATAAAACATCGTTCTTGTGAAACACCACTAGCTCTTGCCAGAATGAAATTTTCACTCTGCAGCGGAGTGTGCGCTTATATGTAACTCCCTGGCAAATTAAAACTGTGTGCCGGACCGAGACTTGAACTCGAGCTCTCGAATTCGAATCTCGGTCCGGCAAACTGTTTTAATCTGATAGGAGCTTTCAACTAACTCTTTACTTACGCGAAGTGTTAAGTGCTGTTACAAGAGATTTGAAATTGATTCCGTACATCTAGATCTCCAGAAGGATTTTGATAATGTACCTCACAAACTGCTTGTCGTCAAATTGCGGGCTCACTGAGTATCGTCTCAGTTATGCAACTGGATTCGTGATTTCCTATCAGAGAGGTCACAGTTCGTAGTAACTACAGGAAAGTCACCGAGTAAAACAGAAGTGATTTCTGGCGTTTTCCAAGGTCGTGTTATAGGCTCCATCCTGTTCCTTTCCTATATAAACGATATAGAAGAGAATCTGAGCACAGGTCTTAGGTTGTTTCTAGATGATGCTGACGTTTATCGTCTAGTAAAGTCATCATAAGACCAAAACAAATTGCAAAACAATTTAGAAAAGGTATCTGTATGGTGCGAAAATTGGTAATTGACTCTAAATTATGAAAAGTGTGAGGTCATTCACTTGAGTGCTAAAAGGAATCCGTTAAACTTCGGTTACACAATAAATCAATCGTATCTAAAGGCCGTAAATTCAGCAAAATACCTAGGAATTACAATTACGAACAACTTAAATTGGACTGTGTTTTATTGGCAGAACACTTAGAAAATGCAACAAATCTACTGAAATTTTGCCTACACTACGCTTGTCCGTCCACTTTTGGAGTATTAATGCGCGGTGTGGGATCCTTGCCAGATAGGATTAACGGAGTACATCGAGAAAATTCACTGAAGAGCAGGACGTTTTGTATAATCGAGAAATAGGGGAGAGAGTGTCACGGACACGATACAGGATGTGGGGTGAACGTTATTGAAACAAAGGTGTTTTCCGTGGCGAGGGAATCTTGTTACTAAATTTCAATCACCAACATTCTCTCCCGAATGCGAAAATATTTTGTTGACGCCGACCTACATAGGAGAAACGATCATCATAATAAAATAAATGAATCTAGTTCTCGCACGGAAGGATACGGATGTTCTTCTTTTCCGCGTTCTGTTATTAGAACCTATTGTCACGAAAGTGCTGAGACAAGGTTGCAAGATCTAAACATCTTCACCATACCCTAGCTTTCCGTCATTTCTTACAGTTCTTCGGGGCATCTATACTAACCTTCTGCAGCGTTGAACTTCGAAAACTGCATATCAGTTCCTGTTCCAAGTAACTATTAACAGCAGAGCAACTTTCACCGTGTTGTCTCGGACAACCAAAATGTGTTTCTTGTTGCACATACAAGTAATTATTCATTTCATTATTCAAATTCGTATTCTGCTGTTGTATACTGTGAGTGTCAAGGAAGATATTTTTGCATAACTCAATTTTTTGCGTAAGGTTCCTCAGGCTAGTGATGCAGCAGTGCTGGTTAATTCCGTCTTTGATCCTCGGCAAGCTCGCATCCCAGCAGCTCACGTGCCTCGGAGTGAATCACGTTTTCGTTTACGTAACTTGAGACCCAGACTCAGACACAAAAGAGGATTCGGCAGCCGGGTTTGTAAATATTCGTCTCTGTACCATTAGGCAGCGAAGTTCATATACGTAACAGCTACTGCCGGATCAGGGCGCGCTAAACCCTGAAGAGAGGAGCGCCACTCGTTACGTGACAAACCAAGGATACTAAACAAATACTGTCCAATCTAAGCGGTATCATTTCCTTGGCCGCGTGGTTTGAGGCACCTTGCCACGGATTGCACGGCCCCTCGCGCCGGAGGTTCGAATCCCTCGGATATGAGTGTGTGTGTGTGTGCTGTCCTTGGCATAAGTTAGTTTAAGTAGTGTGTAGGGATCGATGACCTCAGCAGTTTGGTCCCTTAGGAATTCACACATACATCTGAACCTCATTTCCCCTCCTGTCACTGGCTATCAGCAATAAATTGGCCTCGATCCTTGATCTCCACAAACTGAAGTGGAAAGTGCTCACTTGAGCAAAGGTAGCTATATAAAAATCAGCCGTGTAGGGACGGCGGTTGTCGTTGAAACCGGTTTTCGGTTATAGATATTTTTTTCGACGTCACTTTAACCTGACTGTTAAAGTAACTCAAAATAACTGGTTTCTGAAAAAAACCGATTTTCGGTTTTTTTTCCTATATTTTCTGTAATAAACTTAGAAATCGAACAAAGATTGAAAAATATTCTCTCTCAGTTTTAAGATACACAGGATCAAAATATTAAACTAAATAAGCATATAAAAGAAAACAGTCCATCTACCGTTCACTGCTTTTCTCCAAAAGTGATAAGTGGATGAATACTAGAAAATAATCACCAGTATTCTCCAAATGATTTTAATTTTTTGAAATTCTGCTCAAGAACGATGAAGTCGGCATCATACGAGTAACTAGGCTTTACAAATGGTCACTGCTAAAAGGTGAAAACTGAGGTTAAAGAACTGTTCTTTATTAATTTGGCCGTTTTCTAGGATTACGAGCAGATAAGGGCATATTATGTAGACTCAGGCAGCAGATTCGCTACTTCCTATTTTTATTGTGTGTACTATGAATGAATAGTTGAGTTTTTAATTTTTTACTGTTACCACAATTACCTTCATCTTTTATAATTTTTTAGAAATGGCAAACAAATCTTTAATCTCTTAAAGTAAATGAAGCATTGTACGTCATTGCTACGTCATTTCATAGAAATATTACCAGACTTAGTTCGGTGCCATTCTGCACTGCAGTGTACCTGTAAGTCCGGAGACGACAACGAAAAGCTATCGTATAAACAAGTCTTGCACAATGCACATAAACGCGTACCTTAAGCCACGACACACGGAAACACTGACATTATTGCCTCATCAATGTTGTACCAATTCTTATGCTGTGTGTTTGTTGCTCGTTTCGTCACTATTGCTATTAAAATAGCTCTGATCGATTTTCCCGTTTTCTATAACAACCCAGTATTTCAAACCAATGCAAATTTTATAAATAAAAATTACTCCTTTTTTTAAAAAAAGTTTATTTTAAAATGAATATTTTTTGCAAGGCTGCTATGGTTAATTGATATTTCGGTTTTTTAGTCGGTTATTAGTAAGAAATAAAAAACACTTGTTATAAACTAGACCAAACAAATACAGGAAAATACCGGTTTTTCAGAACAAAAATATCGTTATCGGTTTCAACAGGTGGGTTTTTTCCATCCCTACCTCCGTGCTATTCATTCAAGCTAAGAAATTAAACTCAGAGGCGATTTTAATGATGATGATGATTGATTTGTGGGGTGCTCAACTGCTTGGTCATCAGCGCTCGTACAATTTCCCAATATGTACACAGTCTAATCTAGTCACGTTCACGAATGATGACCAAATGATGAGGACAACACAAACATCCAATCCCCAGGCAGAGAAAATCCCCTCCCCCCCCCCCCCCCCCCCCGGCCGGGAATCGAGCACGGGATCCCGGGATCCGGAGGTAGCAACGCTAGCGACAAGACCACGAGCTGTGGACTAAGACGATTTTACGTCTGAGAGGTCCAACACAATGAATCAACAGGAATTGCCTGCTTTATTGCTTGGCATCAAAGCATTCTTTGTAAAAAAAAAAAGATGCAATTTTAGTATCCTTGTATCACTGGTGACTCTTACCTAGTATCACTAGGCTCATCACTAGGCTCCTAGTATCACTAGGCTCCTGTATCACTAGTGAAAACGTTACTTGAGTGATTGTAAATGGCAGTTGCGCTGTGGTTAATCAGAACTCCAGTGGGAGCAAGGTTCTTCATTGAGCAAATTCAGTTGACTTCCTATGGGTGCCGAGTCAAGCGGGTACCCCGGGGAATGAACTGGCCGACCGTTTGGCAAGAGGAGCACTTACTCGTTCTCCATTAGTTTTGACGATCCCAGGTGCGGATTTTCGGGTGCTCATAAGATCTCTGCTCGTTCGGAAATGGAACGACATCTGGTGGGCTACTGCTCCATCTAATACATTCCGCATAATCAAGGAGACTAGTGCACCAAGGCAATCTCCCAGAAGGAATCCACAGTATAAAAGTCTTCCCCGCATTGCTCAGACCAGGTTTTATTATGTGTAGCGAGCCACTCCAACATTTTGGTTGTGGAGCCTTACAGACAGTAGCTCATGTCCATTAAGAATGCACCCTCATTTTGGCCCTCTGTGCTATGTATGGACTTCCGGACTCATTGCCTCCAATATTGGCGGACGATTCACGGATGGTTCAACTGGTTCTCAGTTCTCCTTGTGAAAGTGGTTTTTATTATCAGTTAAAAGGTTTTAATATACCTCAGAAAAAGGCTCAGGGTGTGTGGGATTGGGCGGTCTCCATTTGTGTGTGGTATCCCCTACCCCACTTCCTTGGAACGGGCTCCTTTTTCATCCCTCTTTTACTCTGTTTTCATTGCTTTTAGATTCAGTTTGCCTCCTCTCGGCCGCACTCGGTTCTCCATTCTAGGTGTCACTCTGTTTAATAGTGGGCGCTATTGACTGTAAGGATCAGGGGTGACACATGTGTGGGCGAGACGTTTGCTATCACATGCCGAGGCTCCGGGACTCCCCGCTGCTACTTTTCTATTTGTCTCATCTTGCTTTTATTATTGGCAGTACAAAAGACGTCCATCATGTTTTTAGCCTTTCCGCTTTTACTGTTAAAATCCCCACGCTAGTCTAGATGACGTTCTCGACGGACGTCTCCACTTCTCGATGCACCACTCTTGGGTCGAGGGACTGATGACCTTGCTGTTTGGGCCGTTAACCCTCCTCCCCAGCCAATCAACCAATCAGCCAACCAACCATGCAGAGACCAAATGTTCCGAACATTTTGAGAGTCAACATTCAGCTGCACTCCTGGCGATCAAAACTGCAATACGAGGAAGGATTGTAAACAACGAACTTAATCTTATTGTGGGTATAAAGTGTTGTAGGAGGTATACATAATTTGTAGGAGACTTGGATTACTAGGTGAAATTTAGTACAAAGAACTACCATCTCTGGCTTCAAAAATGGCTGAAGACCGGCAGGGCACCGAGTCAAACTGAGTTTGGATGAGGGATAAGGGTACACCACCTCACGTTGTTTCAACTCCAGGGAAAACCGAGCGGAGAAGCGCAATGGTTAGCACATTGGACGCGAGGACGATGTTTTCCGTCATTTACCTAAATTACTTAAGACAAATGCCGGGGTGGTTTCTTTGAAAGATCACGGCCGCTTTCCCTCTGCATCCATCCCTGCTTCGAGCTTATGCTCTGTCTCTAATGACCCCGTTGTCGACGGGACGTTAAACACTAATCTCCTCCTCCTCTTCCTCCTCCGCTTCAATTCTACGGAAGAGTTCATCAATCGTGGTGGCTGGCGAACGATGGAGTGCGTCTCTTGCCAACATATAACCAGAAATTTTCAGTGGATAAGAGATCTGGAGAACTGCAAGATCCCTTAGTGGACCAAATCTCCATAAATGTTTCTCAGTTTAGCCACAAGTCCTTAGAAAGCGGTACAGACGACGTACAGTACAAGTTGTCGTACCTTCCCATTTGATACTGCTTAAGTCTAATTAACTATTTTCTGGATTACCTTAATGAATCAGCGAGCAGGACTTCCTCCTACCAGTTCTCTGTAGATCTTTCATTGATGTAGTTCCTTAAAGCAGTTCTTGCAGCACAATGGATTCTTTTGCAGATGCAAGCAGACGACCTGTGTGGATATAATACGGGAGTGGAGATAGCTAATACATTTGAAATAAGACCCAGGACGTCACTACGATATATTTATTAACCAACACCGTAAAGCAGTTTGCATTTAAATAAATGAAACAATTAATCATAAAAGTTAATAAATAACAATGAAATGAATACCACTAGCTGCATACAGGCGTTGATAAAAGTCAACGGGGACATGTTGAAAATGTGTGCCCCGACCGGGACTCGAACCCGGGATCTCCTACTTACATGGCAGGCGCTCTATCCATTTTTTTTAAAATCTCATTTTGTTCGTTGTATCTGCTCGGGGCGGACGTCGTAAGACACCCGTTTAAGTTCGTTGTTGATGGATTAACTCAGTTTTTTTATTACACAGGGTAGCTAACTCTCTGACCGAACACGCTGAGGTACGGTGTCGGCATCAATCGGAGCCACCGAGGACACAGAGGATAGTGCAACTGCACGGGCTTATGTTTGGCACGCCTCCCGTGAGACCCATATTCAGAGCTACTGTCCCGCACTATATTCATAGTTCCCCTGCCCATTATACTCATTACTCAAAGCTTTACTGCCGATTCCCGTAAGAGATCGGGCGCAGTTTGTGCATCCGCACAGAAGAAGATGGTCAAATATCCGGTGAGTCTTATATACAATATGACGCTACATGGCAATCGGATTCAGAATTCAAATATCAATCACCAAAAGCAGATAGACGCAACTCTACAAAATTCTCGAGAAAATCTGCTTTGAAGACTTCCGAGCTTACTTAATATCCTATGCAAGGTTGTATTTTACGATGGGCTGCTTGGCTGTGATGTAGAACGCTCCTCAATCACATGGGTGGCCAGGGTTCGACTCCCATCTATGGTAAAATTTTAATTAAAGTTGCATGTTCCATGAATATGTATGCGAGGCGTAAAATAGATAACAATGAAAAAATAATGATTCGAAGTTTTTAAATCAAACAATCCTTTGTTAAAAAAATCGCAATTAAGAATTAATTAAACAGAAGACGTGTATTTTTTATAAAAATGACAAATTAGATATCTTCTAAGTAGCATATATTTGATGACCAAGAGATGAATACAGTAAGCAGATTCAGAAGGATATAGGTTGCAGCAGTTATTTGGAGTTGAAGATTCTTTCACAGGATAGAGCAACAACAACAACAACAACAACATGTATAAATGACGTAGGTATTCGAACCGACCGAAAAAAAAACGGATAACCGCGAGTAGGACTCGCGCATCAAAGGTTCCAAATACACTTAATAATGTGCACATTGTAGTTGATCGCTCCCGGGAAACGAGAATCTCGACTTTTTCCTGTTGTCCATACCCTGGGAATTCAAATACTTACGAGAATGACAAGTAAACATTTTTTTTCGTGTGATATAATTACAAAATAACAATCTGCGAATATTTGCTTTGCTTGTGCTGTGAAACCTGTCTTGTCAAAATTCATAATTCTAGGTCAACTGGAAGTACAGTACAGGTTTTGATGAGTATCAAAATATGACCTAAACGGTCGTATCTTTAGATAGCATTGACTTAATGGCTTCAATGTTTACAGCGCCTAACGAACTACCTTAGCATGTGACAGAAATTTCAATTTTTTACGTCTAACCGTTCTTAAAAAAAAAAAAAGAGCACACACACACACACACACATATATATATATATATATATATATATATATATATATATATATATATATATATATATATTAACGCTTCATGGATACGCAAGCAGAACAAATTTGCATCAGACAGGAATCGAACCTAACATACCCATGCAGGAGGCGAACATTCTACCAAACAGCCACGCAGCCTGCTGCGACGTTAGTTTAGCATTTTAAAGATGGTCGGAAAACTTCAAAGTTGATTTTCTCTCCAATTTTTGGTACTTGATAACTTAATGTCAACAGTAAAACAACCTTCAGCACACAGTACAGCCTATTCTCATAGGCCCCGTATCTAATACGTATTTGTTTCCAGAAATATGTTACAGGACATTTTTTAGTTTTGACCAGCGCTGTGTTCTGTAAGACAAACACTTTTACGCTTCTGAACCACAGTGGGAAAAAATTAAATCTTATAGGACCATTTTGTTTTCAGTCTATCTCTCCGACTCTTCAAAACCCTTTTTCTGAGAAGCTGGTAGACATATAAAGTTGAAATTTATATCACATATTAAGGTTAAAGGCCCCTCGGCGATGTGAAAAAGTGAAGTTTCTAAGTTAATGAATTAAAAAAGATATGACCATTTATGTCACATATTTTGATACTCAGGAACTCGTATCTGAAAGTATTTGTTTGGAATGTAGCCATGTATGGAAGTGAAAGATGGACGATAACTAGTTTGGACAAGAAGAGAATAGAAGCTTTCGAAATGTGGTGCTACAGAAGAATGCTGAAGATAAGGTGGATAGATCACGTAACTAATGAGGGGGTATTGAATAGGATTGGGGAGAAGAGAAGTTTGTGGCACAACTTGACTAGAAGAAGGGATCGGTTGGTAGGACATGTTTTGAGGCATCAAGGGATCACAAATTTAGCATTGGAGGGCAGCGTGGAGGGTAAAAATCGTAGAGGGAGACCAAGAGATGAATACACTAAGCAGATTCAAAAGGACGTAGGTTGCAGTAGGTACTGGGAGATGAAGAAGCTTGCACAGGATAGAGTAGCATGGAGAGCTGCATCAAACCAGTCTCAGGACTGAAGACAACAACATTTTGATACTCGCAAACTCACTTATTAAAACTTATAGGGTACTTGCCCGTGACGTAGAATCATGAAATTTGGCAACAAGAAAAATTTCACAGTACAAGTAAAGGTAAGAAAATCAGAAAATTCTTACATTTTAATTATGTCGTTCGATAAAAACATTCTCTTGTCATTTGTCGCGCGACTTCAGACTTGATTGTTAAGCATTCTCGAAAGTTTTGGGATACCAGGGACCGATATCTTGCCAGTATCAAAATCCATAATAGACAAAAGTCGTCGAGATCCTCGGTTACCGAAATGGATGAACTTTCTATTTACACAGTTTTGTACGGAATGCTCGGTGTGAGTCCTACTCGCACCTGGCACATATTTTTTTAAAACATCCTACATAAGATCTCCTACATAATAACTTGCAAGGAGTGCGATTGTAGTGGGATCGAAGGCACAGCCTCCAGGAAGACAGAAACGTTACGGCGTCTTCCGGTGACGTTTCGCAAACCGGCGAATACTGGCCGACTGCGCGCACACTGCGGAGCTCGCCGAGGACAAATGAAAGTCGGCGCAGCGGCTCACCTTCGCCTGAGATAACGGAGTTACATCACGTCACTGCTGGCACCGCGGTTACAGGTGCTGCGAGCGCGGGGACGTGACTCACGGACGTGCGTCTTCCAAATCCGCCTCCCTTCAGCGAGCTGTAATTGTCGTAAAACAGTCTGACTTTATTAACTCCGCTTCTGCGAGCAGTGACACAATTTAACGATCGAACTGTGATTGGCTTGTAGCAACAGCCACTTCGAAGGCATACGATGCGGTTTTAATTAAGCTCACTGGACGAAAGAACTCACTGGAGCAATTAGCTCGCTCATGATACCGTACTGTATTATTCTTACAGGGAGTGGTGCACAGCGATCGAATTTTTGAAACTATCTATACTGCGATATAGGTTAGGATCCCAAGTATCACACACTGCAGCCATTTACCCTCGTGGACCTCGTTTGCGAGCAAATGACGAAAAAAAAAGATCAGAATTTTGTTTAATACTCAGTAGCATTATAAAAGTTGCTTTGTATCGAATGATTTTCTGGTGTAATGTATAGGATCACAGCTTCGCAGGCTGAACGACGTGAGTTCGAATCTAGCAGAATTTTTTTTGTATTTAAATCTTTATCGAAGTGATTTTGATCATCATTTTTATTGAGTTAACTGGTTTAAATATAATTTTTTAATTCTATTCTGTTGTCAGATCGTTTTAATCATTGTATAAACTTTTTCATTTGTTTCATTGTTTCTTTGTATCATTCTCCTTCCAATCGGTGTTTTTGTGAATGTGAATTTAATTATATTTATCAATTCTAATCAATTATTTGAAAATTCCAATCTATCAGTTAAAAAATACGAAATAATCTATTTGTATTTATGCGATGGTGTGAAAATGTTTTATTGTTACAAGATGTGCAAATTTTCAACACGGTAATCTTCATACAAACATTTAAAACATAACCTAAATATCTAATTCACTATGGGCAAAATAAGACAGATGAAAATTTACATGCAAGACGGGTATATAAGTAAACCAAAATCCAAGCAAAATGAGAAAGAGATGTAAAAAACGTAAGAATGTGGACGAAAAAACAGGATGATACAACAATAGAAATTAAATCAAAATTAATAAATAAAAGTAATTAAAACGCGTGAATAAGGATTTCAGGTGGAGAAAGAATGATAGGAAGAAATATGAGAGCAGGTGAAGAAGTTGATATTATGATCGGAATTATGTGACAAACGAATGGAATTAAAAAGATACATTTAAATCAATTACCTGAATCAAAATGATGATCAAATTCATTTCGATAAAAATTTCCACCCGACAAAATTCGAACCCATGATTTCCAACATACGACGTTTCTATTCTATCCACTAAACCACGCAACCAAACCACAAAACGCTACTTTTTTAACGTTACTGAATATCACGGGAAATACCGAATTTTTTCCGTCTATTATTCGTAAACGAGGGTCCACCAGGATGAATGACTGCAATGTGTGATACCTAGGATCTTAACCTACGTCACAATGTAGATAGTTTCAAAATATCGATCGCACCATTGGAGACCTCTCCATGTTAGACGTTATGATGTTAGGTAAATCTCGAAACGCGTCTATAAATGTGAATTACTGAACGGCAAGAGATAAAAGCCTTCTAGCAACCTAATCAGCAGTGTTAAAAGCTTTTTTAAAAAATCTAAAGGACATCATATTCGCCGTTATTTATTTCACAATTGCAGTTTCGGACTTTGGGCCATTTTCAAGCTGTACTGCAAAAGATTAAAGAATACAAAAACGAAGCGCAGAGTCAACATACAGAACTACACAAACATGTCATGTACAAGTAGTATACTACAAAAATGATGAAAATAATACATCATTTACATTTGGCTTCGGCACATGTCAGACTTAAAAGCCCTCCAACATGTCGCTGTCAAAAAATAAGCTTTTCCACTTTAGGATTACCTTAACATGACGCGAATGTGGTACTCTGCACACCCTGAAATGGTGTAAATTATGTGAAATGTTACCAATGTTAACATCATTCACAGAAATCGCTGCAAAATGGTTCAAATGGCTCTGAGCACTATGGCACTTAACTTCTGAGGTCGTCAGTCCCCTAGAACTTAGAACTACTTAAACCTAACTAACCTAAGGACATCACACCCATTCATGCCCGAGGCACGATTCGAACCTGCGACCGTAGCGGTCGCGCAGTTCCAGACTGTAGCGCCTAGAACCGCTCGGCCACGCCGGCCGTCGATATCGCTACAGATCGATGTTATGACATACTTTGTACATGAGAACTAAGGCTGTTGGCGCGAAATACATTCACAAGTAAGACTATCTGCGTACTAACCAGAGATAGTACATTCCAGCGATAACAGTAGTAAGCTTCATATCACAACATCTTTTTACATCTGTTGACAACATACAGCTTTCTACGTAAGGGTACATGGTAGGAAAATTTGTTTGTAACAGAGTTGCGTGAAAATACACATGTTATCTTTTCTAATGGTCTCACACTGGCTTGGGTACTAATACAGAACATGGCAACAGAAATTTTACGAATTACTTTGTCCGCGTATTCACTGTAACTGACGAAAAAACGCAGAAGAAGCAAAATGCACGTTAGTGATACAGCCAACAATGCAGCGCAACAAATTTGGACAATACATCACAAGATGCTACCTCGTAAACAGAGGATATATCTTCTTACCAAGCCCGAATATGGGGAATGAAGGTATGTGAGATAATGAAATAAATAATTTTTGCGGTCAACAGTGAATATGATGTCCTTGAAAAAATTCTACATGACTGAAGACACCGACCATGAAAGTTAATTAAAAAATTGTTGTAATACTTGGTTTACAATGCCTGATCCTTTAGAAGTTATGCATGCCTGAAGGAACAGACATTGTAAACTACGTATTATAACCAGAATGAGATTTTCACTCTGCAGCGGAGTGTGCGCTGATATGAAACTTCCTGGCAGATTAAAACTGTGTGCCCGACCGAGACTCGAACTCGGGACCTTTGCCTTTCGCGGGCAAGTGCTCTACCAACTTTTTTTTTTTTAGACGCTACCCCTTTCTTTTTTTAAGATCTTTATTGGTACAAACTTAAATACAAGAAAAATGCCATCCTTCCGGCGAAAATAACACAAGACATGATACTCGTACAAGGTGAGCAAGTTTTTTAGTATGAACAAGGTGTAGGAAAAAAAACTAATAATACTGATGGAAGCTAAGAGGTGTAAAGCAATATACAGCGGAGTGAGGGAAAAACCAGTGTTTATCTGGTGTAGTGCATAAAAGAAAGGAGGCGCGTGTCCATGCGCCTACTCCACTATGGGTTACAATGTAGAAAGCAGCGCGAATGGTCTCAGATGTCAGCAGGGGGGACGGGAGTGCTGTCGGCGTGTGGCACCATCCAACTGAGCGGGGGTGACGTAAAGATCGCGTGCAGGTAATTAGCGAAGAAGGCGCGGTAACGCGGTCGCTGTTCGACTTCACTGTGGGCGGTTTGTAAGTACTGCCAGAAATCAAGGCGTGATTTATCGCCATCATTATTCATGTAGGTGATGGTCCATCCCTTGACCCATACAATTGCATGATTTTTGGTGGTGGGGAAATAAGTATTCTCAGGATGGATAAAAGTCCATGGGTCAATTGAGTCCGGCGGAACACGGAGGTAACAGGCAACGAACTGTCGGGCAAGTTTCCAGACGTCACTGGTGGCTGCACAAGTCAGTTGATGGATATCGTCATTCATGAGGTGGCAAACTGAGCAGAGTGGAGAGTCCTTTAGTCCGATGGCGTGAAGACGATGATTTGTGACGAATTTTTCATTTGCGACCTGGTACCATGTTGCCCGGACGTTGGAGGGAAGAAAAGGCTGGTGGATGTGACGCCAAACCGTGGGCCACCGCGTGGACGGATGTCGCAGTTCGATATTGTTGCTGGATATGGAACGAAGGAGTGGGGTGTAAAAATCTTTAGGTCGAGGAGAACGCGTGGTCGGTAAGTGTGTGTGAGCATAACTGAAGTCGACGATGAAATCAGAAATGTGCGCCAGATGGTGCTTGATGTGTCCGACTGGTACTGGTGGTGTTATGGTCGCGGGCACAAGGATTTCCAGCAAGCTCCGCGTAAGGGAGGTGCCGCCGTGCCACTGCTTGTGCATGGTGGACATATACAAGGACGCCGCGCGGAGTCGCACATTGACAAGACGGAGGACACCCGCTCGCGGGGGAAGGGTGAGTGCGTCGTAGCGGACCTTAAAGAGCGTACCGGCCGTAAGGAAGTATCCGAAGGCAGCCTGGAGGTTACGTCCAATAGTTGATGGCAGCGGGAGGACCTGTGCAATGTGGACCATTCTGGACGCCACATGTTGATTCAAGTATTGGACACGTTGTAAAGAATCGAGTCGTCGGAGAAGATTTTGTAGCACCGTCGTGCGGATGGTTTGGAGCGCACGCCGAAAATTGATGGCAGCGGAGCGGCGCACGGTGGAGGTGAAAATGATACCAAGGTATCGTAGTTTCTGTACACACGGGAGAGGTGCTAAGTCGTCGTGTGAGAGGCCGCGTCCAATGGGCATCGTCGCGGATTTAGTCACATTCATGTTACTGCCCGCTGTAGTGCCGTACGTTGATATCAAATCAAGTACCGTGTGTGTTTCATTCCGTGAGCGGATCAAGAGAAGGAGGTCGTCCGCATACGCACGACATCGAAAAACTGTGCTGTCGCAAAGTGAGACCAGAAAGGTGGCTCGTCAGACTCCCGATGAGTAGCTCCAGGCTGATGGCATAGAGTAGGGTCGAAAGTGGGCAGCCTTGCCGTACGGAACGTCGGATCGCCACTGGTCCCGCCACACGGCCATTAACCTGAATCAGCGATTCGGCGGTGCCGTACAGGCGCCGGATTACGTCGATAAAGGCTGGTGGAAAACCCATGCGGTTCATCACGGAGAACAGAAAAAGATGCCGCACTTTGTCGAATGCGCTGTCAAAATCAATGGCAACCACTGCGGCGCGGAGTCTGCACGCCGCTGCCAGTGCAATTAAATCGCGACATTCTCCTGTGGCCGTTTGTATATTAACTGAGCCGCCCGGAGTTGTCTGTTCCGGGGATAGAATGCTAGGCAGGACCTTGCGGCATCGCGTTGCCAGGAGGCGTGTAAAAATTTTACAGTCTGCGTTAAGTAGAGTCAGGGGACGGTAATGTGCTGTCGTCACACCTGGTGTCGGTATGTGGATGGGTATAACAATTCCCGTGACGAAGGACGGCGGTACGGCGTTCCCCATCGTCAGCAGTTCATGAAACATCGTTGTCCACCGTGACGCCATTAGCGTGAAGAAAGCGCGATAAAATTCTATCGGCAATCCATCGACACCAGGTGACTTATTCAGAGCACCTTTTTTGATTGCATCGTAGATTTCGTCACGCGAAATGGGCTCCATCACCTCATCCGCTTCGTCGCTGGTGAGGGTGCGAGTTACGTGTGGTAACACAGACTCGTAACACAGACTCCCCAGCGTGGTTGTTGGTAGTCTCCTCCTGGTACATTGTGCGGTAGTGGTAGACAAAGGCACTGACGATTTCGGCCTGGCAAGTGACGTGCTGGCCGCGACAGGTTGTGATCTCGGTGATGAGTTGTTGTCGCCGATGTTTCCTATCGGAGGCGATATGATGCATGGTCGGATGTTCCTGTTCCGCCGAATCTTGATATCGGGTTCGCACCATAGCCCCCTGCAGTCGACGGCGTGTCAGAGTTACAATTTGGGCCTTAATCCTGCTGCGTTCCCTCTGGGTGTCGGGTGTGGGCGGTTGGGCGTCCAGGTCGCGGAGAACGGCGTAGAAATAGTCGGTAGTGTGCCGGCGCCACATAGCAACTTCCTTTCCATACTGAATTAAAGTACGTCGAATGGCAGGTTTGGCACATTCCAGCCACCAGGTCAAGGTCGTGCAGTATTTAGGTAAGCAACGTTCACAGGTGGCCCATGTCTCGGTAACACGTTGAAGACATTCGGGATCATGAAGATGGGAGGTGTTTAGCTTCCACGGTGCACGACTGCGCCAGACCACTTGCTTGGGGAAGAGAATGTTGCAGATGTTGGCACAGTGGTCCGAAAAGGCCAGGGGCCAAAGTTCTGCACCTTGGACTGCAGGTGTGAGTTCCCGAGAGACGTAAATTCTGTCCAGGCGGCTCGCGGAGTGACTCGTCTGGTAAGTATGTCCAGGGGCGTCGCCGTGCTGAACTTCCCAAGTGCCGCGGAGCAACAGATCTCGGACGACAAGACGCAGTTCTTGACAGGTGTTGTAGTGTGGCACTTGATCTTTAGGGTGCAAGACACAATTAAAATCACCCCCAAGCAAGTAATGGTCGCAGCGTCCAAGAAACAAAGGAGCGATTTCTTCTGAGTAGAAGAGGGCCCTGTCGCGTCTGCGGGTGGAGCCTGACGGAGCGTAAATGTTGATGACACGCGTCCCCATGACGGTGACGGCCATGCCTCTGGCAGATGGAAGGTATGTGATATCGCGCACTGGAATGCTTTCTCTGGCGTAGATGGCAACGCCGCGTCCCAGGTGTTCACCAGGAGAAGGATAAGTGTTATATCCCGCGACGTCTGGAAGTGTGGCCAAGTGTACTTCCCGTAGTAGTGCTATATCGATGTCCGACGCCCATATCATCTCTCGCTGCAGTTGAAGTTTCACTGGTGAGCTGATGGTGTTAGTGTTGATCGTCGCTATTCGGTAGGTTTGGAGCCGTCCTCCGCCGTGGAGGGGAACTCCACCGGCGGAGGATGAAGAGGGGCGAGGCAACGGCGAGTCGTGCCGTGCGCCACCTGACGGCGTTATCAGCGGCATAACGATGCTTCCGTCTGGGGTAACTCTGTCCCCAGCGTGTGGTCCGGGTCCTGATCGAAGTCCTCACTCCACACCATTGAGGGCGCTGTCGTTGTGATGGTCGTACGTTCCACTTCGGTCGTAGGGGCGGAGGGCGTCTCGGCGGCAGTCGCATCGGTGGAGTCCATTGGTTCAGGAGCACCTGAGCGAGCCAGTAGAGTTGGCACCGAAACATCCACAGTCGGCGTCATGTTGTCGTCATTCGTATCGTCGTGTAGGTTCTCTGAGGCCTCGTCGTGTCGGACGGCCTCTGGAGTATCAGGGGGAGGTGATCCGTCTCGTTCCGAGACCGTACGGCGCCTCCTCTTGCGCCTCTTAGGTGAACGTTGTTTGCGGGTTCGTCCCTCTGTGTCGGAAGACGGAAGGGAGTCGCGTCGCTCTGAGAGGAAGGCCGTCGCGGGAACGTCAAATGAAGGAGTGTCCATATGTTCAGGCGGGTGGGTGTCGGAAGTCGTCGCTGTTGGTAGTGGCGCCGTAGTAGCGTCTGGCTTTGAGCGCGACGTCTCGGCCCCGGCGGTATCCATAGCAGCTGGAAGGGTTACCGGTACGTGGTCCGATGAGCGGCGGCCTGCGGGAGGAGAAGAGAGCGCCGATGCGTAGGTGATCGGTAAAACCGTCGCCGGAGCCGGAGGTGCCACGGTAGCGCCTGGCAATTGGGTGATCCGTCGCTGAAGACACTCAGATCTGAGGTGGCCTTCTTTTCCTCACCCGGAACAGGTCTTGGGTTGGCCGTCGTATATAACAACCGCTTGGCACCCACTAATTTGCAGGTAAGATGGCACGTGGCGATGGAGGTCGATGGTGATCTGCCGTACACCGTTAAGAACGGGGTACGTTTGGAATTGCGCCCAGCGTTCGGCAGTGTGGCCATGTACAGTGCCGTAGGGGCGGAAAGCCGCGATAACGTCTTCCGCCGGCACTGCACGGCGCGAAAGCCGGACTTACCAACTGAGCTACCGAAGCACGACTCACGCCCGGTACTCACAGCTCTACTTCTGCCAGTATCCGTCTCCTACCTTCCAAACTCTACAGAAGCTCTCCTGCGAAACATGCAGAACTAGCACTCCTGAAAGAAAGGATACTGTGGAGATATTGCTTAGCCACAGCCTGGGGGATGTTTCCAGAATGAGATTTTCACTCTACAGCGGAGTGTGCGCTGATATGAAACTTCCTGGCAGATTAAAACTGTGTGCCCGACCGAGACTAGAACTCGGGACCTTTGTCTTTCGCGGGCAAGTGCTCTACCAACTGAGCTACCGGTAGCTTGCAGTCTGCCTTCGGCGGTGCTACGGCACGGACGTCTGTTTACGTCCCTGCCGGAGTAGTTCGCCCTCGCGCAGTTGTTTACCTCTTCGGAGTACTCGCGCGTTTAGACGACTCGATACAGAATGGCACATGCATACCGAAAGTCGACTCTCAAGATTAGTTTTTCGAATGTATATGCGAGACCGAAAGCCTACGAAATAGAACGGTTCCTACGAGACGAAGTTAAACTTGAGTACAACAAACTTATCGGAATCCACCTCTCCATAGTGAGCAGTGTCGTTTACGTCAAGCTGATTAACGATGCAGTATGTGACAGAATCATCCGAGATACCAAACATGGACTCAAATTTCGTCACTCTGATGGACATGTTGGAGAAGTAACTATTGATCATGCAGGACTGGGCTTACGAAACATACGCATTTTCGAACTTCCCTTCGAAGTTCCGTCTGACTTGGTCATTGACGCCTTACGCCCGTATGGAAGAGTGCTCAGCCACGTTCAGGAAAAATGGTCCAACTTCACGACTTACCCCGTTCTCAATGGGGTGCGTCAAATCAGAATAGAACTGACACAACATGTACCCTCGTACTTGTTCATCGGCGGATGCAGAGCTATAGTCATCTACGATGGACAACCCAAAACATGCTCAGGATGCGGGAAAGAGGGCCACGTGCGTTCCGAATGTATGCAGCGGAGGATAGTGCAAGTTCCAAATGGTGAACCTGTACCTACGTCCACGTTGACGCCGCTGCCACTAACGTATGCGGACGCATTCCGAACAGATCCCATCCCGAAGAATGACCAGGTACAGAATCCTGACAGTTTACGGCAACCGACTGCAGCAGAGACCGCCTCCAGTGACGAAACGACGCACACTTCTGCCGCTACGGCGCCGACGACGCCCTTAACCGAGCGGAAAGGATCGGTAGGAGATATGGAAATTGATCCTGCGGTTGTGCCGACAGCTGCTTTCGTCCCTGAGCACCGGGAGTCACTTCCGCACTCGGATACGGAGGCGCACACGCGCAAACAACGGTCGCCGAAGCGCCACAAGAAACGACGGCTAGCGCCGTCGGATACCTGCTTACTGCAGTCCATGTCAGACGATCTTGCGTGTAACGTCGATACAGAGCATCCGGAGGCGCAACGGGAGGTTCTACCCCCCACACAGCAGTACGACGCGAATCACGCTAGACAGGGGTTGAATACAGACACACCGGACGGAAAGCCGACGGAAGGAGACCCTCCACCCACCGCAGCAACGCCACCGCCTTCGGTCAGCCCGGCCGGGGAGACGCGACGGGAGCTGGACCTCCAGCACAGTAACTGGGCCGACGAATCCGATGCTGACCCACACACTGACGACGCACCCGCAATGGCGAGTGCTGCGTCCACAGGATGTTAACCGCGCAGAAGATGCAGATTGACGCACAGACAGCAGGTCACCGGGCAGCAGCACACAAATTAACATAAGCGTTCATGTGCGCTTTACGCACTAAGGAACAGCGGCAGGCATATCGAACAGCCTCTATTAATATCAATACGATCAGAACGCCTGTAAAATTGCAGTTATTACGAGACATGTTGCATACGTCAGACGTCGACATCGTTCTGCTGCAGGAAGTATGTGTTGAGAGCTTCCCCGACCTCTATGAGTACGATACGTACATTACACCTACTACCGACGGCGGCAGCGGAACAGCGATACTTCTACGTAGTGGCATAGTAGCCGAGGACGTGGTGTACCTGCCGTCAGCGCGGGGACTGGCTCTCACAGTGCTGGGAGTACGGGTCGTTAACATTTACGCACCGTCGGGGTCCGACAGACGGCGCGACCGATCCCGATTTTACGCAGAGGAGATTGCAACACTATTCTTAGGTCGGTATGAAAATGTCTTATTTGGAGGCGACTTCAACTGCGTGCTCGCACCAAAGGATCAACACCCACGTTATACTTCATGCCCGGAGCTGCGACAACTCATACAGGACATGAATCTCATTGATACATGGGAGAAGATACATGGCGACAGACGTGGATACACCTACGTCACGAGTCACTCTGCAAGTCGGCTCGATCGCATTTACGTAACACGTCGTCTCGAACCTGCGATCCTCGATGCGGAATTGTGGCCTGTCACCTTTTCAGATCACATAGCATATATTTGCACGGTCTCCCTGAGTCGTCAACAAGTTTGGAGGAGTCGCAGTGTTTGGAAACTGAATACAGCACACCTCAGGGAACCTGAGTGCAGACGCATAGTCGAAGATGCTTGGCACGTGTGTGAAAGACGCCTCCCGACATATCCGACGACGTTGCAGTGGTGGCTGGAATGCGTTAAGCCTGCATTGCGCCGAGCGTTAATTGCATACGGAAGAGAGCAGATGATGTGGAGGCGACACACAGCGGAATTTTATTTCACGATGCTCTGCGAACTTTCTGTACAAGCACCTTCACAGGAGCGTCGAGCCGGTATAAAACGAGCACAGGCCCAAATAATTTCCATAACGCGCCGCCGTCTGGAGGGAGTCGCAATCCGTGCAAGGGCCTTTGAACGAGTCCGTGGAGAATCACCGTCGATGTATCACGTTATCAGAGAAAAACAACGTAGCCGCAGAACCTTAATACAGACGGTCGTACTGCCAGATGGTCGCCGCATGACAACGCAAAAAGATATTGCCAACGCTTTCGTGGAACACTACGGTCATCTCTATGAAGAAGCGGAACACGATCAGCCAGCGTTTCAGGAGGTCCGACGAACGCTCTCCGCGTGTCTCGACGAGCCGGCCAACCTGGAGTTAACAGGTGAAATCACAGTTGACGACGTAATGGAAGCGATTGGTAAGGGAGCGTCGCACAAATCGCCGGGGCCCGACGGGTTTCCGTTAGAGTTCTATCGTATATTTAAAGATCTCATGATTCCACGATGGACTGCCATGTACTGCGAATTGATGTCTCCCAACGTGCCTCTTCCACCCGCCTTCGTGGAAGGAATGATCATCCCCATCCACAAACCATCTGGCGGCACAGGGATACAGGCCTACCGGCCACTGACCCTTCTTAATTGCGACTACAAGATCTACGCCAGGATACTTGCAGCACGTTTTAAACGCGTAATACGCCAAGTGATTTCACTCGACCAAACCCAGCTAGGAGGAGACAGCAATATACAAACGGCACTCAGTGACTACCGCGATGTTATCGCACTGGCATCAACATGTCGTCTCCGGGGTGTATTGGTATCGATAGACTTCGATCGCGCATTTGACAGGCTGAGTCATGCTTATCTCACGGACGTTATGACAAAAATGAAGTTTCCGGAAAGTTTTGTCACCGTCGTTATGAGACTGCTCCACGGAGCCGCATCCAAAGTGCTCATCAATGGACGCTTGGTGGGGCCCATCACCATCTCACGATCGGTCAGACAAGGGTGCCCGCTGTCAACGATATTGTATGCCATCGCTGTCGAGCCCCTGCTCTGCGGGCTCCGGAATCGACTCCAAGGAATGACGATAAGGCACAACAAGTTTATATGCCGAACATACGCAGATGACCTAGTGTTTTTAGCACGGTCAGGAGACGAGGCAAGAGCCTCCTTGCATTGGATTAATTTGTATTGTATGGCTACGGGAAGTCGCCTGAACATGGCAAAGTCGGGAGCGATGAACATCGGGAGAGGACTCCCGACAGGAAGTGTAGCACCATTACAGCCGATCAACAAGATGAAATGCCTAGGAATTATCTTCACTACAGACGTTCGACGCACGGCGGCACTGAGTTACAGACATCTTCTGCAAACAATTCGTGCGAGTGTCCGAAGTCACAGGTTAAGGGCACTGGATATGATACAACGGGTCACCTTTGCCAACACTTATCTAGCCTCTCGCATCCCCCACCTGGCACAAGTTCTTCCAATGCCGGTGGTGCTGGCCCGCCGAATCCTGGCGGCACTAGGATATTTTGTGAGCACGGGTCTGCTTTTTAAGGTAGGATACAAAACCCTCACCCTTCCTCGTAGTCGTGGAGGTCTTGGACTAGTCCACGTACGCGACCGAGCAGTGGCTATTTATGTAACCACAATGATAAAGATGTGGACACGACACCAGACATGTCTGACGGGCACCTTGATAGACGAACTCGCCCCACCTTCGCGTTCGGCTCCAGTAGCGGTGGCTCACATCTCACCATCGCTTACCCATATGCGAACCTTTTTTGTGGAACACAGTTATGTACATATGGAACTACCGACTACCAGGACGGCAACGGCACGTGATATATATCACATCTTAACTCGACGACGGCCGAACAATGCCGTGGAGCGCCGCCAACCAACAGTTACGTGGTCAGTGGTATGGCGTACAGTGCACCATCCACACCTTGATACGGGAACGCGCGCACTGTGGTATCAGGTGATAAATGGGAAATACGTGACTCGTTCCAGGTTGCATACAATTCATATGGCGGACGAGCCACTGTGTCCGCAGTGCAATGTTATAGACACAGAGGAGCATCGCCTGATATGCGGTCCTTCGGCGGACGTATGGTGTTTGGTCAAAAAAATGATCGCCTTCCTCCTTCGGGTGGGGCCGCAAACAGTAGAACCACGCACATTACTTCTCCCAGATAGGACATATTATCCCCGAACAAAGACAAACGCAGTGACTTGGATTCGAGGTTTGACTGTGCGTTATCTTTTCCGAGACGGCAGTAAGAATGTGCTTGACTTCTGGGCCTTATTACAGGAACATCACTCACAGCTTATGAGACATCCGAGATATAGAACATATTACGCAAATTTTTTAGGGAGTGCCTTGCTTGATCCCCCACCCAGTTGGGGTGTCCCGGGTAGGAGAATGTAATTATTACCTATAAGTATTAGAACAAGAAAGGACCAGGACAGTGGAGAGGATCCACAAACACACGTGAAGACGTACCCGACACCAACGCGAGGTATGACGGGATTAGCGAGGTACGCGCCTGAAAGAGGAACGTAGACCGTTGTTGTTTTGTCCTGACGGAAGCAGGATTTTTTTTTTCGCACTTATGTAAAAAAAAGGTGGAAAGTCCACTTATTTACGTTTCCCAGGAAAATTTATGTTATGAAGTCATCGTCTTCTATATTAAAAAAAAAATGCTAGAAGCAGTTTATGTTTGTTATTGCAAAAAATAAAAAAAAGTTGGTAGAGCACTTGCCCGCGAAAGGCAAAGGTCCCGAGTTCGAGTCTCGGTCGGGCGCACAGTTTTAATCTGCCAGGAAGTTACATATTATAAACTTAGACGGGCAAAATGACGATAATACAAACACTGAACATGTTTGTGTCATTAACACCGTTACGGGAATGGAAGTAATGTTGCGAGCCTTAGGGTGTACACAGTATTGCGTAAGGAGGTTTGAATCGGTCCATGATGCGTGCACGAATAGCCAAAATGTTTAAGGTGGATGCTCGCGATAAGCGTAAAATTCGGGTCAGAGTCACGGTACGGCACGAATTTTCATGTGTCACCAATAGCTAATATTCCTATTCCTTAATACAGCTAATATTAAAATAATTCGCATTTGGCGAATAAATATTAATACAGCTGCATATCTTCTGTTCCATTAGAGACGCATGCTTGCCTGAAGGAACAGACATTATAGAGTAAGTAAATCTTAACTCACTGTTTCTGACAATAACTTGTATGGGTGCCATTAGTGTCTCCATTAAGTGATTCCTCTAGTCGCGATTCTAAATTTATGAATCGAACTCTGTCTACATTTTAGCACTTAACATTATATTCGTCTAAATGAAACTGACCGATCAAAAAGTTGCCAGTTTAATATTATCAGTTACGGGTTTGAAGTAACGGCTGAATGTTACTAATTATTACTGTAAAAGAGATACCATTTCTAATTGCTCAAATCCCCGTGAACACAAATTTCCTGCACGATCTAGCAGGACTGCCTACGCTTTGTACTTGACGATACTATATGATTCATATTATATACGGCTCCTTATGATATTTTCGATCGAAATTTCTAATATTTAAGATGTTTATATGATGCAAACCCGCTAGTATCCGCAGCCGAATAGCATACGGATGATGAACGTGACCAGATGGTTGCTAAGTTTAACATTCTAGAACAATGATTGAGAGGATACGTCAGACTGTGTTGTTGCGAGGTGTCTGTCGTGGGCTATTTATATTCGTGCTATTCCATACCAGTCGTAAATGTAACAGTGCAGTTGGTACTAAGAATAGTGTACTGTACTGTCCCGTAGAAATACTTCTGGTCTCTTCCAACGCACAGAAATCTCTGTGGCCTACATTACTTTAAGGGGCAGTCAAATGCGAAACAACTACAGATGTATAACACAGCTACGTAGTAAAGAATTTTCATATCGGATGATTACTGCTTAGAGTCGTAATAAAGCAAAACAAAAGTTGAAAGTAAATGAGTTATGCTACGGTGAAAGTAAGGCATTCAGCAACACGAAAAGTACAACACAGTCTCCCACTTTCAGGACTACCTTATTACTTTACTCTATTCATATCTCTATTTCCGTATGAAGAGTGAAATGGAAGACTTTGTAGTATATCAAATTTGAAATTTGTCAGAAGAATGAAAAAACAATGTGTTTGTACGAACAAGATTGCGTAAAAAAAAAAAAGAAGTGATTCTGACATAACGGAATTATGCTGTTATGCTGCTCACTACATTACCACGAAAACTAATGAGATAAATTAGGAAATAAATATTTTATTAAGAAAGTTCTAAGTGCCGTACCAAGAAACTGACTTTTTCCAAGTCGCAAAAAGTAAGTTTTTAGAAGCTGATTATCGCAAGCAAGAAAATAACAACCAGCCACTGTTAAGAATCATGCTTATTCACACAAATAGTGCCGTCACCGGTTTCGAACCGATAAGTTCATCTTCAGAGCGATGTTGACGTTTATTTTAGTTTTGATGTTGTATAAATTAGATGCCGGCTGTTTTCTTTCAATAACTAATGTGAACAACAACAAATCTAAAATAAATGTGAATACCTGTCTGAAGACGAGTCTGCCGGTTCGAAACCAGGAACGGCGCTCTTCCTTCAAATAAATAATATTATTAATAGGGTGTTCGACCGAGTTGTTTCCATTTTGCTCTTAAGTGCACTCATTGCCTGGACGACAACCAGATTGTGCGCCGTTCTTGGTCTCTTGCCGCTGTTTACACAAAGGTGCCAGAAATCATCGGATAGCAATACGCGCACGTGCAGATGACGGTAGTACCGCTTACACAAGACATGAAATGGCAGTGCATTGGCGGAGCTGTCTTCTGTACTCCCGTGATTCATGCGAAACGCGATTATGGCCGCACGATGGGAATTAATAGACTCTGAACGCGGAATGGTGATTGGAGCTAGAAGCATGAGAATTACATTTCGGAAACTGGTAGTGTGCCGATAATACCAAATTTAAGTTATTATCTCTCACCACGGACACCACAGTGGCCGACTGCTGTCACTTAACGACCGAGAGCACTGGAGTTTGAACAGAGGTGTCAGTGCTAGCAGACAAGCAACACTGCATCAAATAACCGCAGAAATCAAAGTGGTACGTAGACGAACGTATCCGTCAGGACAGTGCAGCGAAATTTGGCGTGAATGAGCTCTGACAACAGATGACAGGCACCAGTTTTCTTTGCCAACAGCACTACTTCGCCTCCAGCGCCTCTCCTGGGCTCGTGACCACATCAGTTGGACCCTGGACGACTGAAAAATCAAGGCCTGATCAGCTGAGTCACGATTTCAGCGGGTAAGAGCGGATGGTAGGGTTAGAGTGTGGCGCAGACCCCACAAAGCCACGGATTCAGTTTGCCAAGAAGACTTTGTGGAAGCTGGTGGCGGCTCCATAATTGTGTGGGATGAGTTTACACGGAATGCAATTGGTCCAATGACCCAACTGAAGCGGTCACTGTCTCGTTTTCTAGGAGACTACCTGCAGGTATTCATTGACATCATGTTCCCAAACAGAGATGGAATTTTATGGATGACAATACGCCATGTGACTGGTACGAATAACAAATTCGAGCGACGGATTTGGCCATCCAGATCAATCAACGTCAATCTTGCCCGACATTTATGGGATATGACCGAGAGGTTAGTTCGCGAACGAAATCCAGCACCGGCAACGCTTTCGCTATTATGGACGGATAAAGGCGCAGCATGGCTCAATAATTCTTCAGGGGACTTCCAACGACTTGTAGAGCCCATGCCATGTCGAGTTGCTCCAGTACGACGGGCAAAGGGAAGTCCGTCACGATATTAGGAGCTACAAAATGGTTCAAATGGCTCTGAGCACTATGCAACTTAACTTCTGAGGTCATCAGTCGCCTAGAACTTGGAACTAATTAAACCGAACTAACCTAAGGACATCACACACATCCATGCCCGAGGCAGGATTCGAACCTGCGAGCGTAGCAGTCCCGCGGTTCCGGACTGCAGCGCCTAGAACCGCACGGCCACTCAGGCCGGTGATATTAGCAGGCATTCCCTGCATCTCACCTCAGTGTACAGTCGAGTGCTATTTTTCACGTCCAGTGAGCTTTCTGATACTTTTTTTTAGCGGTACGTATACTCTACAAAAACCAAATTCCCTTAGCGTTTTCGAACTCTGATGGATATGATGGTCGTCCAGTTTTTAATAAATTGAATGCTGGACCCAAAGCGTTATTGAAACTGCAACCTCATCCCTGTTGATTAAGTTTTTTGACATCTTTATTTCGATAGACCCCTTAAATATGCTGTTCCAGAAACTTAGCGACTGCACCACGATACTGATCTCATCGTATTTCATTGCATGATTATAATTGAGGCAATGCTGGGCGTGCCGGCCGGAGTGGCCGTGCGGTTCTAGACGCTACAGTCTGGAGCCGAGCGACCGCTACGGTCGCATGTTCGAATCCTGCTTCGGGCATGGATGTGTGTGATGTCCTTAGGTTAGTTAGGTTTACTTAGTTCTAAGTTCTAGGCGACTGATGACCTCAGAAGTTAAGCAGCATAGTGCTCAGAGCCATTTTTTGCTCGGCAACAGCTGATTTGCTTCGTTGTTTTAGTCGGATGTATCGCTTACTATTAATCACCCGTGTTGGGAAAACCTGAGAGATGAAATAACATTATTAAACTTGGCAGGTTGCTGTTTTCTTCTTTGGAAGAACCTTATTGTATTTTGTACACTTAATTTCTCACCAGAGAAGCAGGAAGAAATACTTTTTAAATGCCGTTAACAGTGACGCACTATGTTTTATTTGCAAAAATGCAAGTATAGAAGTACAGCTTGTCACAAAGACCATGCGCCATCTACTAATGCATGTTTGACCAGTTATCTTCATGGTTTGGCACCTGAAACAAATCTAGGGACATGCAACAAATACCGAGAACAATAGCACCAAAAAAACGCTTTTTTTTAAAAAAAAATGGCACTTAGAATGTTTTTCAGTTTCAGTCTTCATGTTTTCACGTTGACCTGTTTCTCCCCAATTCCTATTCCCCCCTCCCCCTGTGTGTGTGTGTGTGTGTGTGTGAGAGAGAGAGAGAGAGAGAGAGAGAGAGAGAGAAGGGAGCCGTCAAAAGCGACAAGAACTTCAGTCTTCTGTTTTTCTTGCAACAGAATTTTATATTTGTTTTTAACAAAATGTCTGCCGGCCGCGGTGGTCTCGCGGTTAAGGCGCTCAGTCCGGAACCGCGTGACTGCTACGGTCGCAGGTTCGAATCCTGCCTCGGGCATGGATGTGTGTGATGTCCTTAGGTTAGTTAGGTTTAAGTAGTTCTAAGTTCTAGGGGACTGATGACCACAGATGTTAAGTCCCATAGTGCTCAGAGCCATTTTTTTTGAACAAAATGTCCGTCCCCAAGCTGTGTTCGCCGTCTTCAGTGGTCTACAATGGAAATAAAATACATATTGCTTGGTTAACTATAAATACGCTGACGGCGGAAAAAATCACAACACTAAGAGTTGTGTAATATAAACGGAAGTTGGCAGGCGTGTTTCTATATCTGGTAGATCTCGGTTCAAATTCCTTGCCAGCTGCGTAGGTGTTGCGCTATTAGCTCAACTACGAGGGTGCGAATCAGGTTTGCCTTAAATACACGCTGTAACGGTCGTAAGCATTAGTTAAATTAGAGATTGGACGTGCTGAGTTCATATTACTCAAAAATACCTTTAACGCGACAAAGGCGCCGTTATCAACACCTCGCTGAGTTTGGGCGATGTCGTGTAATGTAGCTACGAGAAACTGGATGTTCCTTCTGCGATATTGCAGAAAGACTTGGCAGGAATGTAGCCATTGTAAATGATTCCTGACAGCGGCGGTCAACGGAATCTACGGTCGCAAGGACACCGGGCTTCGGGCGGTCACGTGGCGCTACCGAGGGCTAAGACCATCGTGTTCGGCGCGTAACTCGCGCCTATCGTACTGCATCTGCAGTCAGCAATCTGAGGAGCAGTTGGCACCACAGTGACACAACGAACTGTTACATATCGGTTACTTCAAGGACAGCTCCGAGTTAGAAGCCCTGTAGCATGCACTCGACTGACCCCAAACCGTCGCCATTTGCGACTGCAGTGTTGTCAAGCGAGAGCTCAGTGAGGGACAGCTTGAAGGTCCGGTATATTTTCTGATGATAGCTGGTTCTGCCTCGGTGCCAGTGACGGACTTGTGTTGATTAGGAGCCGGCCAATTGAGGGCCTGCAATCAACCTGTCAGCGTGCCAGACACACTGGAGCTACACCTGGAGTTATCGTCTGAGGTGCGATTTCGTATGACAACAGGATGACTCCCGTGGTTATCCCACACAGCGTGACGGCAAATTTGTACCTCAATCTGGCGATTCGACCTTTTGTACTGCCATTCGTGAACAGCATTCCAGTGGATATTTTCCAAGAGGATAAAGATCGCCCACATACCGCTGTTGTAACTCAGCATGTTCTGCAGAGCGTCGACTTGTTGCCTTAAGCCGTCGGCACACGGACCGTGTATCCGAACATTGAGCGTTGAGCGCGCCCAGTTTCTGACGTCATAGCGTGGAATAGCACGTTTCGGGAGTTTTTCCGAACGTGCAGAGCAATATCTGGCACGTCAGATATCCTGAGCGTGCGTCTGAGCGTTGACCTGTGAGATGGCACAACGCCACCTACGTCACATTCACGCAGTCTCCCTTCAGTACAGAGTTGTGAGGCGCCATATTGGCATTCATTTCAAGCCTATATGTATATATGCCGTTTCTGAGCACCAGAAAATTGAGAATCACTAGAAAACCCGTTGTTAGTTGTGAGATTCGTTCCAATAAAACAATGAGAAACATCATATTCATGGCAAAAGAATTATTGTAACGAGCGTATTATGAAAGTAGGCTATTTGAAGGCAGCGACACACTGAGGATCCACCCAAAACGCATTGTTCTTCGTACAATTTGTTATAATTAAATTTCTATTAATAATATAATTATCTACGATTAACATTTTTAGCAAGGGGTAACACAATATTCTTAAGAAGTAGCAGCGAGTTGCTGGTTTAGTGTAATGCCGGCACGGTAGCTCAGCGTGTTCGGTCAGAGAGCCGGTTGGCCTCTGTAATAAAAAACTCAGTGGAAGGATCAACCACCGAACTTGAACAGGATATCTTGCGACGTCCGCAACGACCAAACACAACAATCAATAACGAACAAAATGCAAAAAAAAAGGCGTGTTCGGTCAAAGGGTTATATGCTCTCTCTAATAAAAAAACTGAGTTAATCGATCAACAACGAACTTAAACGATGTCTTTCGACATCCGCCTCGAGCAGATTCAACGAACAAAAGCGAACAAAATGAGACTAAAAAAAGTGTAATGAGTAGCGTCTCTGTCCAGTAATGAGTCTTAGATGGGGCGGTGGTTTCAGTCCAAACTGTACCAAATTTTTTTCTCCTAACATTCGCGTTTTTATTTAGTTCTGATACTTTGTTATTAGTTTAATATAAGTAAATGCTATAATATTTGATGTTACATAATATAAGTTCACCTTTTCTTGAGGAGTGACTTTTTTTTCGATTGGCTTTATTACAGGACAGCTCGCGCTACTTGTATAAAGATATTTTGCTCCTTTTGCTTGTACGCTTCGTAATACACATGTTGCAAAGATTCTGCTACTGGGTAGGAACAGTGATCAAGTAAGACTGACTTTGGGGTTTTACTAAAATGTGGGAATTATGAAATAATGATTATCTTATGCGGAGAAGTATTCAAAATTCGTACCGCACTGTTTGTAATGGAACTTTTATAAGCCTGTGTCCTTATTGATTGGACATTGTACTTTCCTTTTCGTGGACGATGGAGGAAATGTGCCTTTTAATAGAGCTAACGTGGCAATTTTACGCGCGCCCGATTTGTAAACAGTGTAATTTACGAACTAGAAACATCCCTCAAACTGCCGCTGGAGTGCGTTGCGATCGCGTATACCACCTCAAAGTTAACGTTCGACAGCACGGTCCGTGTGCCGACGGCTTTAGCCTACTCGATCACCAGCTTTGTCTCCAATCGAGCATGTCTGGGGCATCATCGGACGACAACTCCAGCTGCATCCACAAACAGTTTTATGTGCCCTCGTACTGACCGTCCAAGTGCAACAGGCATGGATCTCCCTCCCACAAACTGACATCCGGCACCTGTATAAAAGAATGATTGCATGCTCGCATTCAACATTCTGGCGGTTACGCCTGTTGTTAGTATAGCAACATTTCACATTTGCAATGACTTGTCTCGCGCTTACATTATTATGTGACCTTGCAATGTTAATCACTCAAATATGTTATCTAGACCAACGTATTCCTGAAATTTCATTACTACTTGTTCCGGAAAGTTTCATTACTTACATTAATTATTACTTTTGGGATTAAGACTTTTGTTCCCGTGAGTGTATTAAGTTCACCTTTACAGGTTGTCATGAAACATTACGTACCTCAGAACTAAATATTTACAGTTCAGGAAATAGTTATTTCTTTTATTCTAATTGTAGACCTTTGGTGATAATTTGGTGATGGATAATTTGGTGATGGATACTACAGTGTGTTTATAAATGAATATCGGGGTTTTAACGCTTTATAATATTTATTATATTAAACTACAGTTATAAATGATACGTCAAATGAAAGAGAAACTCAAACAGTTTTACCAAGAACCTTATAAGTGTTCAATGTGAGCACCAGTTATCACACGGCAGACATCAAGTCTATAGCCGAGTTCTGCCCAGACGTCGACAAGTGCGTCTTCAGTGATTGTAGCAACAGCTGCTTCAATCCGGTTTCTTAATTCAGGGAGGTCTGCTGGTAGCGGAGGCACGTACACACGATCCTTGGTGAAGCCCCAAAGGAAAAAATCGCATGGCGTTAATCGGGTGAGCGTGGAGGCCATGCAAAGCAAGCCCTGTGATTGGGCCCCTTGCGGCCTATTCAACGCTCCGCTATAGACTTGGTCTGTGTCGTGTGACAAATGGTGCTCACACTGAACATTCATAAGGTTCTTGGTAAAACTGTTTGAGTTGCTCTTTCATTTGTCATATCATATATAACTGTAAGTTTAATGTAATAAATATTGCAAAGCGTTAAAGCCCCGATATTCATTTATAAACACACTGTATAATAAAAAATATGCAAAAGACAAGCAGTATAATGAGCGACCAAACAGTTTCAGTTCACAGGTCGTACAGTCCAGAATCGGTATTCCAATTTGGCATAATCGCCGTAAGCATGTAGGCAATAATCCCATCGAGGCGATTCCATATAGGGATGGTTGTCGTCTCCCAAGGAAAGATACATACTTTTAGCAGTTCATTGAGTCTTCCAGAACGATGAGATCACTGAGGAAAAGAAACGAAAACGTTTCCATTTGGACGATTGTTTCACGGTATTCGCTTTCGGACGTTTAAAGCAGTACACACAAGCGGCCATGTGTCCGAAGGAACACAGAACGTGATTGATCTGAAAATAACACCTGTTGCCACTCAGCGGACGTGCAGGTGCGATACTCTCGTGTAATTTCCAGTCTTCGTCGCCGATGAACAGCAGTCAGCTTGGGTGCATAGACCAGGCGCCTTCTGAAGAGGGCCGTAAACAGTAACGTAAGCTGAACATCAGTCGATAAGACACTTTTGGTAGCCTCTAGGTTCATTTGGGCGGCGATTTGCTCAACATTTGCAAGTCTATTCGCCCTTAAACTTCTCCTCAGCCGTCGTTCACCTCTTTTATATATGGCCTGTGATGCACTTCAGATAGCCGGGCGCTGTGGCCGAGCGGTTCTAGGCGCTTCAGTCCGGAACCGCGCTGTTGCTACGGTCGCAGGTTCCAATCCTGCCTCGGGCGCGGATGTGTGTGATGTCCTTAGGTTAGTTAGGTTTAAGTACTTCTAAGTTCTGGGGGACTGATGACCTCATATGTTATAAGTCCCACAGTGCTCAGAGCCATTTTTTGCACTTATAAATCGCTCTGTTTCCTCATTACAACAACTGCACCGTTCTCCGCGTGTCCCCGACACACTTCATATCCCTCCACAGCTAGTGCTGGCAACTGACATCAGTGAGTGACTACTGAGCGTTTAAGTCGAACATAGCCATTGGTCAGATTAATGTGAATGGACCGTGTATCATGGTCGCAGCTTGATTTCTTCGAGGTGACAAAGAAAACTTTGTGTTGTCTTCTCTTAAGATTTGACGGGGAAGTGAGTCTAGTATGTTGCGGTAAGGTATCTATTGTTAGACAATATGTATTAGGAGAAAGAAACTACAGAGGAGGAATGCTAGTGGAATTCTGTCACCGAAATAATTTGGTGGTGATGAACACTTGGTTCAAGAAAAGGAAAAGTAAACTGCACACATGGAAGAGCCCAGGAGATACGAACAGATATCAGATAGTCTACATACTTGTCGAACAGAGGTTTAGGGGCAGTGTGAGGGACGCCAAGACTATGCCGGCTGCCGACTTCGACTAGGATCACAACCTTTTGGTTGCAGATATCTGCACAAGGCTGAAGAGGATCCTACAGCATGGGAGGAGAAAACAGAGATGGGACTTGGAAAAGCTAAGAGAGAATAACGTGGCAGTAAGAGAACCGTTAGAGAAAAAATTTAACGAAGTGAGACACAAAGCCGGGCATGGTGGCCGTGCGGTTCTAGGAGCTTCAGTCCGGAACCACGCACTGCTACAGTCGCAGGTTCGAATCCTGCCTCGGGCATGGATATGTGTGATGTGCTTAGGTTAGTTAGGTTTAAGTAGTTCTAAGTTATAGGGGACTAATGACCTCAGATGTTAAGTCCCATAGTGCTCAGATCCATTCATTTGAAATATTTTTTTTAAGACACAAAAATACAAGTTCAAGTGCGGAAGACCAGTGGCAAAATGTTAAAATGGTTTTGTTAAATACTCTGAAGAATGAAGTTGGGGGGGGGGGGGGGGAACAAAGAGAGCGAGAAAACCCTGGATCACCAATGAGATGCTGGAGAAGATGGATTAAACAACGCCCTCAGGAGGGAAACAGACAAAGCGAAGGAAAAGTACTTAGAAGAAATGTGTGACGAAATAGAAGAACTACAAAGAAGAGGAAGGTACGACCTCATGTACCAGACAAAGGAAGGAACTGGGAGAAGGAGAGAACAAAAGTGTGAGGACGTTCGGAGTAGAAGATTCTAGAGGACAAGTGGCTACTGGAAAAGTGGAAGTGCTGAAAACGTGGGAAGAATATATAAGGAAACTATATGATACAGAACATCGCCCAGATGACATCGACATAGAGCCAGAAGAAGCTATTGACGAAGATGAAAAAGGGCCCAATATACTGACAAGGGAAGTAGAGAAGGCGATAAAAGACATGAAGAGTAGGAAAGTTACAGGGGATGACGACATACCAGTGGATTTGCGTAAATAAATCGGAAATGAAAGTGTGAAAGATCTGACACAACTCATAAACAAACTCTATGAAACTGGAGAATGGCGTGAAGGCTTTTTGGACGTCACAATGGTTACTCTTGAGACGAAAAGGCAAGCCAAGAAGTGTAGTGATTATAGAACAATTAGTCTGATATAGCATGTAGCAAAGATAATTGCAAGAATACTAAATAGACGGCTGGAAAGCAAAATTGAAGAAGTGATGGGAGAATACCACTTTGGCTTCAGGAAAGGGACCAGAGACGCCATTGGCATGATGAGGATATTGTCAGACAGAGTTTTGGCCGTTAACGAAGAAGTTGCGCTTGTTTTATAGACTGCCATAAGGCCTTCGACAGAGTCAATTGGAATATATTGATGAACATTCTTCAGGAAATAGGAATCAGCTGGAGAGATCGGAGACTTATAAGGAACTTGTACCTGGGACAAAGGGTAAAGGTACGAGTGAACTATGGAGAAACGAACAGTGTGGAAATAGGAAGGGGAGTGAGACAAGGATGTTGTCTGTCGCCAAGTCTCTTCAACCTGTATGGAGAAATGATGGCGAGAGAAGCGCTGAAAGGATGCGGAAACTCCAAAGTAGGAGGACGTCTCATCAACACCATCAAGTATGCAGACGACCTGGTAGTGCGCCGGCCGCGGTGGTCTCGCGGTTCTAGGCGCGCAGTCCGGAAGCGTGCGACTGCTACGGTCGCAGGTTTGAATCCTGCCACGGGCATGGATGTGTGTGATGTCCTTAGGTTAGTTAGGTTTAAGTAGTTCTAAGTTCTAGGGGACTGATGACCACAGTAGTTGAGTCTCATAGTGCTCAGAGCCATTTGAACCATTTTGAATCTAGTAGTGCTAGCGAAAAATCAGAGAGAGCTGCAACGCATGACGATCAATTTGATGGAAGCGGGAAGAAAATACGACATGGATATCAACATCGAAAAATCAAAAGTGATGCGCATATCAAAACGTGAGAAACAAAGATAACTGTTGACAATCGGGAACTGGAAAACATGAATCAGTTCAAGTACCTGGGAAGTTTTATCACAAAGGATGGCTACTGCACCAACGAAATCCGAGCAAGAATCGCGGTGGCCAAAGCTGCTTTCAACAAGAAGAGGACTGCAGACCAGCAAGTTGAGTTTGGCATGCAGGAAAAAACTGATAAAGTGCCAAATTTGGAGCATTGCACTGTGTGGAGCAGAGACATGGACCATGAGAAAGAAGGAGAAAAAAATACTTAGAGAGCTTTGAGATGTGGTGCTGGAGGAGACTGGAAAAGATCAAGTGGACAGATCGCATAAAAAAGACGATGTACTGCGAAGAGTAGGAGAGAAGTATTCTGCGTACAATTCTTCAGAGAAAGGCCAATTGGATTGGACGTGTACTTAGACACGAGGGACTCATACATGATGTCATCTCAGGGAAACTCAGAGGAAACGCAGGACGAATAATCTAACTGCTGTAACGTACGTGTGCTCGAGCTAACGTCTATCATCTGACCTGTCGCGAATCGCACGGCGGAACAAGTACAGGGCGGAGAAAAAGGCGGCTGCTTTCTCGTTATGTTGGGCAGCGCTGCAGTGGCGTGAGGTGTAGGATATCCGGCTCCCTATCCGGTGATTCCCATTACGGGACCGGCGAGGGGCGGTCACACGAATCGCCCTGCGTCATCAGATACGCGTGTAGCCGCTGCGGACACCATGCCGGCTGCACCAAAGGCGTCTCCAGCTCAGGCAGCGCGAGTAACAAGGTCTTCTCTCGATTACTCCAAACCTTTATTAGCTCCTGCTCACAATCCATAATTACTTACCGTCTCCATAAGACGGCAGTATGCGGGAAACCTAGATCCAGGACTAATGAAACGAAAAAAGAATTTTTTATTTCAAGTTTCTGGTACCAGTCACTTTTTATTTTATGCTTAATCTAACATAATGCAACGGGTTTCGAACATGTTTCGTTCATCTTCAAGCGTTTGTACATACATACACACATACAACGAGAAATGTTACTTAAAAATAAACAATCTTAAATTAGATCGAAAGTCGAAACAAGGCCCCGGGAGTAGACTACATTCCATTAGAAATACTGACGGCCTTGGGAGAGTCAGTCCTGACAAAACTCTACCACCTGGTGAGCAAGATGTGTAAGACAGCCGAAATTCCCTCAGACTTCAAGAAGAATATAATAATTCCATCCCAAAGAAAGCAGGTGTTGACAGATGTGAAAATTACCGAACTATCAGTTTACTAAGACACAGCTGCAAAATACTAACGCGAATTCTTTACAGACGAATGGAAAAACTGGTAGAAGCCGACCTCGGGGAAGATCAGTTCGGATTCCGTAGAAATGTTGGAACACGTGAGGCAATACTGACCATACGACTTATCTTAGAAGAAAGATTATGGAAAGGCAAACCTACGTTTCTGGAATACTCTCTTTCAAATTCTGAAGGTGGCAGGGGTAAAATACAGGGAGCGAAAAGCTATTTACAATTTGTACAGAAACCAGATGGCAGTTATAAGAGTCGAGAGACATGAAAGGGAAGCAGTGGTTGGGAAGGGAGTGAGACAGGGTTGTAGCCTCTCCCCGATGCTATTCAATCTGTATATTGAGCAAGCAGTAAAGGAAATGAAAGAATTGTTCTTAGTAGGTATTAAAATCCATGGAGAAGAAATAAAAACTTTGAGGTTCGCCGATGACATTGTAATTCTATCAGAGACAGCAAAGGACCTGGAAGAGCACCTGAAGGGAATGGACCGTGTCTTGAAAGGAGGATATAAGATGAACATCAACAAAAGCAAAACGACAATAATGGAATGTAGTCGAATTAAATCGGGTATATGCTGCGGGAATTAGATTAGGAATGAGACGCTTAAAGTAGTAAATGAATTTTGCTATTTGGGGAGCAAAATAACTGATCATGGTCGAAGTAGAGAGGATATAAAATATAGACTGACAATGGCAAGGCAAGCGTTTCCGAAGAAGAGAAATTTGTTAACATCGAGTATTGATTTAAGTGCGAGGAAATCGTTTCTGAAAGTATTTGTATGGAGTGTAGCCATGTCTGGAAGAGAAACATTCGGGATAAATGGTTTAGACAAGAAGGTAATAGAAGCTTTCGAAATGGGAGCGACAGAAGAATGCTGAATATTAGATGGGTAGATCACATAACTAATGAGGAAGTATTGAATAGGATTGGGGAGAAGAGAAGTTTGTGGCACAACTTGACCAGAAGAATGGATCGGTTGGTAGGACATGTTCTGAGGCTTCAAGGCATCACCAATTAAGTATTGGAGGGTAGTGTGGAGGGTAAAAATCGTAGAGGGAGACCAAGAGATGAATACACTAAGCAGATTCAGAAAGATGTAGGTTGCAGTAGGTACTGGGAGATGAAGCAGCCTTCACAGGATAGAGTAGCATGGAGAGCTGCATCAAACCAGTCTCTGGACTGAAGACAACAACAACAACAACAACAACAACAACAACCACACACACACACACACACACACACACACACACACACACACACACAAACTTTTTGCATGTGACACTAGTATTGCAGTCAACCAAACATACATACAACAAAGAGGGAAAAGTATTGCTGAGTGGCTTACTGCAAGCAATCTCACTGTCAGTTTGAAAAAGATACAACGTACTCAATTCTGTACCCGTACATGCATCAACGATAAATGTCAACACATTGTACGGATACATTACGTAGGGTGGAAACCCGAAAAAAATTTAGGTGATTACACTGAAAAAGAATTTAAACAGAAAAAAATTTTTGAACTCCTAAAACAACTCAGTTCAGAGACATTCGCACTTTGAATAACTGCAAATCTTAAGAAGATACAAATCATTAAATTAGCAAATTTTGCGTAGTTTCATTCAACAGTGACTGGGCTAAACAATCTTTAAGGAAGTAAGTTTTCTCCGTTCTAAAACAAGACGCAAGAATATTATTTTGTACTGGCTCATAATTATCTTGTAGATATTTGTGTCAGGAGTTTGGCATTCGATTACATTATCGCAGTACAGTGTTTCTTATACGGATATAATGGAATTTATATCTTTTGGAAATATTAGTATAAATATTAATTAAAAAAACTTCTACATGAATTTAAACTGGTTGAACGTGAACCACCACAATTTCATGTAATGCTGCGCTGGAGGCTTTACTTCTGCAGAATAAAACATGAAACAGATAAACTACTGACAACATGACTCGTGCATATGATGTTATTTATATATATTTGACGATGCTTGAGCTGATTCTGCATTTAACATTTGATGATGCCACTATGGCTGCAGTACATTAGGACATTGTTTTTATGAAACAAATCTGATGATGGTCATTATAGACCGAAACCGGTAACCTGTTAACAAAAAGTTTGTGACCATAGATGTAAAGTAAAGGAAATTTAAACGGATAAATTTTCGTAGTTGTTTTTCTCTCTTATTTAACTGTGACGATTTCTGCACTCCAGCTGTATCATTGCATCAGATAAACGAGACCGTTGCACGGCGACATACGTTAGGCGACTAATGACCGATCTGAAACAGTTCGCCTTTCAGGTGTAAACATAGCCCGGATCGCGAATAAAGAAGATAGTAAAAATGATCTCGGGGTCGTACAGATTTGAAACGATGAACTGAGCGACGAATGAGCACTACAAGTGTTCGTTCATTCTCACTTAACAATGTTCCAGCTACTTCTCTCCAATGTGGCAGAAACATTACTTTAGAAAAGACATAACACAAATCAAATGTGACAAGGCTAGATTAGGAAGAGGCTTCGATATAATGACACGGCTACTTAACGTATATTCACCGTAATTATTCACTTAAAATAAGGAAACATCAGCGATACTGGCGAAATACATCTGCTACGTCGGCTGAGGAGAGAGAGAGAGAGAGAGAGAGAGAGAGAGAGAGAGAAATATATTCACTTTTTACTCAAGAAAAGAGGAGGACTGTTCTCTCTTGTTCCATAGAGAGCAAAAATTAATCCCATATCATTGCTTTTCAAAAATGAATACCGAGCGAGGTGGCGCATTGGTTAGACACTGGACTCGCATTCGGGAGGACGACGGTTCAATCCCGCGTCCGGCCGTCCTGATTTAGGTTTTCCGTGATTTCCCTAAATCGCTCCAGGCAAATGCCGGGATGGTTCCTTTGAAAGGGCACAGCCGACTTCCTATTCTAATCCGATGAGACCGATGACCTCGCTGTCTGGTCTCCTTCCCCAAACAACCCAACTCAAAAATAAATCGTTAACATATAATCACATCTTTCGATTACATATAGTTTCATATCATTTCACACATTTATTTACACAGAGGAAAAAATTTTCTTCAAGAATCCCCACTAAAAATGGTATTATATTTACTCCTTGGCCATACATGAGTAATACAACAACATATTTATTCCTTTATGAAGTTTGTTGTAAATAATCCACTATAGTTATAAAGGAGAAACGATGAAAAAAAGACTTTCACCATGCCACATTAAGGATGTCCTTGGCGCAAAATGATAAAAGATCTCTTATAAACAGCAAACTTGAATTTGAAAATAAACTGAAAAAGTATCTCCTTGACATCATCTCCTATTTCAATTTAAGTAATATGCAAAAGGTCGGGGGTAGGAATTACTAATTCACATCTGTATTTAAAAGAAAATATTCTGTAAATGGTGAGCATGTGACCATATTTACATATGAATGTAAAATTACCCATTCCACATCGTTTCGATTAATTGTACAAACCCATATATCACGAAACTGTTTGCCTCGTACGCCTTTATCCCTGTACACTTTTCGTGTAAGGCATTCCAGAAATTGTATAGGCTATTCGGTAAATATAGTGAAAAATCCTGTCGACGAAATTTTATTCACGATGCGACAAACGTAAGCTTGACAACGCTGGTTCTCCCGCCGCTCAGTCCTCAAAATGAGGAGTTTATTGCCTCCATCTTGTGTTTCAGATACACTCACGAACAAAGAAACTGGTATACCTGCCTAATATCGTGTAGAGCCCCCGCGAGTACGCAGAAGTGCCGCAAGACGACGTGGCATGGACTCGATTAATGTTAGGCGGCTGTCCATCAGTCCGTAAGAAGGCGAGGGGTGGATACTTCTTTTGAACAGCACGTTGTAAGGCATCCTACATACTCTCAATAATGTTCATTTCTGGGGAGCTTAGGGGCCAGCAAAAGTGTTCTAACTCAGAAGTGTGTTCTTGGAGCCACTCTGTAGAAATTATGGACATGTGGGGTTTCGCATTGTCCTGCTCGAATTGCTCAAGTCCGTCGGAATGCACAATGGACATGAATAGATGCAGGTGATCAGACAGGATGCTTACGTACGCGTCACCTGTCTGAGTCGTATCTAGACGTATCAGAGGTCCCACATCACTACAACTGCACGCTCCCCACACCACTGCAGAGCCTCCACCAGTTTGAACAGTCCCATGCTGAAATGCAGGGTGCATGGATTCATGAGGTTGACTCCGTACCCGTACATCTCCATCCGCTCGATACAATTTGACATGAGACTCGTCCGACCTGGCAACATGATCCAGTCATCAACAGTGCAATGACGGTGTTGACGGGTCAAGGCGAGGCATAAAGCTTTGTGTCGTACAGACATCAAGGGTACACGAATGGGCCTTCTGGTCCAAAAGCCGATATCGATGATGTTTCGTTGATAGGTTCGCACGCTCACACTTGTTGATAGCTCAGCATTGAAATCTGCAGCCATTTGCGGAAGCGTTGCACTTCTGTCACGTTGTACGAGTCTCTTCCGTCGTCGTTGTCCCATTCTTGCAGGATCTTTTTCCGGCCGCAACGATGTCGGAGATTTGATGTCTTACCGGATTCCTGTAATACATGGTAAACTCGTGAAACGGTGGTACGGAAAAATCCCCACTTCATCGCTACCTCGGAGATGCTGAGTGCCATCGCTCGTACGACGACTGTAACGCCACGTTCCAACTCACATAAGTTTCGATAACCTGCTAGAGTAGTAGCAGTAACCGATCTAACAGCTGCGCCAGACACTAGTTGTCATATAAAGGCGTTGCCGACCGCAGTGCTGTATTCTGCCTGTTTACATATCTCGTATTTGAATACGCATGCCTGTACCAGTGTCTTTGGCGCTTCAATATATCTTATCGGATGATATCAACTTCTATCCGAAGTTGAAGAAATAACCAGTAGGAATACTTTTGCAGACGGCGATGAGATTCGAGAAGGGCAAAGTGTAATTACAGCAGACGATCACTTCCACGGAACTGTGATAAACGACTCTCAATCCCATGCTGCACACAAATTGTTCGTTCAGTAGTGGTCATCAAGTGTAAACATTCATTTGTGTTCTAGCAATACATCTAGCTAATCTCAGCATACACTGCTTCAGAAATATTTATTGTGCTCTGTATATTTTGTTCTTGATATCCTCGAATAAAAGCTCTCCTCTCACCTCTAGAAAACTGGCTCAGCCTAGTACCGATGGAGGCGATGAAACAGCAGCGGATCAGCGAGCTAACGGAACAGCTGCCTGATTGCTCCACTCTTGGAGGCAGCAGCTCGTGTAGAAACATTATGGCCCACAGTAAAAAGCCACAGGGCAGGCCGCAAAACACGAGATCGCCGCAGTTTGACCGTTGTTTGTCCTTACTTACCAACCTAGTTATCTAGAGCTCAAGGCAAGAAGGCGGTGTGTTACTTACTTCCGCCGCAGTTCGCAGAACCGCTCACCAAGAATTCAGCACTGAGTCTTCACAAACTAAATACCATGGCAGGAAGAGGAAATGAAATGATATTAAAAAACCTGATTATTTATGCCTAGAGCCCGAATATTCGTGCACTATCAAATCGTAAAACATGTATGCATATATGCAGTACCAAATCATTACCTCGAAATAACAAAGGGGGAGATACTTGGTTACAACCTTTTGAAAATATTGTATTTTAGTCAGTTACTACACATTTCAGTTTTGAATAAACATCTATTGTTTTTAATGTGTTCTTCAACGTGATTCCATAGATCTTTTAAAGTTTTCAGTTAAACTTAAGCCAAAAATATAAGTCTTAATAGTAGGTGTCACTTTCCCCAATGTATGTTTTATTCATTATTTCCGTGTTCAGGGCCTTACTTTCACATCAGTCTCTCTTTAAAAAGTATGTTGAGAGTATAAATGTCAACAACAATGAACGAAATTTGCTTTTTTAATTTTTTGTGGTTTTCATAAAGTCGGTAGAATACGTTATTCACCGAGCGAGGTGGCGCCCCCCCCCCCTTCCCCCTACACTGGACTCGCATTCGGGAGGACGACGGTTCTATCCCGTCTCCGGCCATCCTGATTTAGGTTTTCCGTGATTTCCCTAAATCGTTTCAGGCAAATGCAGGGATGGTTCCTTTGAAAGGGCACGGCCGATTTCCTTCCCAATCCTTCCCTAACTCGAGCTTGCGCTCCGTCTCTAATGACCTCGTTGTCGACGGGACGTTAAACACTAACCACCACCACCAATACGTTATTCATAGTGAGTTGATATCGAGAAGTATGTGCTAAATAGTATTTTTAGGTTCTGGACTCTATTTACACATCAGTAACTCTTTAAGAGGTGTATTGCTAATATAATTGAACAACAATTAACGAATTTTTAATTTTTTTTCACGTGGGCATAAAGTAACCTACCCACCTCTTTCGTAATGCGCAATACGGGAAATGCCCTGGTATTACTAGGTTAACCCTCCACGGGCCGCAAGACTTCAAGGTCGCTCACATCTGTGAGACAGGGGGGGAAGCGGCAGCCCCCAGCTCTCCGGGAAAAGAAAGAAATATAGTGAGTCAAGTGTTTTTCCTTTTAAGAAAAGTCGGTACTACGCAGATTTTTACCTGAGCCGGAACTGTAACTGCTACTTAAGTCATCATTCGTCCTCCAAAATATTAAAAGTATTCCATACCACCCTCCCCCTTCAAAATGGTTCAAATGGCTCTGAGCACTATGGGACTTAACATCTGAGGTCATCAGTCCCCTAGAGCTTAGAACTACTTAAACCTAAATAACCTAAGGACGTCACACACATACATGCCCGAGGCAGGATTCGAACCTGCGACGGTCGCGCTGTTCCACACTGTAGCGCCTAGAACGGCTCCGCCACTCGCCCCCCCCCCCTTCCCCCTACAAATTATCTTGTAGGCACTCTTACACACCTGTCTTATTTTAATTGCCAATCCTCTCCCGACAGCATCTCGGAATATTGGTGTCAACTATCTGTATTTTTCGTGACAATACTCTTGCCGTCTGCCCCTCGCACCGCTTAGTTGCGGACACATAAACAATTTAGTCAGTACGTGCCAGGCTGTTGTACGGAATGCAACGCGCTACAGGTGGATGATAAACACGCACAATAAGGCACCGAAATAATAAAAACATGCGGTATTAAAATACAGTTTTATAATTATTCCAATTTTATACTGAAAGGAACATAGGCACGTTCGTAATATAAGTATGAAAACAGGTTTGCCGTATCAATCAGTCATTGATGGAGCGGAATAAGTACTATTTCAATTTTCTTTACTTAGGCTCATCCCTTCAACGAACAGAAAATTTTTGTGCAGAGGAAATGACCTTTCTACGTCACGAGAAGATACAGGTACTTCCTGCAGTGAACTAATTTCGGATAAAGTCAGATAAAAGTGAAAGTCTTTTATATTTTCGCCACAAAATAACTTTTGTTACCTTCATAAATTCAAGATCACGATTTTTTTCCGATGACTTTGCTGACCTTATCCTCTGCTGCTACACCCACGTCTCCACAATATGTCGCATTCCATCAGTTACCTATGCTTCCAACTTCATTATTGCCGCAGGCAACGTGCAAAATTTCACTTTGTGTAAATCAGATCTTTCTTCAAATGGAATGCTATTTCCGAAACTGCGTTAGTGTCTTCGAAAGTGTCTACCACCCAAAACCGGAATAAAAATAACTAAGGGGCAGAAGCAAAAAGAAGTTCAATAAATTTTTGGTAACTTGCTGTATCTTTCCGACTTATCTTCAGCAAAATTATCACAGTAAAAGCTGTCAGCATCTATCCAGGTTTTGGTAGCAAAGCTAAATCTCGCAGAATATCTCTAAATGCCGCAACACGGACCGGTGCTTTCAGTAATACCTTCAACAGGGAAAATAATCAGCATGTATGTGATTTAATTAATGCAGTCATATATATCAGACCTTTGTATGTTTTGTGTCTATTTATCTTCCTTGAGGAAGATATTAGCGTATTCACATTGTCGTATTCGACGTACTGTTTCCACTACACGATGTAGCGCATAGTCTAAAATGTAACGTGCTTCAGGTTGTGATACAATAATTTTAATATACGGGACAACATTGCTTAACAATATGGCCCTTTTTATTTAAATTATTTTGGCAAGAAGTATATTGACTTCTATCGACATCTACCGATACGACTGAGGTGCCTGAGCTCACTGAATAGTTTAAAGACGCGTGTTTTTGTATAGGGTCCACCTTTAGCAAAACACAATTTTGTTTTTTAACCCAAACATGTTTCACTGCAGTTGCAGCATCTTCAGTGGGCTTCTATTTTTCATCTGTTATCGATAAAGAATGTTCTTTTCTGTTTGTATACATGTAACTATTAGTTTTAAACAGTAATTACATATATTTGGAAAAACACATAAATTATGAATTCATACATTTTTACCGCATGGTGTGGTTTTTCTGATGTGTTGTGTTTCTACAGTGACTGTTTTGTTCCACAGTTTGTCATCTGAAACCACTTACACCTTAAAGTAGATAAATTGTTTAAGTCAAAATTACGATTTGAAAATTGTTATTTCTATGTCTGAAATTATTTAATTCTGTGTGTGTGTGTGTGTGTGTGTGTGTGTGTGTGTGTGTGTGTGTGTGTGTGTGTCTATTTACATAATGTTTCACTTAATTTTCTTTTTCTTGATCTTCATCACTGACAAACACCATATATTGGGTTGCCACTCTCACTGTCACGGTCACTGTTTCACTGTTTGCCAGCTAGGTATGATTTCATAATTTATGTGTTTTTCCAAATATCTGTAATTTCGAATTAAAAAACTAATAGTTACATGTATACAAACAGAAAAGAACATTATGTATCTGTAACAGATGAAAAACAAAAGCCCTCTGAAAATCTGGAACTGCAGTAAAACATGTTTGGGTTAGAAAACAAAATTTTGTTTTGCTAAAAGCGGACCGTATCCAAAAACATACGTATTGTTAAAGTAAACACGGAAAGAAAGAACCTCAGTCCCAAGATGATTAGTTTACAGACCGTAAGTAGAATAGCCAAATTACTTAAGTTCTGCACTTTTTGCGTAATCCAAATGTGCTATCATGCAAGTTGTTGGAATACATGTACTGAGGCAAGAGAAAAGATGTACTATGTATTATAAATGCTTAAATTCATGCAATAGCGATGTAATCTTCAAAATAAGCAATTAATCCCAAAACGGCATACATTTGCATGGAAATCTGGGCTCTAGTTATTACAAACATCATTTGTGATCGGGGGAGGAGGAGGAGATTAGTATTTAACGTCTCGTCGACAACGAGGTCATTAGAGACGGAGCAGAAGCTCGGATTAGCGAAGGTTGGGGAAGGAAATCGGCAGTACTTCTGAAGCGATTTAGGGAAGTCACGGAAAATCTAAAACGACTGTGCTAACCAGTGCACTACCTCGCTCAGTATTTGTTTAGTGCCTCCAGTAACATTTGCAAATTTTGCATTCATTTCATCACAGACGCCATCGTTCGTAAAAATACACAACCCCTAGGCACTTCTAACTCATTTAACGAAGCGCGCCAAAATTACCGAAGTTGTACTGAAATATGTATTTCTTTCGGAATGCACAGCAAGCGGCTGTCTAAGATATCCTTTATTGTTACTATCGGCTTCGGTTAATTATTACCATCACAGTGTACAAGCTCCTTTATTTGAAATACGAAGACAAGATTATCTAACCGCCAGTATTGATAGTTTATTTAGCTTTGCTCATGGTCCACGTGAAGTACTCTGCTGCAAATGCGAAATGGCTTTACACCCTAAAAAATAAACTCGCCGGAAGAAAATGCAACATACAGTTTGAAAATACTAGACAATATAACACCAAAGCACCTAAGGGAAACCCTTGATCTAACAAAATAGTTCAAAAATTGAAAACAAGAAACATCATCATCTAAAAGCCATTAATACAACCTGGGGAGAATCAGCACCTATCCTACATTCTTCTGCTTTAGGCCTTGTCTTCTCAACCGCTAAATATTACACCCCACCCTGGATAAACAGACCACACGAAAAGAAAGTTCATCCAAATAACACCATGAGAATGTTTGATTGCTGGTGCTATCAAATGGTTCAAATGGCTCTGAGCACTATGCGACTTAAATTCTGAGGTCATCAGTCGCCTAGAACTTAGAACTAATTAAACCTAACTAACCTAAGGACATCACACACATCCATGCCCGAGGCAGGATTCGAACCTGCGACGGAGCGGTCACGCGGTGCTGGTGCTATCAGATCAGCCCCTAAGGAATGGCTAGCAGTTCTAAACACTTCCTACGCCCTCAATATAAATGCTTTCCGGAACAAGTAGAAAAAAATTATGGCTAATAAAAATCCATCAACCTATCGGGATGTCGATGGTGCAAACTGCAATCGTCTCTGCACTACACGACCAACGGCATGCACGGACTCAAGAACTAACTGGACAAACAATTAACATTAAACCGTGAATCACCGCGCTAAACAGAACTGGAACCCAGTATGACAAATGAGCATACGTTTTCCACAAATGAGGTAACAAGTCCTCCACTCCTTGTAATTCAGGAGAACCACAAACCATCAGACATATGACAGAAGAATGCTCCACATGATCGTACGATAGTAGGCCAGAAGACTTCCTTCACTTCCAAAAGATAAGTTACATAAATGCCCTGGTCTTTGTAATTTTTTGTATTGTGTACATTATGCTCTACATTCAATGTATTTTTTCAGCGTGACGAAAAAATATAATATAAATAAATGATAATAAACAGTTTTGTTTACTTTTTATACTGGAATGTTGGTTATTAACCGAGATCGGTAGTGCCAGTAAAGGACATATAAACAGTTGCGTGTTACGCATTTCGTAAAACAGTTAACAGCTATTGGCAACACCCTTCAAAAAATGCTAATATTAAAGCTATCCCTTTGGATTCTCATACATTTCTCCGTAACTTACGTGCCTGCTTACCTTATAAACGCGGTGCATATTAAGGAGGCATTGTCACTCTCAATATTTACTGCGCAATATTTAGCACTGCGCAATATATTTTACCGTGTAAGAGCAGTCTTGTACAATAAATGGTGGTTGCTGCCGAAACCGAGAGAAACTCGATTCGTTCCGAACGAATTTCTGCAAAGAACTGAAAAAAGTAAACGACAAATAGTCAGGGAGTGTGCCGAAGAATGTACATTGAAGTACCACGCGGTAAATTAGAAATGAAATTCCTGACTGTTTGGAAATGCCATACATCTCCACAGGGAACTGAACACCATGATGTCATGACATAAAACTTTTTTTTTGTCACGTTACAGACATAAGATCATGTCTGTAAGCTTTCACGTTTAGAGCTTTAACTAAATCGTTCAGTCTGAGCTTTTGCACAACCAGTCAGCCTTGGATCTTGGGTCCGATTACAAGGTGTCCGACAAATGGGTTTGCACTGTTTGAACTTTTGATAACTGAGGTGTTCATGTTCCAGTTGTCATTATATGGCTCTCTCATGACTAGTGTTTGCAGCCACTCATTTTTTTCCTTTTGTCTTTCAGTTGGTAATAACCACACGTAAATAACAAGATGGTTGGAAAGTTGTCTTTGGAGCAAATAAAAATGAAAATAAATAAATGGAGCGTTATTGGAAACGCGAAAATTTGAAAGAAGTGCAGGGACGAAGGCGGACAGAGATTGATATTCTGCCTCCGTCACGTGTAACAATAACGAAATTACGCGACAAAATTGGAAGGGAAGGAGGTGCACGTGATCTGAAGAAGCGGCGGTGTGGTAGGAAGAAATCAGTAGCGCACCAAAGTGGGGAGGACGCAATGGCACATGCTTCCAAAAGATCGCTTATTAAGTCCATATGGAAGCTGGGCTTGAATCATGCGTAAGCAAATCAAGTGTTCACCGAATTTTAAAGCGAGCAAAGTGGATACCCTACATTCTCAGGTTGTTTCTCGCTATGAACGAGGGCGATCCGCATAGGCGACTCGAATTTTGTGAATGGATTTCCAGTAATGAACAGTCGATTGGTGTTATTGTTTGGTCAGGTGAGGCGACGTTTAAACGGAATGGATCAATCTTCATAACTGCGTGTATTCAGCAAGAGATAATCCCCGTGTTCCGGAAAACCGAGCTGTTAATCTTCCTGCGTTTATCAGTGTGATGTGGTATGTCTGTCAGAGGATTTGTAGGGCCATTCTTTTTTAAAAGGACAGTAACACGTGTAAAGTATCTTAGCACGTCGCAGGAACGAATTGTACTAGCTGTTCACAAACTGTACCGACATGAATATTTCTTATTTTCCACAAGAGGGTGCACCGTCACGTTAACATTGTGACGTGCAACATTTCTTGGATCTACATCTACATCTACATGGATACTCTGTAAATCACATTCAAGTACCTGGCAGAGGGTCATAATGAAGCATAATCGTTACACATACTTACATACGAAAAGTTATTTAATGTTTACAATGCAGTTCCGCTACATTGCCAAGTTATATATTGTGACTCGAAATAACAGAAACGTATAAACTTATTTGTTACTTCTTTAACAAGTCGTAATAAGACTTGTGCTGAGGATTTATCAGTTACATGACACTCGTGGGATGTTTAATGGAATCATCACTACAGATGAAAAAACTAAGAAATTAACGCTTGTGCCACTCCTGTTTAAGTCTTATGTGTGCCACGGCGATAAAATAGGAAACAGTGTCGTGTTGTGAAAATATGGCAAAATGTGCCAATACAGTGCATCGACAACATATAAAATGTATAAAGAATAGCACATGACAATGTTTGCTTTGGATAAACTCAACAACCTCTCTGACGTAACAATCATAAAAAGCAGCGCCAGAGCGAAAATTCACTATCTTTTGTCTCGCTGTAGAGAAGAAGTTGTTGGGTAATAGCACCTCTGACGCTTACTGCTTGTAAAACGAAAACGTATGCACTGTAAATGTATTACTTCGTGCTCAACTTCAGAATATAATTAAATAGTTAAAATATTAACTTACTTTACTGCTTTCTGCAAAGCTCCTGTCCTTGAATTATGAAGTAAATACGTTCAGCTTTCTAACGGCTGTTAGCCATTACGGATCATTGCTTCGTCTCGGCCATAACTGCTAATAGCTTTATATGTATGTAATAATTTACGAGCTTCGCTTGTCTTCTTAAACAATATTACAGAAGTAAAAATCAGTAGAATATTTAGTCTTTTAATGATACCATAAAGCCTGAGTGCCCAGCTACATATATACTTTTCTGCTTACGTAATAAAATGCTCTGACTTGATCGATTTCGCTTCGCGAATCTGGTAACAGTGAATGTCTTATCAAGGAATTAACTTAAAGACAAATAATGAACGGACAACCGAAGTCGAAGTTTTTGATTATGGATGCTCAAATAATAAGAATTTCTTCATTACAATAATTTTTCTTTACGTGTTTGTTTTAGCAATCGCCGTCAATAGTGTACGTTGTACGTTGGGAAAACCTAAACAATTTCATACTACTGACGTAATATGTGCGAAGCTTTATCAGACATATAGGTTCGCAAGATTAATTTTAACAACATTTCAAAACCTTTTTCTCACTTCAGGTCAAACCATTAACAGTGACAAACGCAAGGCAATTTTCGTGCTTTGTCGCTGTATTCGTTTCATTGTTTTCACACGTCAAGCAGCTGCGGCGCGCATGTATGTAAAGCACGAGAGACAATGTCCGCCCCTGGTAGCTGAGTGGTCAGCGCGATGGAATGTCATACCTAACGGCCTGGGTTCGATTCCCGGCTCCGCAAGTCGCCGAAATAGCGTCAGCACGAAAGACTTGCACCAGGCAAACGGTCTACCCGACGAGAGGCCCTAGCCACACGGCATTTTTACTACAACAGGCAATTCCAGTCGCGTAGCCACAGACCAAGTAAGATAAATACGACCATTCATTCGTAAAGACTATACATAAAATAAATTTATAAAATATATACACTAAGGGAGAGAAAGTGACTGCACGCTGCAAATATAGATAACCAGTAATCAGTAAATGACCGTAGACGGTAACACTTTATGGTGCAGGTAGACCAGTATGCGCCCATGTTGAAGTCAACCAAATAATGTTTTCGGTATTTACAGAGGAATACTCGTTTCATTAAAATAATTTGCGATGCAGGCTTAGATTTTAGGCTGTCGAGAAGGTTTCCTCAGAGTTGTGGGTAGATGATTCGGCATCCGGAAGGCTTTTGACACTGTACCACACAAGCAGCTCGTAGAGAAATTGCGTGCTTATGGAATATCGTCTCAGTTATGTGACTGGATTTGTGGCTTACTGTCAAAGAGGTCACAATTAGTGGTAATTGACAGAAAGTCATCGAGTAAAACAAAAGTTATTTCTGGCGTTCCCCAAGGTAGTGTTATAGGCCCTTTGCTGTTCCTTATCTATATAAACAATTTGGGAGACAATCTGAGTAGCCGTCTTCGGTTGTTTGCAGATGACGCTGTCGTTTATCGACTACTAAAGTCATCAGATCACAACAAACTGCAAAACGATTTAGAAAAAATATCGGAATGGTGCGAAAAAGGTAGTTGAGCCTAAATAACGAAAAGTGTGAGGTCATCCACATGAATGCTTAAGGGAACTCGTTAAACTGCGGTTACACGATAAATCAGGCTAATCTAAAAGCCGTAAATTCAACTAAATACCTAGGTATTAACAATTACGAACAACTTACATTGGAAAGAACCCATAGAAAATGTTGTGGGGAACCAAAGGCTGCGTTTTATTTGCAGGACCCTTAGAAAACGTGACAGACCTAAGGAGACTGCCTACACTAGCTTGTCCGTCTTTTAGAATACTGCTGCGCGGTGTGGGATCCTTACCAGATAGGATATAGAGGTGTTCATTATTTCCGCGAGATTGGAATAATAGAGAACTGTGAAGGTGGTTCGATGAACCCTCTGCGGGGCACTTAAATGTGATTTGCAGAGTATCCATGAAGATGTAGTAGATCGGCGGTGTCTTCGTCGCTCACATCCCCGTAGCAGAGACATTTTAACCGACCGCCGCAAGCCGCTGGTGCACGGGGCTCATCAGCCACCTCTAGGCGGAGCGGCATACGTTACTAGTGGATGTCGAATTCAGAGGTGTGTACAGGGTCTCCTTCTAGCCTGGCTGCACCTATCCCCGCCGCACTCATTAGAGCAGCTTGAACAGCAGCAACGGAGACACAAGAGTACATCTGTGCTGAAGCACAGTGGTTAAATCAAGCCAACTTGGGTTTCCGCAAGTTTAGCTAGCTTCATGGGACCCGTTCAGGCTACTGCGGCTGCCAACAGGTTGCGCTATCAGTCCAACGTGATTAGCCAAGTATATGTTAACACGAGTAGTTTCACTGTAGTTCATTTGTCACAACGGTGGGAGCAGTAAAATGAACAAGCCAAACAAGTCCAGCAGGGGAACAGTTGCTGTACGTTTATGAGACTGCCTCAAATAAATCGGTAGGGGTCTGCAAGTAATGTAGAAGTTACTAAACACTCATTCGGGACTACTTTAATACATGTTTGTAAATTTGACCAGCAGTTTCCTCACTCCTTAAATATTTTGAAAGATGACGAGGACTTAGTGGCTGACGAGTGTGTGGACAGATGTGCTAAGGATAAAAGCAGTACAAAAGCGTTGTAAATTTAGGGCAATATTGATTGAAATAGGAAGAAAATATGACTCAGTGGATACTGTCAACCATATTCTGGTGGTGTGCAACGTGGTGCGAAGAAAGCGTAGTATGAAAGAAAAGGTTCTTCTTTCAGACATGTACTTTTTTGATTAACATTAAGTGAAACACGACCTTCGTGTTTGATAAAATACGTTTCGGGAATTTGGAATGAAGTATTTTGCCACACTCACTTTAGAATGAATTGAGCGAACCCGCAATACACATCATGGAAACAGTAATTAAAATTGGTAAAACTGGAGTCATATTTGGCTGAAACGAACTAGACTTTCAAAACACTACTTTAGTTAGCGTTGCTGAACACTAGACGTCTTCACGCTCTTAAGTGCAAAGGAACTCGACTTTCAGAGAGGGTTATGCTTACTACAGAAAATATGTACTAGAGGTGACCTGACGACGGTTCAGACTGAGAATAGCCGGAACCAGTAGGACGAGGGTGAAGTTGCAGAGAAAAACGTTCATATCGTAATAAATAAATAAGCTCGAAACACGCCGAAAAAAGGATAAATAAAATCTACTATTTTCCAGCCTACAATGACCCAAAATGAATATTAATTTCATTGAGCCTCGTTTTGTGATACTCAGATAAAAAGACTTTTCGTCTACTTCCGAACCCTACTCACAACACTACAATGAAAGCGCACAGACTAAATTGTAACGTAGCGTAGCATAGCGGGATGACGGGCAGGCACGCAAGCAGGATTCCTTTCGCCTGCTTGGGTTGTGCGTAGATCGGCTTGAAGCGGAGTACAGCAGCTGCCGGTTCTGCTGATACTGTGCGGCAGCTTTCCTGCCTGGAAAAGGCAAGCATGGGCAGGTTAAAAGCAGAATGTGCACTGTGCACACCCCGGCCGGATTCGCACCTCATTACTGCCTGCGATTGTGACGTAGAGCTCCGCCTCAGATAACTCTCAGATCACGCTCAGCTTACGAACCTAGCCCGGCGCCATTGAGACATAAGGAACATAAACAGACGCTATTGCTTCTCCAACTGTGAGAGGATATCGTCACAGCAATACTGATGGAAGGGAGAGAGAGAGAGAGGTAACACCCTTTATCCTGTATGTATTGTAAATAAATGCATCTACGTTTCAATCATACAACAATCTTCATCCACCTCGTTATGTCGTTATACCGATAGACCACACAAAGGAATTACCAGTTAAAAGATTATCTTAAGAACTCTGGCTGAACCGAAGACGATTTAGATATCCCAGTTCTACTGGATGATCTTCGCAATTTGAAGAAGTTAAGGATATGGTTCTGTGGAAGTGTGCAAGGTATAGCTGTGTCAATTTCGCATTCCTATTATTCACAGACTCTTCCAGACTCATACGCCGCGGTCCATTTATGAAACCCAAGTTTCCGTCCCTATCTGTGACGAACATATTAAACGGTCGAGGGTAGAGTAGAGAAGCGGTAACAGGGATGGGGGCTCTTCTATGGAGGGCAGATTCACACCTTATACACACATCAAAATCGTTTTGATCACCTCGGTCTGTAGTTCCGGAACTTGTACAGAAAATTGGAATAGAGATCAACATAAACATCATTTCCGTCCTTTTTATTGCTCATGAAAACCACACATTGCATGTTGTACCACCACACAGCGAGGCATTCGGGGGTGATGGTCCAGATTGCTGTACAAACCGGTACGTCCTCTTGCATTGATGTATACCTGTATTCGTCGTGGCATACTATCCACAAGTTCATCAGGGCACTGTTGGTCCAGGTGGTCCCACTCCTCAACGGCGATTCGGCGTAGATCTCTCAGAGTCGTTGGTGGGTCACGTCGTCCATAAACAGCCCTTTCCAATCCATCCCAGGCATGTTCGATAGGGTTCATGTCTGGAGAACATGCTGGCCACTCTAGTCGAGGGATGTCGTTATCCTGAAGGAAGTCGTTCACAAAGTGTGCACGATAGGGACGCGGATTGTCGTCCGTGAAGACCAATGCCTCGCCAGTATGCTGCCGATATGGTTGTACTATCGGTCGGAGGATGGCATTCATGTATTGTGCAGCCTTTACGGCGTCTTCCATGACCGCCAGTGGCGTACGACGGCCTCACATAATGCCACCCCAAAACAGCAGGGAACCTCCACCTTACTGCACTCGCTGGACAGTGTGTCTAAGGCGTTCACCTTGACGGTGTTGCCTCCAAACACGTCTCCGACGATTGTCTGGTTGAAGGCATATGCGACACTCATCGGTGAAGAGAATATGATGCCAATCCTGAGCGGTCCATTCGGCATGTGTTGGGCCCATCTGTACCGCGCTGCATGGTGTGGTTTCAAAGATGGACCTCGCCATGGACGTCAAGAGTGAAGTTGCACATTATGCAGCCTATTGCGCACAGTTTGAGTCGTACTACGACGTCCTGTGGCTGCACGAAAAGCATTATTCAACATGATGGCGTTGCTGTCAGGGTTCCTCCGAGCCATAATCCGTAGGTAGCGGTCATCCACTGCAGTAGTAGCCCTTGAGCAGCTTGAGCGAGGCATTTCATCGACAGTTCGTGTCTCTCTGTGTATCTCCTTCATGTTCGAACACCACCGCTTTGGTTCACTCCGGGACGCCTGGACACTTCCCTTGTTGAGAGCCCTTCCTGGCACAAAGTAATAACGCGGACGCGGTCGAATCGCGGTATTGACGGTCTAGGCATGGTTGAACTACAGACAATACGAGTTGTGTACCTCCTTCCTGGTGGAATGACTGGAACTGTCCGACTGTCGGACCCCCTCCGTCTATGTTTATATTTTTGGGCGGGTTTAGTGACATCTATGGACAGTGAAAGGGACTGTGTCTGTGATACAGCATCCACTGTCAACGTCTATCTTCAGGAGTTCTGGGAACCGGGGTGATGTAAAATTTTTTTTGACGTGTGTACAATATAACATCTCAGGCTGTGAACTCTGAATACTCATGGATACTTGTTAAAAGCGAAAAGCCAGTATCCAAAGTCGTGTCCTGATTCGGAATAAATGAACAGCGTACATTCGACTGTGGAGTGAATGATAATTCTAAAGTAATTGGCAGATTTGATGGACTATTCCGGATGTTCTGAGCGGGCCTCTGAAACTTGCACCTTCGGGAAAGTGTGGATTGGTCGAACGTTGTTCCGCCATAGATGCTGGTCATTTGTTACACTTGCAGAGCTGCGGGCCTAGAGAAAGTTTGATTTGTCGCCTACTGGGTGCTTTCAGCGAGCGCTGATTCAGCCCCTAGGCTACTACTGCATTTCGCTCACGTCGCCTGGAGGTTCGTGTATTTTTCTGCCTCGCAGGGGAGTTGGCTGCTACTGTTAACGCGTTTAGCACAAGGACGCACAAGCAGATGCGGTCACAGTAGACGATGAGCAAACTGCCTTGACATAGTTCGCTGCGGCTCCTAACACCCTGAAAATTATGTTCTGAACATCAGTCCCTGCACTGCCCGAGGCGGAAGGCCACGCGCTGCGCAGGCTTATGGCCGAGTTGGACGGCGCAATACACGGGCGGATAACCTGCCGCCATAGCTGGTCGAGGGCACTGGTTTCACCTGGAGGTCAATTTGGAAGTGTTGGCGAATGTGTGGGTTGGGCCTCCACCATGGCAGTCATGTACAGTTCTTGCCGGGCTTGTCAACAGTTGCAGCGTAGTTATTAGTGAATCTCTTACCGAGAAATGACTGAAGTAGTTATCTCAGTTGGCGCAGTGATATATCCCATCTATCTAGAACGTTTCGAGCTGGATTAATGAAACAATAGAGAAAAGTTACGATGGTGCCTTGTGTTTCAGAAGTTCTATACAGTCTCCTTCCACTTGAGTACAACGCACGGAACATCCATACGACCACGTGAAACTGACAGACCTTTTCGGGATTTTGTTCAATTCGCGAGTCAGATTGGTTATGTCGTCAAAACGTTGAACCTTTATTTTAATTCTGAATGTCGAAGTTTCACGGTACGTTCGTACTGGCAACACCAAGTCTTGTCACACGTAATGATTTTTTCCAGAAAAGAACTGTCTGCGTTTCGCATTACAGTCGAGCGTGGCAGGAGCCCATGCGAGTCCAGGTGTGCGGGATATACATTATGTGTATCCATAGGACGTCTGGCCAGAACTTGAAAAAACCGTCATAATGCTTTTTTTAGTCACCAACTTCTACTTATTTGATGCGACCCGCCAAGCTCTTCGTCTCAGATATAACTTGCAACCAACGTCCTCAATGATTTGCTGGATGTATTCCAATCTCCGTCTTCCGCTACAGTTTTTACCCTCTGCAGTTTCTGTAGTGCCATGGATGTTATTCCCTGACGCCTTAACGTGTGTCCTGTTGTAATACCGAAAATTCAGATAAAATACCTTCTGTACCATCCATAATCTGCAAGCTTTATATCAGAAACTATATTTAACATGTAATAGCGTATAATTGATTGTAATTATAATGTAAATATTGTAAATTGCAGGGTAACAGCCAAGGAAACTTAATTTTTTAATGTATCAATAGCAACCACGAAATGGCAGTATCTGTGCCGTTGTTCATCTCTGCGTACGGAGAGTCACTCGCGCTGCGAGCAGAGAGGAAACAGAACAGCTTGAGTCATGAAAGAGTACTAAAGTGTTTGTTGGGCGCTGTTGCTGACTCGGTGTGCAGCTATAATCGCGCCAGTGTAGGCGCCTAATTCGTTAACCCTCGGGTATTGACAGCACGGTCGGAATGTAAAGGCGGAGGAAGCTGCAAGTCTAACCACTGCCTGTCCCATAATCATCCATGGCTCTGGACACGACTCGCGGTTCTCAACCAGCAGCAGATCAGCATTGTCGTCACCTACATTCTTCGTCGTCCGCTTAGCTACAACATTGTAGAGGCGTTACCCAGTGACATTTCTTTCACAAGCTATGATTAAGTTGAGCAATAACCTGCAATAGTTAAAACTTGTAGGGCACCTGTGTTGTCATTGTCCTCAGACGTTACTAGCAAGCACGATCCGTTTCCTTTCCATGCAATCGCCGAGTGTTGTAAAATATTGAAGTTGATTAACTATTTACTCCAGTTTTGTGTGCTAATGACCATGTTCAGTCTAAATTTTCTGCCTCAGTAACTGTTCCATTCTTGTATTGCATAACAGAGGTTTAACTAATTTGCAATTTTGAGTATAAACTTCATTCGCTTAATGTAACTTAAAGATTCACTGGCGAAACTAATAACTAAAGATACAGCACAAATTAAGAGTGCGCAGTTTCATTTTTTCTGTATTTAGATTAGCGAGTGACTTTTAGTGGCTTGATACGTATTTTATTATCGTTGTTTTAAAAGTAAAACCAGTTGTTCATTTGCTTAAAGCAAATTCAGTTCAATCTCTCAATGAAGAAAAGAAAATTCTTTGCTTTTCTCTAAATTTTACATTATGCCACACGGAGCCAACTGAACGGCATTCTTTTACATAACAAAGTTCTACTCATATTTATTTAAATCGTAACTTCATTTAACTTTCTTTCAAAATTTAGTATGTCAGAATAAGAAATTGGAAACTCAGTGCTTTCTTATTCATTTTCTTGAATTGCTGTGTTGTGGAAAAGCGTGACAACTTCCTGTTGCCACAGCAGTGATTATTTGAGTACATGTCTCTGCCATTACCTTTGTCAAGATTCTGGATATTCATTGGCCTAGGGGGCTGTCGACTGTTTAATCATCCCCATTTCAGATAATCAGTATTCTTTCGTATTTCAGTACTTCTTGTATTAAATACTACATAGTACCCCCCCCCCCCCCCCCCCCCCCGACAACGTGTAGTTCGTCAGCGATTGCACTATATTCACCCATTTTCAAGATTATAACCAGTATTTAGATTAGGTTTAGAATAGATTATTCCTCCAGAAGGGTCTGTTGTGCACTTTCCTCCTACTAACCGGTATTATTTTCCTTCGGTAACGGAGAGCCTTCCTCACTGTAAAATTTCATTAGGCTTGCGATCACGGTCAATTACACCGCAATCCAGTAGGCCGATTAGGAAGGAGTAGGTTACACTGCCATCCTGTCCTTTCTCCTTGTCAGTGTTTCCCATATAGTTCATTCCTCTCTGATTCTGTGCAGAACCTCCTCATTCCTTACCATACGTCCGCCTAATTTTCAACATTCTTCTGTAGCACAAGTTCTTAAACGCTTCGATTCTCTTCTGTTCCGGTTGTCCAACAAACATGTCTCATTACCATTCGATGCTGTGCTCCACACATATCATTCTCAGAAATTTCTTCCTCAGATTAAGTCCTATGTCTGATACTAGTACACGTCTCTTGGCCGGGAATGCCCCTTTTGTCAATGCTAGCCTGATTTTTATATCATCCTTGCTCCGTCCATCATGGGTTATTTTATTGTCTAGATAGCTGAATTCCTTAATTTCAGCTGCTTCGTGATCATCAATTTTGATATTGAGTTCCTCACTGTTCTCTTTTCCGCTACGTGTCATTTCTCTCTGTCCATATTCTGAACTCACTCGACTGTTCATCCCATTCACCAGACCTTTTAATTCTTCTTCACTTTTACTGACGGTAGCAATTTCATCAGTGAATTCTAGCATTAATATCCTTCCAGCCTGAATTTAAACCCCACTCATGACACTTTCTCTTATTGCCTTCATCACTTCTTGTGTTTATACAGATCGAACAGCAGGAGCGATATACTGCACACCTAGAATGAGATTTTCACTCTGCAGCGAAGTGTGCGCTGATATGAAACTTCCTGGCAGATTAAAACTGTGTGCCCGACCGAGACTCGAACTCGGGACCTTTGCCTCTCATTCTGGAAACATCCTCCAGGCTGTGGCTAAGCCATGTCTCCACTATATCCTTTCTTTCAGGAGTGCTAGTTCTGCAAGGTTCCGCAGGAGAGCTTCTGTAAAGTTTGGAAGGTAGGAGACGAGATACTGGCAGAAGTAAAGCTGTGAGTACCGGACGTGAGTCGTGCTTCGGTAGCTCAGATGGTAGAGCACTTGCCCAAGAAAGGAAAAGGTCCCGAGTTCGAGTCTCGGTCGGGCACACAGTTTTAATCTGCCAGGAAGTTTCTTACTGCATACCTGTTTTATGCCCTTTTTTATCTGAACAATGGTATTGTCCTCTCTTGGTTCTTGTGCAGAATGTATATTACCCTATAGCTTATCCCTGTTTCTCTCAGGATTTTGAACATCTTGAACCATTTTACATACTCGAATGCATATTACAGGTCGACAAATCCTATGAACGTGTCATGAATTTTCTTCACTCTTGCTTCTACTGTCAAGCGCAATGTCAGGACCATTTCTCTGATGGCTTTACTTTTCCTAAAGCCAAACTATAGTCACGTAGCAGATACTCAATTTTCTATTCCGTTCTTCCGTACAAACGCAAAATAATTTTATTTAAAAAAGCGGATAAAGTGCCACTAGAAGCCTTCCTAAAAGACAATTTCCATTCCTTCCGAACTGACTATGCGAATGTAGACGAGATGTGGCTCAAATTCAAAGATATAGTAGCAACAGCAATTGAGATATTCATACCTCATAAATTGGTAAGAGATGGAACGGATCCCCCGTGGTACACAAAAAAGGTCCGAACGCTGTTGCAGGGGCAACGGAAAAAGCATGCGAAGTTCAGAAGAACGCGAAATCCTGAAGATGGGCTAAAATTTACAGACGCGCGAAATTTGGCACGTACTTCGATGCGAGATGCCTTTAATAGGTTCCACAACGAAACATTGTCTCGAAACTTGGTAGAAAATCCGAAGAAATTCTGGTCGTATGTAAAGTACACAAGCGGCAAGACGCAGTCAATACCTTCGCTGCGCAGTGCCGATGGTACTGTTATCGACGACTGCGCCGCTAAAGCGGAGTTATTGAACGCAGTTTTCCGAAATTCCTTCACCAGGGAAGACGAATGGAATATTCCAGAATTTGAAACACGAACATCTGCTAGCATGAGTTTCTTAGAAGTAGATACCTTAGGGGTTGCGAAGCAACTCAAATCGCTTGATAAGGGCAAGTCTTCAGGTCCAGATTGTGGAAAATTGCGCAGGTCGCACCAGTGTTCAAGAAGGGTAGTAGGAGTAATTCATTTAACTACAGACCTATATCATTGACGTCGGTTTGCAGTAGGGTTTTGGAGCATATACTGTATTCAAACATTATGAATCACCTCGAAGGGAACGATCTATTGACACGTAATCAGCATGGCTTCAGAAAACATCGCTCTTGTGCAACGCAGCTAGCTCTTTATTCGCACGAAGTAATGGCCGCTATCGACAGGGGATCTCAAGTTGATTCCGTATTTCTAGATTTCCGGAAAGCTTTTGACACCGTTCCTCACAAGCGACTTCTAATCAAGCTGCGGAGCTATGGGATATCGTCTCAGTTGTGCGACTGGATTCGTGATTTCCTGTCAGGAAGGTCGCAGTTCGTAGTAATAGACGGCAAATCATCGAGGAAAACTGAAGTGATATCAGGTGTTCCCCAGGGAAGCGTCCTGGGACCTCTACTGTTCCTGATCTATATAAATGACCTGGGTGACAATCTGAGCAGTTCTCTTAGACTGTTCGCAGATGATGCTGTAATTTACCGTCTAGTAAGGTCATCCGAAGACCAGTATCAGTTGCAAAGCGATTTAGAAAAGATTGCTGTATGGTGTGTCAGGTGGCAGTTGACGCTAAATAACGAAAAGTGTGAGATGATCCACATGAGTTCCAAAAGAAATCCGTTGGAATTCGATTACTCGATAAATAGTACAATTCTCAAGGCTGTCAATTCAACTAAGTACCTGGGTGTTAAAATTACGAACAACTTCAGTTGGAAGGACCACATAGATAATATTGTTGGGAAGGCGAGCCAAAGGTTGCGTTTCATTGGCAGGACACTTAGAAGATGCAACAAGTCCACTAAAGAGACAGCTTACACTACACTCGTTCGTCCTCTGTTAGAATATTGCTGCGCGGTGTGGGATCCTTACCAGGTGGGATTGACGGAGGACATCGAGAGGGTGCAAAGAAGGGCAGCTCGTTTTGTATTATCGCGTTATAGGGGAGAGAGTGTGGCAGATATGATACACGAGTTGGGATGGAAGTCATTACAGCATAGACGTTTTTCGTCGCGGCGAGACCTTTTTACGAAATTTCAGTCACCAACTTTCTCTTCCGAATGCGAAAATATTTTGTTGAGCCCAACCTACATAGGTAGGAATGATCATCAAAATAAAATAAGAGAAATCAGAGCTCGAACAGAAAGGTTTAGGTGTTCGTTTTTGCCGCTCGCTGTTCGGGAGTGGAATAGTAGAGAGATAGTATGATTGTGGTTCGATGAACCCTCTGCCAAGCACTTAAATGTGAATTGCAGAGTAGTCATGTAGATGTAGATATCAGTCTTGCCCGTAACTTGGTTACATGAACTATTAAGCCGTTTGTGCGATAGTTTTCGCACTTACTCGCTGTTTCTATCTGTAGAATTGTATGTGTGGCACTTTTCCGAAAGTCTAATGCTATGTCGCCTAGCTCATCGATCCTATACATGATTCTGAATAGTCATTTGGTTGCCACTTTCCGCAGTGAGTTTTGGAATTCAGATTGAATGTTATCTATCCCTTCTTTATTTGATCTCAAGTCTTCCATAACTTTTTTAAAATTCTATTAATGCTGGATCCCCTGTCGCTTCCATATCAACTTCAATTTCTTCTATAAAGCAGTCAGGCGAGTGGTCGTCCTTGTAGAGCCCATCAATTTACTCTTCCCCCTATTCTCTCTCGCCACCACTATTGAACTCTTCATGTTACCACCCTTGGAAGGTTGCATCGACTTTTCTGTATGCTGAATTAGTCCCTCCGGCGACCATTTCATTTTCGATTTCTTCCTACTCTGCCTCTAGTCACCTCGCCTTGGCTTCACTGCACTTCCTGTTTATTTCATTCATAAGTGTTTTACATTTATGTAGTCCTGTTTTCTGTAGAAGGGCGATATACTGGACTCCTTTTCCAAATTCACTCCCTCATTCCACCACAGAGTTCATTCCTTTAAATATAGAATGAAGTCAAAATGATAGCTATAGAAATAAGCTGTCACAGGATGGGAAATTAACTGAAATTGCCCAACAGAGGAAAGGCCACTAGGCCTGACAGCAAAACCATGCGATTCTACACAGAATATGTGAAAGACTCTTGCTCCTCTTAACACAAGTGCTCCTCATCTCGCTAGACGACAGAAGCGCTTTAGTTATTTGGAAAAAAAAACAACCGAAGGTCAATCTCGTTTTCAAGAAGGATCGCCGAACAGACGGAAAAAAAGGTATTGGTCTATACCGCTCCGTCAGTATACTGCAGATTTTTAACATCTGTTTTATGCTCACGTCTTTTTTCCTACACAGAAGATCTGTGTAGCTACAACATGGATTCCGTAAACAGCGCTCGTGTCAAACCCAGCTCACTCTGTTCGACCATGAGACACAGGAAGCAGTAGATACCGGCGCCCACGCTGAAGCCGTGCTCATGGACTTCACCAGATTTTCTATACAGTTGTACACTGCCGCCTAATGAACTAAATACGAGCGTACGTAACATCAGACCAGCTGTGTTACTCGACTGAAGAGTTTCCAACAAAATTCTTCACTAGAGAAATCTTACGACGATCTTCGGGGATATGCCACTGGAGTGTTATAGGACGACTGTTGTTGTTGTGGTCTTCAGTCCTGAGACTGGTTTGATGCAGCTCTCCATGCTACTCTATCCTGTGCAAGCTTCTTCATCTCCCAGTAACATACTGCAACCTACATCCTTCTGAATCTGCTTAGTGTAGTCATCTCTTGGTCTCCCTCTACGATTTTTACCCTACACGCTGCCCTCCAATACTAAATTGGTAATCCCTTGATGCCTCAGAACATGTCCTACCAACCGATCACTTCTTCTGGTCAAGTTGTGCCACATAATTCTCTTCTCCCCAAACCTATTCAATACTTCCTCATTAGTTATGTGATCTACCCATCTAATCTTCAGCATTCTTCTGTAGCACCACATTTCGAAAGCTTCTATTCTCTTCTTGTCCAAACTATTTATCGTCCATGATTCACTTCCATACATGGCTACACTCCATACAAATACTTTCAGAAATGACTTCCTGACACTTAAATCTATACTCGATGTTAATAAATTTCTCTTCTTCAGAAACGCTTTCTTTGTCATTACCAGTCTACATTTTAAATTCTCTCTACTTCGACCATCATCAGTTATTTTGCTCCCCAAATAGCAAAACTCATTTACTACTTTAAGCGTCTCATTCCTAATCTAATTCCCGCAGCATATACCCGATTTAATTCGACTACATTCCATTATTCTCGTTTTGCTTTTGTTGATGTTCATCTTACATCCTCCTTTCAAGACACGGTCCATTCCCTTCAGGTGCTCTTCCAGGTCCTTTGCTGTCTCTGATAGAATTACAATGTCATCGGCGAACCTCAAAGTTTTTATTTCTTCTCCATGGATTTTAATACCTACTACGAACAATTCTTTCATTTCCTTTACTGCTTGCTCAATATACAGATTGAATAGCATCGGGGAGAGGCTACAACCCTGCCTCACTCCCTTCCCAACCACTGCTTCACTTTCATGTCCCTCGACTCTTATAACTGCCATCTGGTTTCTGTACAAATTGTAAATAGCCTTTCGCTCCCTGTATTTTACCTCTGCCACCTTCAGAATTTGAAAGAGAGTATTCCAGTCAACATTGTCAAAAGCTTTCTCTAACTCTACAAATGCTAGAAACGTAGTTTTGCCTTCCTTAATCTAGCTTCTAAGATAAGTCGTAGGGTCAGTATTGCCTCACGTGTGCTAACATTTCTATGGAATCCAAACTGACCTTCCCCGAGGTCGGCTTCTACTACTTTTTCCAATCGTCTGTAAAGAATTCGCGTTAGTATTTTGCAGCTGTGTCTTATTAAACTGATAGTTCAGTAATTTTCACATCTATCAACACCTGCTTTCTTTGGGATTGGAATTATTATATTCTTCTTGAAGTCTGAGGGTATTTCGCCTGTCTCATACATCTTGCTCACCAGATGGTAGAGTTTTGTCAGGACTGGCTTTCCCAAGGCCATCGGTAGTTCCAATGGAATGTTGTCTACTCCGGGGGCCTTGTTTCGACTCAGGTCTTTCAGTGCTCTGTCAAACTCTTCACGCAGTATCGTATCTCCCATTTCATCTTCATCTACATCCATTTCCATAATATTGTCCTCAAGTACATCGGCCTTGTATAGACCCTCTATATCTTCCTTCCACCTTTCTGCTTTCCCTTCTTTGCTTAGAACTGGGTTTCCATCTGAGCTCTTGATGTTCATACAAGTGGTTCTCTTATCTCCAAAGGTCTCTTTCATTTTCCTGTAGGCAGTATCTCTCTTACCCCTAGTGAGATAAGCCTCTAAATCCTTAAATTTGTCCTCTAGCCATCCCTGCTTAGCCATTTTGCACTTCATGTCGATCTCATTTTTGAGACGTCTGTATTCCTTTTTGTCTGCTTCATTTACTGCATTTTTATATTTTCTCCTTTCATCAATTAAATTCAATACTTCTTCTGTTACCCAAGGATTTCTAATAGCCCTCGTCTTTTTACCTCCTTGATGCTCTGCTGCCTTCACTACTTCATCCCTCAAAGCTACCCATTCTATTTTTCACAATATACACTACTGGCCATTAAAATTTCTACACCACGACGATGACGTGCCACAGACGCGAAATTTAACCGACAGGAAGAAGATGCTGTGATATGCAAATGATTAGCTTTTCAGAGCATTCACACAAGGTTGGCGCCGGTAGCGACACCTACAACATGCTGACATGAGGAATGTTGCCAACCGATTTCCCATACAAAAAACAGCAGTTGACTGGCGTTGCCTGGTGACACGTTGTTGTGATGCCTCGTGTAAGGAGGAGAAATGCGTACCATCACGTTTACGACTGTGATAAAGGTCAGATTGTAGACTATCGCGATTGCGGTTTATCGTATCGCGACGCTGATGCTCGCGTTGGTCGAGATCCAATGACTGTTAGCAGAATATGGAATCGGTGGGCTGAGGAGGGTAATACGGAACTCCATGCTGGATCCCAACGGCCTCGTATCACTAGCAGTCGATATGACAGACATCTTATCCGCATGGATGTAAAGGATCGTGCAGCCACGTCTCTATCCCTGTGTCGACAGATGGGGACGTTTGCAAGACAACAACCATCTGCACGAACAGTTCGACGACGTCTGCAGCACCATGGACTATCAGCTCGGAGACCATGGCTGCGTTTACCTTTGACGCTGCATCACATACAAGAGCGCCTGCGATGGTGTACTCAACGACGAACCTGGGTGCACGAAAGGCAAAACGTATTTTTTTCGGACGAATCCAGGTTTTGTTTACAGAATCATGATAGTCGCATCCGTGTTTGACGACATCGCGATGAACTCACATTGGAAGCGTGTATTCGTCATCGCCATACTGGCATATCACCCGGCATGATGGTATGGAGTGCCATTGCTTACACGTCTCGGTCACCTCTTGTTCGCATTGACGGCACTTTGAACAGTGGACGTTACATTTCAGATTTGTTACGACCCGTGGCTCTACCCTTCATTCGATCTCTGCGAAACCCTAAATTTCAGCAAGATAATGCACGACCACATGTTGCAGGTCCTGTACGGGCCTTTTTGGATACATAAAATGTTCGACTGCTGCCCTGGCCAGCACATTCTCCAGATCTCTCACCAATTGAAAACGTCTGGTCAATGGTGGCCGTCCAACTGGCTCGTCACAATGCGCCAATCACTACTCTTGATGAACTGTGGTATCGTGTTGAACCTGCATGGGCAGCTGTACCCGTACACGCCATCCAAGCTCTGTTTGACTCAATGCCGAGGCGCATCAAGGCCGTTATTACGGCCAGAGGTGGTTGTTCTGGGTACTGATTTCTCAGGATATATGCACCCAAACTGCGTGAAAGTGTAATCACGTGTCAGATCTAGTATAATATATTTGTCCAATGAATACCCGTTTATCATCTGGATTCCTTCTTGGTGTAGCAATTTTAATGGCCAGTAGTGCATAAATGAGCTGAGAGATAACTTCTGGAGCTTTCGTGTGATATGCTGTTTTGTATACAGAGAAGTTGCAGAGATCAAAGATTGTAACGGAGTGCAGGATGACGTTCATTGGATCAACATCCATCGCAGGTGTTGCCAGTTGACAATCAATATAAGAAAGTGTAAAGCGTTGCGCATAATAGGCACAAAGATCCACTACTGTATGATTACGCAATTGAAGAACACTCACTGGAAGCAGTCGCATCCAATAAATACAAGGATGTTCAGTAAGTAATGCAATGTTTTTTTCTCGGCCAATTTCGGTTGAAGAAAAGGCGGAATTTGTCACGGCACACCGTGGAATATTTACGCTTCAGCCGCTATAGTTTCATGTAGTTCCGACAGCAGGCGGCGCTATACGTAGCTTCGAAATGGCATCTGTAACGCAAATGCGCTCTAAGCAGAGAGCTGTCACTAGCATTGAAAAAAAATCACGGTGAGTCGTAGGGCGAGGCGTCTGTAATCATCGCTACAAGGTTGCGCAACCATGTCCGATCTCCGGCTTGCCAGCCGCACATAGCTGTGACTCCTGGGGGAGGAGGAGATTAGTGTTTAACGTCCCGTCGACAACGAGTTCATTAGAGACGGATGACAACTCGGATTAAAGAAGGACTGGGAAGGAAATCGGCCGTGCCCTTTCAAGGAAACCATCCCGGCGTTTGCCTCAAGTGAGTTAGCGATTGTGACGGCCGGAGAGGCCGTGCGGTTCTAGGCACTACAGTCTGGAACCGAGCGACCGCTACGGTCGCAGGTTCGAATCCTGCTTCGGGCATGGATGTGTGTGATGTCCTTAGGTTAGTTAGGTTTCATTAGTTCTAAGTTCTAGGCGACTGATGACCTTAGAAGTTAAGTCGCATAGTGTACAGAGCCATTTTTTTGCGTTAGCGAAAAGCTAACTCAGGATGGCTGGACGCGCAATTCGTAACCACTGCGCCACCTCGCCCGCTGTGAGCACTCTCATTCGGGGTGATCGTCCAATCACAATAAAAAAATCTTGCTGCAAAACTAGACATCACTGTTGGTAATGCTGACACTCATCCAACAATAGGGGTAGTCAAAGGTGCGGGTCCATTGGGTTCCTCACAGCCTAAAAGAAAACCATAAAGAACAATGGAGGACCAGCTGAGCGGAATTGCTTGCACGTTACGAGGCTGATAGTGAAAATTTTTTTGTCCAGCATCGTCCCAGGCGATGACACATGGGATCATCGCTTCGAACCGGAAACAAAACGGCAATGGACGGGCACTACACTACCTCTCCTCCGAAGAAAAAGTTCAAAGTCACATCCTCAGCCCGTAAAGACACGGTGACGGTCTTCTGAGACTCTGGAGGGGTTATTCTGTTTGATGTCGTCCGTTACGATGCAACGATCAACTCTAAAGTGTACTGTGCTATCCTCAGGAAACTGAAGAAACGGCTTCAGCGTGTTCGTCGCCACCAAAATCCAAACGAACTTCTTCTCTATGACAACGTAAGGCGTCAAATAAGTCTGTGCACGCGAGAGCAGCTCACAAAACTTCATCAGACTGTTCTTTCTCATCCATCCTAGAACTCTGACCTCGGACCTTCTGAATTCCATGTGTTTGGGCCAGTGCAGGAAGCACTCTGCGGAAGGTTATTGATGCTGATGCAGAAATACTCGTACCTTGGCTCCGAGGTGAACCAGCAGAATGGTATCATGCGGGCATAAAGACAGTAAGACCGTCGCATTGAACGGAGATTACGTTGGAAAACAGTGTTTTGTAGTGAAAAGAATGGGAAATAATATAGTGTATTGCAATCCTGTATAAAATAAACATGCTTTCAGAAAAAAAATTGTTACGTTACTTACTGAACGCCCCTCGTAATGCGTGTAAGGAGCGATTTAAAGTGGAAGGGCCACATAAAACCAGTCACAGATACGGTAGATGCCATCTTGAAACTGGAAGCATCCTCAATAATTGTAGTCCACACACTCGACGAATACTGGAATATTGCTCGGTAGCGTGGGACCCGTAAGGAGAAAGATTCATAGGGGAAATTGAGAAATCGAAAGAAGAGCAGCGCGTTTCTCTATTTAGTATGTACGAAAGCATCACGAAGATACTCAGCCAACTCCAGAGCCAAACAAATATTTGAAGGGCAAAGCGAACAGGATCAACATTTCTGTTTATACGAGGGAGACTTAAAAGCAGCCAGAATTCCTCTGTTCCAAGCGTTGGGCGGAAGTGGTATGTTTTCTTTTTAGGAGTGCGTATTAAAAATTGCTGTAAAGCAGTTGGATACCGTTATTCACGTGAGACCGTCAATTCGGGTTCACTGCTCGGTTTCGCAAACGCTGTTTCTGCTATTCGGCGATATTTCAGTTGCGTGCTTGAACGAACGACGTGTTGAAGTTAAGCTCCGTTTCCTGCCAGGAAACCGCCACCTTGCTTCCTCAAGTGTGCAGGAGAGGAAACGTTAAACCGGCTATGGATTTACGAATGTTTTTCAGTATTTTTGTAAAGGCAGGATGTCCCTCCTCTTACACAGTGGACGAGAACATTGCAGAGGAAAAAAATCTCTGATATATTCATGTTTATACAGCACAGATCAATTAATTACCGGAATATTCTGGAACTTGTCAGCACATTTTATCTAAATAACAGTCAAGTCACTGCTTTTGAAGCATCCTCGTGGGCTACGCGACGGATTATTATAGTTTTATTGTCCAGTAATCAAGTAGGAAGACTAGTGTTTAACGTTCGGTTAACCTCGAGGTCACTGGAAGAGCGTGAACTCTGATAAGGAAATGATGGGGAAGGAAATCTAGCGCAGACTACTGTCGTTCTACAGAGTCACTCCACCGTCGACAGTTCAAGCTTTCACGCGAGCTAGTTAGGTCAGAGACTGCAAAGGACTTGGAAGAACGGCTGAACGGAATGACTACTGGCCTCGCAAAGAGATAAGATGAGCACGAACAAAAGTAAAACTACGGCAATAGAATTTGGTCCAGTTAAATCAGGTGATGCTCACAAAAAGAATAGAAAATTAGATACTACAGGTTTTGCTACTTTTCAATCTGTCTTGCTATTTTGCCAGCAAAATAACTGACGTTTGGCGAAGTGGAAAGGGTGAAAAATTGCAGACGGGCAATGGAAATTTGCTAACATCGAATATAAATTTGTGTTATGAAGTTTTTCCAAAAGATATTTGTATGGAGTGTAGCTTTGTACGACAGTGAAAGGACGAGAAGCAGTTCGGACAAGAAGAGAATTGAATCTTCTTAAATGAGGAGCCACAGAGGAATGTTGAAAATAGGGTAGGTAGATCGAATAACTACTGAGGAAAAAAAATTATAGCACAACTTAACTAAAACAAGGAATCGGATGATATGACATACTGAACCTTCAAGGAATCGTCAATTTGGTAATGGAAGGAAGAAAGTTCAAATGGGTACAGTTTGTGGTAGTTATTCAGAGAGATGGTGGCTTGCACAGGAGAAAAGTGTGTGGAGAGATGCTTCAAACCAGTTTTAGGAACGAAGATAACAATAAAAACAACAACGACAACAGCAACTCAGTTTAAAACAAAGTACTTAACTTTCTTGTAGAATGAGAGATATTTGCAAATACGTCGTTGTTGGTTATCACTTAATTTGAGTACGCCTATTCTGCAGCTTATTTCACTCACCTATCTTCGTAATTTGCTACATAACTTAATTTTTGCACGTACTTTACATCAATGTGTATCGCTTAGATAACTGGAGTTGTACGTGATTGACTTTCGTGAAGGTACTGTATATGTCGCTCCGCCTTCATGTGCAGGAAACAGCGTGGAGATAAATTTGCGCCAAAATTTGTGATATGCAGGTTCCTGTCGGGACTGAACTGAGATGGGTCCTCATTATAATATGTTTAAGTTGTAACGCTCTACGAGGTCTCGTACTAGGAAGCATTTCCCTCCAAAGAAGTTGACTGGGACGTAGAGTCACTTATACGGCAGATGTCCCAAACCATCTTAGCTGAAGATGGATGATGATGATGATGATGATGACGATGGCTTCTGTCCTGTTACCTGGTTGTTCTCGGACTTATGTGTTAGTGACATAATTCAAATGATCAGAATTGCTGTAAGAGTTTGCAGCTGGAAGCGGTCAATTTTTTTAACGTCATGGCGATACAACATCCACATTTGACAGCTATATAGTAACGTAGAAATGACAGCACCCTGATATAACACTGGATTGGTATCCAATTCTAGTAGGGAAGTATCCCACCTAGAACAGCTAAAATCTGGAGATATGCATCCTACCACCCATTAAGGTCATTTGTTTGCAAAGCTCTGCATTTATCTATAAACCTCAGCATTTATCTGTAGCACTCTGAATTTTTGTACAAATGGTGTTTCACAAGTAATGAATCTAAAGCTTATGGAAGCACAAGTCTGAAGAAAACATATCGTGTAACATTATTACCAGCAGATTCACAAGAGTCGTAAATGAGGTAATATTTGGCAAAAGCTAAATATTTGGCTGAAATAATATCTAATGTTAACACACATAGTACTTCGTCATATTCTTCCGCTCTAAGTTGCTGTGCTGCAATATGTTTTTCCCTTATTAGCCTTCGGAGTACAAATGTTTCTGCTAAATTATACGTCATTTATGCTTCTTGTGAATTTCTGGCCCTAACTGTCTTCTAAAGGATTCGTCAACCTCCAAACATCGATGCACACAAATGCTGAACTATAGATGTAAATGGCCTTGATGAGTGGGTGGTAGATCAAGCGCTGTATTTTAAAACAGTTTTTATTCGGTTCTAACAGCTCCAACCGGAGTACTTGCCTTGTAAGTAAGAAACGATATGATAGTCTCCCAACGGTTGTATCGGTCGTAAATATCCTCTTCTCCAAATCGTGTGTGCAGGTGCTATCATTGAGTACTCCCCTGATAGTAGCAATGAAACTGCGCTACTGCTGTGTCTAAAACGTGAATGTTGTGCTCTGGGATGACTGTATCTGGGGCATTTTTAGCAATAACTTCTATTTTTTGCAGTTAATGGTAGGTGCAAATCGGCCAAACACAGCGATAACACTTCACCGACTGTTGTAGATCTTATGGTGTGGGAACAGGGGGTCTTGCGTTATCCGTATAACCTCCTTTAGTTTCATGACCTTGCTCAGGTTTTTTGCTCTTAGTGTGAAAAGTGCTCTTAGTGTGTAAAGTAATTCCTCAAACAAGCTGATATCTGAGATCATGATCTGGATTATCTGGTGGTATTCCATATTCACGAAACTTTACTGCTAGGTATAGATTAAAAACGCATTGCACACAATATGCCATATGATCTAAGATTGTGGACGCTGTTCCTACACGTGCGCTGCACTACTTTTTAAGGTCGTTTTTTGCGATTCCACATTCTTGCACAAACCAAATAAAAGTTGATAAAAATATTTCATTTAATAAAATAATTTCTATTTTTTCCTGCTTGTTTATATTACCTTGTAGAACGTTGCCAAAATTACAATTGCATAGAGATACATAGATTACATTACTTAAGAGTACATTACTTAAGAGTACAGTAAACGTTCAAGGAATGATATAATGAGAAAGAAACAATTCGTAGTTATTGTAAACGTGGGACACAAATATGAATAAAAACTTTCAATAGAGATAACCTTTATAGTTTAATAATCGATAGATCAGAAGTTGACATGTTCATCTTTGTTTGATTCCCGTATGTGGGATCGACTCTGTACTAGAAAATGGGCTCATAATGCGAAACCTAGGCCGTATTATAATAATAACAGAGTTTTTGAAATAAGTATAAATAAGTGTTTCGTTTAATACATGAACAATGTTTTATAAAATAAATTTGAAATAATTTTAACAAATGTGGTGTTACAAACTCTCCAAGAAGTACAGATAAATGTACTGAAGTATTTCAAACAATAAGAAAATCTTTGAACAGATAATATCGGTAGGGAGTATTGAATTCGGCTGTGTGATGAAGAGACTTTCTTTACTTTAGAAGGTAAACAGGAAGGATCCAAAGGTAGACAACAGTTAATTCGTAGACGACAGGATATGCCGTAAGTTTAAAAGCTAATCATGAACAACTTAAGACTGGTGTCGTCACCAGTAACAACTGTACGCTCTACTAAAACGCATCCCTAAAAAAACAATAATAATGCTTTCGTAAGTCTCATGTTGTACAAAAAGGTTCATAAATCATATTTTCACCCGTTCAAAGGACTGCCAATTATCTTCTTCACAAGGTGTCGACATCAGAAAGCGACCAACATACCTGTAAGAAGAAAGAAAACAAAATCAGTCAGGATTTGAATACTAAAGCGCAGAGCACAAGGATCTTCGACAGATAATGCCACGCTACTTTGTCAGATGATACTCCTACAAATTCCGGATGGAAGTGGTTTTGCTTATCAGTGAGTATACTGAGATAAGAAGCTAAAAGTGCAAGCTGCACGAAGAGCGGATGTACTTCGGCTCCACCATACCCACTGCTGCACGTAGCAGTCTTACACTTCCATTGCACAAGTACACTGACACAAATAACAGGCTGTTAACGCAATCTATCCACCGACCGATGACACTGTTTCTCGTTGCTGAAATGCAACCAGTAGATACTACAGTCTGTTATCACGGGGAAGAAAGCACTGGGATCCTGCCTGATATCCTCCTGATGAGCGCTCTTGCCTCGACAAACTGAGATCAAATGTAATGTGTCCAGAACAGAATGATATCCTTCACGCCGACGAGCATGGATTCCGGAAACGACCATTTGGAACCCCTACTCGCGCCTTCCTCGACATCCTGAGAGCCGTGTATCGAGGTAGTCGAATAGATGCAGTGTTTCCCGACACAAGGAGACCACACGGCGATCGGAATTTTTAAATTTTTTTTATAATTATGGTAGGTGAAATTCAGAACTCAAATATCAATCAATCCAAGCACTTAATGGCAACTCTAAAAAATTCTGGATTTTGAAGTTTCCCGAGCGTCTTTGATGCCCTACCGAACGTAACGTCGATTTCTCGACCTCGAAAGGCAGTCTGGCTCTCTGGTAGGTTGCTTACCTGCCACGTGGCAGAGACGGGAAAGAGGCTGCTCTGTTCGATTTCCAGCTGATGCAAATTTTTAAAGAAAGATGTGTGTTCCACGAGCGGCTGCGTGAAATTTAGAATGGGTAAAGATGGGAAAAAATCAGTAGCCGCTAGATCGCTTGATCGCTAGTTCGAATATCGTTTTGGTCATTTTTCTCGTTTTTTCTCCGTTTAGTTCGAAAGCCTACATCATCTAAATATTAAATTCATTAAATCTGTGATAATTGACACATACCTAATAGTCATTTTTATGAAAAATGTATGTTTTATTATTTCTAATTACATATTGCACACAAACATATCGCGTTTCTGGATCTCGGTGGAGAGGATGTACACTTTATGGAGTATGTGGTAGTTCGCACATACATGGTAGTTCGCACATACGTTACTGCAAATTTGATGAGGGCAGTACAATGAAATGGCAAAGGCCTGTTGTATTGCTTTAATGATATTCTCTAAAAGAGTCCCATTGAAATCTCCACTTAATTTCATTAAGTAGGCTTTAAAATTTAAAAAAATGCATTACACAGCTGAATGAATACTGTTAAATTACCAGCAAAATCCCTGTATTACTTCCATGAACTTCTACCACTCAAGTTTCAAAATGCTAATCATTACAAGTTCTAAAAAAGGTCAATGTTTATATATTTGTATCTTCGTTAATGTATTTGTTTCAAATCTTGTGTACCCACTTAATGAGCGATTCGACTGGATGTAGGTGTAGTCAAAAATACATTTTCTAAGGCTATTTCAGATATTAATACAAGAAACTCCTATATAGAAGATAAGAAATACAAAATAAAGAACTGTTCGAACAGCAACAGGATAGAACGGAAGATAATTAACACAATGTTTCTAAAATAAGGAATACAACATGAATAAACAATAAGACAGGTTAACAGATACTTAAAAGAAAATAGTGACTTTCTAAAAGTAAATAATAATCTCTGAGCTTTAAGACTAAATTCATGATTAATAGATTTTACTGAATAGCATTATATCATGTTATATTAAATAATTGCTTAGGTTACAGTCAAAAGTACGCTGGCGTAAGGTTGTTCCCACGGAACCCGCCCAAATAAGGAAACCTAGTCCATGAGCGTTAAATTACAATACATGGTAGGTCTACAGAGCTGCAGGTTTAACAATAATTGATAGAAATTACTCTTGTTGGTTTAGATATATATCTAAGGTATATATTTGATTTTCTGTTAGGAACTGCTGAAAATGATGTAACATTTTAAAGGCTGATTTAGTTTGAGGGGGGTCAATGTTTACGTGTAACTAAGTGTCATTTCCGCGAAAACTGTCGTCTTCTTATTTCTAATTACATACTGTACGCAAAAATCCAGTTTTCATTACAAATATAGATTCTTAATTAACAATCTTTTATAAAAGTTTGTTCAGAAATTAAAAACATTAAATTTTTCCATCTTTATGTATTTTACTCTCCACGGAAATACTTGTCCAACGTGCCCTTTGATTAAGTCCATCCCGATAGCTGAGTTGTCAGCGTGATGGATTGCGTCCTACGGACCCGGGTTCGATTCCCGGCTGGGTCGGGGATTTTCTCCGCTCAGGGACTGGGTGTTGTGCTGTCTTCATCATCATTGCATCCCCATCCGGCGCGCAGGTCGCCCAATTTGGCATCGAATGCAGTAAGACCTGCACCAAGGCGGCCGGACCTGCCCCGCAAGGGACCTCCCGGCCAATGACGCCAAACGCTCATTTCCATTTACCTTTTGTTTAAAAATTTACCATAGACAGGAACTGAACCTGGACCTCCCACATGGAATGCAAGCGTTCTACCACAAAGCTATCCCGCCCCTCGAAATAATGACATAGCTTTAGGATATTATAGATGCTCGGGAAACTTCAGAGTCCATTTTCTCGAGACTTTGAGAGCTAAATCAAACTGCTTTATGCGATTGACATTTTAGTTTTGAACTTAACATACCGTTAGCACGAATTAAACACACCAGAATCCGATAGCCGTGTGGTCTCCTTGTCAGTACCACCCTTAGGCTTATTTTCGAAAGCACCATTGTATGTGGTAACAACAAAATTTATAAATGGCTACAGGGTTGTTGGTACAGGGAGCACAGCATGTTAGCTGGGACTAAAAGTCATCTACATCTGTACAAGTAACTTCAGGCGTGTCCCAGGGACCACTGCTGTTCATTTCATACATTAACGACTTCGCGGACAATATTGAAGAGATCAGACTTTTCGTAGATGAAGCAGTTGTCTATAATGAAGCGCTGTATGAAAAAAAAGTTGCACAAATATTCAGATGTTGATACTATAGCAAAGTGGTACAAAGACTGGTAACTTACTTTAAATTTTGCCCCTCACAAAAGAAACCAATTTAGTATTCTATGGCTACCACATCAATGAGTTACAGATGGAATCGGTCAACTCTTACAAATACCTGGGCGTAAGAATTTAGAGAGATCTAAATGGGATGATCAGATATGATCAGTCGAACGTAAAGCAGACGACTGACTCTAGTTCATTGGTAGAATTCTAGGGGAATGCAATCGATTTACCAAAGAGACTGTTTATAAAACACTCTTGCGACCCATCCTAGAATATCGCTCAAGTGTGTGGGACGCCTAGCAGACAGGGGAAAGCCTGCTTCGAAAGTTTCAAGAACCAGCATTAAGCTATGAATCTACCAACATTCTACGACCCCGTATTTGCCGCTCCCGCAGGGATCGCAAAGATAGTACTGGACCAATTACAGCTTGCATAGAGGCGTTAAGCAGTCATTCTACCCAAGCTCCACACGCGAAAGGAACGGGAAGAAACCCCAACAAACGGTACAATCTAACCTGTGCCATGCACTCCACAGTCATTTGCTGAGTATATATATGTAGATGTTAAACTTCTCGGGGCATATTTCTAGTAAAGCATGCCTCATGAGACACGGGAATGCAACCACGGATGTGAAATCACGATTCCGCGCACACAGAAGATGAGGACAACAATAAATTACAGGCTCGCACACTTACGGAATTAGCCAACAGGCTGAGTCGTAAACGAAGGTGTGGTCTACTCACAGCGAACAGAATATCGGCAGTCTGGTAGGCCTGCAACGATAAACGCGGGAGGGAAATTTATCGTTCCATTTGCGCTGTTATTCTTTTGGGTGAGTAGGAAACAGCATTATTAAACGCAATAGTTGTAGGGTGTATTGACGCCAACGAAGAGTCAGTCGTGCATCTCGTCTTATTTCACGAATGACTCATTAGGAAAACTTCAATTATTTTTTTCCCGTACATTAGTGTAGCAAGCCGAAATATAACAGATGTTGACGCCATTTTAAAGTAGTCAGGCATCAACTGGTAGCTCTTCTTCGTAGATTACTAGTGCAGGCATGACTAATAACTATGCTGCACAATGTTTATAAATTATTGTATGAAAGTAACCTTTCATTGTGAAAAAGGTAAATAACTAACAGAAGCGTTTGATGCAGCGCGTTTGATACAGCGCTGAATGCAGTACGTCTTCACGTTTTATTCACAAATTTTCAGAGTGGCTACCTTCTGTAACGCGACATATGTCGCTCCTGTAATCAGTTTCCGCCAAATCCTATTAAGCAAGTCTTAATGTATGTCGACAACTGCGTGTGATATTAGTTGTCGCAACTCGTCGCCGTTTCCCAGGAGCGGAAAAAGAAACTATTTGTCTTTAATGTAACCCCATACACAGAATTCTATTGGAGTTAAATCAGATGATAGTGGTGGCCAAGATGCTGTTCCGCCACGTCCAGTCTAATTCGGCACATACCTATTGAGATACGCGAAAACTTCTGTGTCCATATCCAGTTGTAATGGAGGCATTAGATAATGTTGAAGCATGTCCAGGTACGATATGCCAGTTACAGTTGATTCGGCCCGAAAGAAAGGACAGTAAATCTTGTTACAGCTTGCAGCGCAAAAATGCTTGACCTTAGGCGAGTTCCGTACATGTTCGATTACGAGACGTGGTTTCTATTCGCGCAATATTCGAACATATCCTGAATTGCCTCTGAACTGTAGCAGCCGTCTTGGATTCATGAAACAGTAAACAATACGGCGCACACTCAACGCCGTTATTCGACTTCATGATGACTGTTGGAATAACTCATTCGCATATGCCTTAGCGCGAATAAAACTTGAAGGTTTATTGCATTCAGTGCTGTGTCAAATATTTCTGTGAGTTATTCACCCTTTTCACAAATAAAAGTTACTTTTGTTTACATAATTCATGAACTTTCTGTATTCCACTCATTTTCTGGTTCTGTACGCTGGGGATGAACTTTTGATTGAGTCGGCTGCAGTTTGGTATACATTAGATAGGCTTTTTATAGCCTTCTCTGATTACCTCCTTACTGTTTCTTACATTCATGTACACCCACCTGCAGAAAACGTCATCTGGCACAACAGCCGTTGCCGGGAGTCCTGATGCAACTGAAATATGGGCATCTACTCCACGGCATGTGCGGGGGGCTAGAAGCTTTTCAGCGCATGTATGAGTCTACGCAGAAGGTCGTCAGCACTTTAGGCAATAGGCGCTATTTAAGGCTTTCTTCCCCATTCGATCCATATTACAGGAAAAATTCGAAAATGGAGGTCAAACCTAGAATTGGATCAAAATTCAATTGAAAAGTGAAGAAAAGGAGAAGCAGAGAAGAACCTAAGGAAACAGCTGGGTCAAACCTACATCAAAGGATAAAAAGTAAGAATAGTCGAACAAGGAAGACTGTAGTGCAAGAAAGGAAGCTTGGGGCCACGTGCTCGCCGCAAAATCGGATAAAGATCTAGAAACAACACTGTGGGTCATCGTCTTTTTTCCAAATGTTTCATTTCTCTTCTGTTCCAGTTTTCCCACAGCCCATTCCATTACTATACAATACTGTGCTCCAAACATACATTCTCAGAAATTTCCTCCTGTAATTAAGGACTACTTTTTATACTAATAGGCTTCTCTTGGCCAGGAATGCCCTTTTTGCCAGTGCTAGTCTGCTTTTTATGACCTTCTTAATCCGTCCTTCGGTGGTTATTTTTGCTGTCTAGACAGCAGAATTCCTTAACTTCTTCTACTTCGTGACCCTCAGTTGTGATAAGCTTCTCGCTGTTCTCAGTTCCTCTACTGCTCATTGCGTTCATCTTTCTTCGATTTACTCTCAGTCCCTATTCTACACTCATTACACTGTTCATTGCATTCATGAGAGTCTGTAATTCTTCTTCACTTACACTAAGGATATCAATATCATCAACGAATCATATCATTGATACCCTTTTAGCTTGAATTTAAATCCCCCTCTTGAACCTTTCTTTTATTTCCCTCTTGTTTCTTGTGCTTATTGTATATTAGCCATCTTTCCCTATAGCTCTCTCAAAATTTGGAACGTCTTGCACATTTCCAGGTAGACAAATCCTATGAACGTGTCTTTATTATTCTTCAGTCTTGCTTCCATTATCAACTCAAAGTGAGAACTGTCTCTCTGATGCCTTCATCTCTCCTAAGGCCAAACCGATCGTCATCTAACAGATCCTCAGTTTTCTTTACCATTCTTCTAATATATTATCCTTCTCAGCAGCTAGGATGCATGAGCAGTTAAACTGATTGTGCAATAATTCTCGCACTTATCGGCTCTTGCTAACTTCGCAATTGTGTGGATGATCTTTCTCGAAAATCTGGTAGTACAACGCTTGGCTCAAGGGTTCTACACGCGAACATGAATAGTCGTTTTGTTGCCATTTACCCAATGATTTTAGAAATTTCGGTGGAATATTGTTTGTCGAAAAACATAAATTGGAAAGAGCACATAGAAAATGTGGGGAAGGCGAACCGAAGACTGCGTTTTATCGGCGCAACATTTAGGAGATGCAACAGATGTACTAAATAGACTGCCTACGCTACTCTTGTCCGTCATCTTTTGGAGTAGTGCTGTAGGGTGTGGGATGCTTACCAGATAGGATTAACGGAGTACGTCGAGAAAGTTCAAAGAAGAGCAGCACGTTTTGTATTATCGAGAAAAAGGTGAGAGACTGTCACTGACACGATACAGGATTCGGGTGGGCATCATTAGAACAAAGTCGTTTCTCCTCGTGGCGGGATCTTGTCACAAAATTTCAGTCACTAACTTTCTCCTCCGAATGCGAAATTATTTTGTTGACCACGACCTACATAGGGAGAAACGTTTATCATAATAAAATAAGGCAAATCAGAGTTCACAAGGAAAGATGTTCGTTTTTTACGTGCGCTTTTCAAGAGTGGAATAACAGAATTATTGTGAAGGTGGTTCGATGAATCCTCTGTCAGGCACTTAAGTGTGATTTGCAGAGTATCCATGTAGATGTAGATTCTGCTTTATTTGTAACTCAAATCTTCCAGAGTTCTTTTAAATTCTGACTAAACTGGATCTGGATTCTCTATCTCTCCGTTATTTCTTCTATCATTTTATCTCGTCATCAGATAAGTTCTCCCCGTTCCCTCGTAGAGGTTTAAAATAGCACAATTCTCTATCTCTCCGTTATCGACTGCATTTCTTCTATCATTTTATCTCGTCATCAGATAAGCTCTTCCCGTTCCCTCGTAGAGGCTTTCAATAGCACAGTCTCCACCTATCCGCTCTTTGCTCTGCGTTTAATAGCAGAATTCCGAGTGCACTATTAATGTACCGCCTTGCTTTTCATTTCAGCGAGGGTTGTTTTGACTCTTCTATATGCTGAGTCAGTCCACTGCGTTATATTGCCTTCCCAGTAACGAGCCACGTCTAAAATGTATTTCCTTGTTTTTATGAATTCACTTTGCATATAAAACGAAGAGCAATCCGCACTTTGCATACTGTGGGCGGTGGTCTGTTACCCTCCAGGGACACAAAAACAGACCACACCTACCACCTCGTGGCTTCCATTGACCTTGTGTGAAGATGGAGGAGGAACCACTAAGGAGGTTAAGTGCTAGTTGCGCCGAACAAAGTAAAACGAATTAGTTTGAAAATAGTGAGGTCAACAGCTTCAAAACTGCTAAAAGGAAAAAGGACTAATCTTACGGCACTACAGGCTGCTAGATATACTAGAGTAGAAGGATATTTTTAATACTAGCGTCATTTTCTCCTCTTCTGCACGAGATGTTAGAAATATGGTTTGAATGTTTCTGTGTTGACTAGATTGTTTGATAATGGCGTGTTGGATATAGCACTCTGTGTTCATAGCGGAGTGGAGGACTACGGATCGCAATATAGACTGGTCCACCCAGAAGAAACCGTAAGGTCCGTCTGCCTCAACAGTCTTATCCGACGGATAGATCGCCATCATAGGAACTTAATTCCGTAAAACATCTCTGGCGAGAGTTTGAATTAGGACCCACCCCCATAATGTTGACATATACGCTATTATCTCTCACGCTCTTTTCCTATTACGCTGGTGAAAAATAGTTCCAAATATTGGCAAAGCACTGACTGCGACAAATGACACCTGAAGTAGGCACGTAACTCAGTATTTCAATACACATAACTTAATTACCAGTGTGAGGCCCGTATGAGACAGTGCAATGATATATACAACACTATGGCACAGCAAAAAAGAAAGAAAAAAAAAGCCAGTAGGCGTTCGGAAATGTCGCAGTCACGTCTGGTGTGTAGGGTGGGAGCGACGCGAGTAGGTGGCGCTGCGGTGAATCAGCGTTACACAAGCTGCTACAGCTACAGCTACATGCACAGGAGGCCTTGAGGAGAGCCGTATCAAGCAGCGGCGGCCGCAGGCGGCAGTTCGGGAACGCCCGTCCCGCGACTCTTCGCGGAGAAGATCCGGATCTCTAATTTCGTATTAACAGGGAGGAGCAGCCTGCCTAAAATACGAAACTTCTTCAGGGATTGCCGACCCAATGCAGTTCGTCTCTAAAGAACATAAATGGACCTCGTGTCCACGAACATTAGTTAAGTTGTATAATTAGCCACGAAGACGGGAGCTTACACACCTATTGCACATAATGCCGAACGTTAAACGGGCGTTCACTGGAGGAAACAGGCCATAAATTCATTCTCTGAAACACGATCTGTCCAGACACTCAACAACCGTCTCTAGTAACCTTGTAAGGTGTCAGGCAAATCCAACACCTTCCATGAAAACCCTGACATGATAAGCAAATCCAGTAGTATGTCAGTATGTCACATACCTCCGAATAAATCGTGACATTAAATTAACCAAAGTAATACGAGTAACGAGTGAGCAAATGGAATACCACAGACTAACACAACAATGCCTAAATGCAGGTCATACCTTCCCACCGTGAGACAGACGCAGTTCCGAGGGGAGAAACGAGAACAGAAGCCGAGATCAGAACCGTGTTAAGTTAGAAGGCCCTACGATAAGGGACGGACACCCACGTCGCCAGCTAACCGTTAGGACCACCCCCAGCCCATGTTAAAAGCTAGAGCCCTCCAGAAGAACAGTATGGATCATACGATAACACAGAAAGGGCCACACCACGCGCAAGTTTTAGCGTGAGACTTTTTCGCGTCTCTGTTACGTTAGGACCACCCCCCAGCCCATGTTAAAAGATAGAGCTCTCCAGAAGAACAATATAGATCTTAATATAACGCAAAAGGACCACACCAGCTGCAAGTTTTAGCGTCAGACTTTTTCGCGTCTGTGTTACGTTGCAAACTTTAAAAACATTGCCCCACCACGAAAAGTATAACGTTTCTCATTGGATAGACAGAATTTTTGTAGGCGGAGCTTAAGGTTAACATTAAGACCCTGATTGGTCAGATGAAAACACAACCAGATAGTTTTTTAAACCAACTTCGGTAAATTGTAGTAAGGAGAATAGTTGCTTCCGAGACAGCGAGGTGAGCGAAGCTGTGCTGCCTGCCGCCCCCTGACGAACACCGACAAGGTAATGAACACACGCGACGCCACGTAACAGCGCATAAAGCTTCACTCACAACTGCAGAAGTCTTATCTGTTACACCCCCTTTTTTGCGTAATACTAGTGTCGATTCTCAATTAAAGTTCATGGTGTTCACATTTGCCACTTGAAGTAAAAACCTGAAACGCGATGATTTTTCTGTTATATAGTTATTGAGAAGCCACATCAGCCACTGTAATTTCCGACAAGTTAGATAAGTAATTAAAGATAATTGAGGGTAACTGTAGACCATTTTGATAGTTTTCTCTCTTGTGAATCTTAGTTTAAACCTAGAATATAGATGTGACATGGCATAGGTCATCCTTCGATCCATTGCAGAACTTTGAAACCCACTCAGGGAATATTCGTTCACATTTTTGTTGAACGCAGTTGGCTTTTACCATCCTGTATCAAAACATTTCCTTTTATCAATAGTGAAATTTATAAACAATGTTTTGTGAGTAGAATAAAATTTCCAATGGTAAACTTAACTGCTTTTTCGACGTTATTTTACCTGCTAACTAAAAATAGGAATGCCTTGAACTCCTTCCACTAAATTTAGTTAGTATTAAGATTCTTTTATCATTAAGTATTTGGTTATATCATCGCTAGTCTCACTGAACTCTTCTACATTCTACATGTCATGTGTGGTCTGGCAACTGACCATCCAGATCAATGAAGGGGGTACCAAGTGTCCTCCCCAAGGAACGTTGCGATGTATCAGTAAATAAAGTCCTCGTCCTGCTTTAAAACTAGCAACATCTGATCCTCTGTCTTGCTTCTTCATACTACCGCCCGTCCACCAAAGTCTTCCCTTTCTGTAGTTGTATCATCGATCTCATCTGCATCACACTATCCCGTAGTATTGTACATAAGTATGCGGCTCCAGCTGATTGCACTGCACCACCAACCGTACTACAGTATTCCAGAGGGGTCGCAGGGGACATGAAGAAACAACATTCCCAACTATGTCAGAAAATATTATTTTTGTACACCTATAAATACTTTATGTATCTGCGACCTATTATTATTGTGAGACAGGAGCACTACCATCTGGAGCAGCAGCAGCAGCAGCAGCAGCAGCAGTAGTAGTAGTAGTAGAAGTACAGCTAGTATTAACTTCATTATAAGGGACATTCACATGAAAACTAGACAGATGGAAAATGTAAGTAAACTGTTTATTGTTTCAAAAGTAATCGCATACCTGTCATAAATTTATCTCGTTATCAGAGACAAGATAGTCAACGCCTACACGGAAAAGTGTTTGCGGATGCCCACGCAACCTTGATTGTATCCATGCGTGCACCTCTGCGTCCGACGCAAATCGATGGCTTCGAATGTCTTTATAAAGGGCTCCATGGCTTCACGGCTCCATGTTGCCAAGGCTGTGTCGACTACGCAGAAGTTTCGCTGGTAACTCCTTACACATCCTCTGTACAGTCCCGATCTTCATGTTTTTTGAGCCCGGAAGAAAGTCAAAACAATATTGGCAACGTTTGAGCCCTTAGCCCTGTCTTATGTGTATTAACAGTTCAATTACTTCTTTTTGGCCTTTCTCGTTTTCATTTGACTGCTACTAATGCTCCTTAGGCAGTACTATTTGTTCACGTTATCTCTACATACATTCAAATCGCTTTTAACTTTATTAATATTATTTAATTACTATTTGTCATACTAAAATTATTATTTCTTAGGCAACTCTGATGTACAAAAAAATAATGTTTGTGTGAAATCCTGACCCTATTCATGAGAGGATCTGAAGGCCCTAATATGATCAGGTTAAACAAATACACACATCAAAAAAAGTTTTCCATCACCTCGGTTCCGAGTGTTCCGGAACCTGTACAGTAAATTGAAATAGAGATCAACATAAACATAATTTCCATCCTTATCATTGTTCATGAAAACCACACACTGCATGTTCTACCACCATACAGCGGGACCTTCAGAGGTGGTGGTCCAGATTGCTATACACACCGGTATACCTCTAATACCTAACAGCACGTCCTCTTGCATTGATGCATGCCTGTATTCGTCGTGGCGTACTATCCACAAGTTCATCAAGGCACTGATGGTCCAGATTATCCCACTCTTCAATGGCGATTCGACGTAGATCCCTCAGAGTGGTTGGTGGGACACGTCGTCCGTAAACACCCCTTTCAATCTATTCCAGGCATGTTCGACAGGGTTCATGTCCGGAGAACATGCTGGCCACTAGTCAAGCGATGTCGTTATCCTGAAGGAAGTCATTCAGAAGATGTGCCCGATGCGGACGCGAATTGTCGTCCACGAAGACGACAGCCTCACCAATATGCTGCACTGTCGATCGGAGGATGGCATTCACGCATCGTACAGCCGTTACGGCGCCTTCCGTGACCATCAGTGGCGTTCGTCGGCCCCGCATAATGCCACCCCTAAACAGCAGGCAACCTCCACTCGCTGGACAGTTGTCTAAGGCGTTTAGCTTGAGCGGGTTGCCTCCAAACACGTCTCAGACGAGTATCTGGTTGAAGGCATATGCTACACTCATCGGTGAAGAGAACGTGATGCCAATCCTGTGCGGTCCATTTGGCATGCTGCTGGGCCCATCTGTACCGCGCTGCTTGGACCTCGCTATGTACGTCTGCGCACAGTTTGAGCCGTAACACAACGTCTGTGGCTGCACGAAAAGCATTTTTCAACATGGTGGCGTTGCTGTCAGGGTTCCTCCGAGCCATAATCCGTAGGTAGCGGTCATCCACTGCATAGTACCCCTTGGCGGCCTGAGCGAGGCATGTCAGCTCCTATCTCTCTGTAACTCCTCCATGCCCAAAGAACGTCGCTTTGGTTCATTCCGAGACGCCTGGACACTTCCTTTAGTGAGAGCCCTTCCTGGTGCAAAGTAACAATGCAGACGCGATCGAACCGTGGTACTGACCGTCTAGGCATGGTTAAACTACAGACAACACGAGCCGTGTATCTCCTTCCTTTGGGGGAATGATGACCTTAGCTGTTCAGTCCCCCTTAAACATCCCAACAACCACCACCACCATCTCCTTCCTGGTGAAATGACGAACTGATCGACTGTCGAATCCCCTTCGTCTAATAAGGGCTGCTCATGTATGGTTGTTACATCTTTGAGCGAGTTTAGTGACATTTCTTAGCAGTCAAAGGGCCTATGTCTGTGATACAATATCCACAGTCAACGTCTATTTTCAGCAGTTCTGGGAACCGGGGTGACGCTAAACTTTTTTTATGTTTATATACAGGATTGGTTCATTCCAGTTTCATCTTTGTCTAACATCCAGTTCTGCCTGAACCTCTTCATCAACGAGACGCCAAACCTCAATGTTTATCCATGTTTTTCGCCTTAAGATGCTCATGTTGATCCATACATTTAGAACAAGTTACGATAGTGTTACGTCACATTAACTATTATGGCTTCTATTTAAGGAATGTGCGCCATCACGACACGTTGCAAGAAAGTTTTTTCGAGCATTCCGACAGGATCATTATATTTATATACAGCCGATGGGTAAAATAAATGCTTTCCAGTGGGCTCGCAGCTTGCATGAGGTCGAAGAATGACATTTTAAGTACAAGATTTTTGTTGCACTGTTTGTTTATTTACTCACAGTGATTCAAGTTGCACGACGAACTCGTTTCGGCGATTTGCCATTACCAAATGTACCTTTGAAGATGGTATAATAGGTATAATATTGTTCCTCAAGTGTATGGTAGCCTGTCTCTATATGTGGCACCTTACACTTGTGTTTTAGATCGCTTGTTTTGTTATGGTACGATCACGTTATTTATATGTTTACTTTTTATTTGCATAATGTCGTCAAGTTATTCTTTGACACTTCTCTGACAGCTTCGGTTCGAGTGATGCTATATGTGTACAACTGACTTTCTATTTGGTGGAGTATCAGTGGTTACATTTATCTTTTCAGAGATAGTATTTTCATGGTTTTTACGTACATGTTCTGTTGCCACAGTCTAATCTGTTGTTTTGTATTCATCGGGATGGTTTACCCTTTTTCTTATATAATATCAATGAAATTTTCGTGGTAATTTTTATGTTTAAAATCTGTTTGTTCGTTGAGAATATCTTCTGGGTATTTTCTGTATGAGTGTAAATTTCCACAAATACGCTTATTTGAAATCAGTGACTGATAGAGTTTAATTGACCTCTCGATAATAACGCGACATAAAATTAAACGAAAATGCCACAGTAAGTAGTGCAACGAGAAGAACTTCAACGCCCGTACAGTGCTAAAATTTGCGATATGAACAGCATACAGAATCAAAAACAGATGGCACACGTAAAGAAATAACATTAAAACAGAAGAAAAAAAATCACAAACGTACCTATGTTACCGCACCATACATGGGCCAAATATCGGAAAAGAAGAATGACAAGTCCAGGCATCTACAAACTTTCTTGTGAAGACTGCAATAAATTTTATACCTGACAAAAAAGGTAGGAACTTCGGAATCTGATGTAAAGAATACATACGATATTCCGAAAGTAACCAATCCACATTTTACTTGCATAAAAAAACCACCAACATGATACGGAAAACGTTGAAAATGCCCTAAAAATTCTACACATAGTACCAAAAACACATACAATGAATATTTTAGAGAAAATGGAGATATACATTCATACAGAAAAATACCCAGAAGGTCTCTTCAACGAACAAACAGATTTTAAACATAAAAATATTACAAATCACAAAAACACAAAACAATGGAACCCTTGTCACCTACGCAAACACCACAAAAATACTATCTGTGAAAAATGTTTAATTATCGACTCTCCAAGAAAAAGAAATTTCGTTGTCAACATATAACATCGCTCTAGCCGAGGTTGTCAGAGAAGGTGTCAAAAATAACACAAGATTACGCAAATGAAAAGTAAACATATAAACAGCGGGATCGTGCCATAACACAAAGACAAACGACATTTACTCTCCACGACGCCAAATGGACCACGTCGTACCAGCTAAGATGTAAGAATAAGGTGCATATGTTGACAGGGACTAACATAGACGCAAGGAACAATATTATACCTATTATACCATCTTCACAGGTACACTTGATAATGGCAAATCGCCAAAACGAACTCGTCGTGTAACTTGTACCATTGCGAGTACATAAATAAATAGTGTAGCAAAATAGTTCTAATGTAACTCTTCAGGCTTTCCCGGCGAGATCTTGTCATGTGGAATAATCGTGTCTACTGCCGAATGTTTGTGTGGCTCTGGCACAATATTTCGGCCACGTAACTCGTTGCCTTCTTCAGGTGCTACCTGAGACTGCCGTATTGGAGGATCTTGTACAGTATTTATGCCCAGAGGGCGCTGAGTGCTCTCTCTGCCTACAGGCAGCGCCAGGGGGGAGCGGACGGCAGAGAGAGCACCCAGCGCCCTCTGGGCATAAATACTGGACAAGATCCTCCAATACGGCAGTCTCAGGTAGCACCTGAAGAAGGCAACGAGTTACGTGGCCGAAATATTGTGCCAGAGCGACACAAACATCCGGCAGTAGACCGACTATTCTACATGTCAAAATAGTTCTACTTAAACAAAATAATTTTGTTATGTTGGCAGTTAAAGAATTGGAAATTCAGGACAGTTGAACAGTGTAATGCGGTGGTACTAGACACAGGAGTTACTCTGTAAACTCGAGCTTGCGAGGTGCAGATGTGAACCGAAAACAGGGCCGCAGCAAGGCCGCCGTGTGTTATCTAACGCTGTGTCGCCGTTCCCGTCGAACTCGTCCAAGGCCAAGGCTACAGGCTGCGCGCTTCAGAAAGGGTCCGCGGTAGTTTCCCCGCGTCCCGCCTGCACACTGGCGAGGCGCCTTGCCTAGCTCCCGGCAATAGCGGCTGGGCACTCCGAAGAGGAAGCGGCCACGTCAGAGTACAGGCGCACTCAGCGGGAATTCATCCGAGTGTCCACGTTACCTCAGGGCAACAGCTCGCGTCAGTGACGACACACTGTCTGGAAGTTGCACTCACCTCCTTTCAACATGGACGCACCAACCTCTACCTGGCAGACGCGTTCTCGGAAGCGAGTAACCGGGGATCTACTGACGCATTTTATCTCTACGTGTGCCTCTACACCTCATGTCCGCCAGATCTGCAGCATCCTCTTCGCTAACGACACATGCTAGTTTAAGTTCTCCTATTCGCGTATCTCCAGTTTGGTATTGTTGTTCATCATTATCATCATCTTTATGGCGGACCAAAAAGTCTGTACCGTACAGACAGGAATTTAAGATCATATTCCCATTTCTTCCATTAGCATCCAACATACTTCCACCCAGTCGGTTTAATACAGCAAAGCCTTTTTCGCAGGACTTTTGTCTTCCTTCCGTGAAAAGTTGTAACTTTTCCGTCAGCACCAACTATTTCCTAACCTATCTTTTTTTTAAGTTTTTGAAATTGGATGCCGGCCGCGGTGGCCTAGCGGTTCTAGGCGCTTTATCCGGAACCATGCGGCTGCTACGGTCGCAGGTTCGAATCCTGCCTCGGGCATGGATGTGTGTGATGTCCTTAGGTTAGTTAGGTTTAAGTAGTTCTAAGTTCTAGGGGACTGATGACCTCAGCTGTTAAGTCCGATAGTGCTCAGAGCTATTTGAACCTTTTTTTTTTTTTAATTGGATCAGATCGCCCTCAGCGCAGTTGAGCGAGTCATTAAAAGCTATGTCTAGGATGAGCTGCTGATGCCCCTATCTTGATAAGCCAGCAGTAATGCGAACACAGCAAGCGCGAAGCGTCTGGTGCCTAGAGCCAAGAAGTACGTTGAGAAAGGTTCTCTCTGGTCAGAAGCTTCCGAACAGATATCTGCGTGAATAGATTTACAGCAAAAGCAGTTTACGGTTAGAATACTAAGACTCATGGAAAGTCTTAATACTAATAAAAAGACGCCAGAGTGCCAGATAAATCAATAATAAACCCAATTTTGCAGTGATACTGGAGAAGTAGGGAAACGCGAAGCAAAACTAACCCTACGACTTTTCTTGGTTAAGGAAAGGCAAAGTTACGTTTTTAGTATTTGTAGAGTTAGAGAAAGCTTTTGACGATGCTCACTGGAACACCCTGTTTGAAATTCTGAAAGTTGTTGTTGTTGTGGTCTTCAGTTCTGAGACTGGTTTGATGCAGCTCTCCATGCTACTCTATCCTGTGCAAGCTTCTTCATCTCCCAGTACCTACTGTAACCGACATCCTTCTGAATCTGCTTAGTGTATTAATCTCTTGGTCTCCCTCTACGATTTTTACCCTCCACACTACCCTCCAATACTTAATTGGTGATGCCTTGAAGCCTCAGAACATGTCCTACCAACCGATCCATTCTTCTGGTCAAGTTGTGCCACAAACTTCTCTTCTCCCCAATCCTATTCATTACTTCCTCATTAGTTAAGTGATCTACCCATCTAATCTTCAGCATTATTCTGTGGCACCACATTTCGAAAGCTTCTATTCTCTTCTTGTCCAAACTATTTATCGTGCATGTTTCACTTCCATACAAATACTTTCAGAAATGACTTCCTGACACTTAAATCTATACTCGATGTTAACAAATTTCTCTTCTTCAGAAACGCTTTCCTTCCCATTGCCAGTCTACATTTTTATATCCTCTCTACTTCGACCATCATCAGTTATTTTGCTCCCCAAATAGCAAAACTCCTTTACTACTTTAAGTGTCTCATTTCCTAATCTAATTCCCTCAGCAGCACCCGATTTAATTTGACTACATTCCATTATCCTCGTTTTGCTTTTGTTGATGTTCATCTTATACCCTCCTTTCAAGACACTATCCATTCCATTCAACTGCTCTTCCAAGTCCTTTGCTGTCTCTGACAGAATTACGATGTCATCGGTGAACCTCAAAGTTTTTATTTCTTCTCCATGGATTTTAATACCTACCCCAAATTTTTCTTTTGTTTCCTTTACTGCTTGCTCAATATGCAGATTGAATAACATCGGGGAGAGGCTACAACCCTGTCTTACTCCCTTCCCAACAACTGCTTCCCTTTCATGTCCCTCGACTCTTATAACTGCCATCTGTTTTCTGTATAAATTGTAAATAGCCTTTCGCCCCCTGTATTTTACCCCTGCCACCTTTAGAAGTTGAAAAAGAGTATTCCAGTCAACATTGTCAAAAGCTTTCTCTAAGTCTACGAATGCTAGAAACGTAGGTTTGCCTTTCCTTAATCTTCCTTCTAAGATAAGTTGTAAGGTCAGTATTGCCTCACGTGTTCCAACATTTCTACGGAATCCAAACTGATCTTCCCCGAGGTCGGCTTCTACTAGTTTTTCCATTCGTCTGTAAAGAATTCGCGTTAGTATTTTGCAGCTGAGGCTTATTAAACTGATAGTTCGGCAATTTTCAAATCTGTCAGCACCTGCTTTCTTTGGGACTGGAATTATTATATTCTTCTTGAAGTCTGAGGGTATTTCACCTGTCTCGTACATCTTGCTCACCAGCTGGTAGAGTTTTGTCATGACTGGCTCTCCCAAGGCCGTCAGTAGTTCTAATGGAATGTTGTCTACTCCCGGGGCCTTGTTTCGACTCAGGTCTTTCAGTGCTCTGTCAAACTCTTCACGCAGTATCGTATCTCCCATTTCATCTTCATCCACATCCTCTCCCATTTCCATAACATTGTCCTCAAGTACATCGGCCTTGTATAGACCCTCTATATCTTCCTTCCATCTTTCTGCTTTCCCTTCTTTGCTTAGAACTGGGTTTCCATCTGAGCTCTTGATGTTCATACAAGTTCTGAAAGTAGCAGGGACAAAAGACAGTGAGCGAAAGGCAATTTACAACTCGTACAGAAACCAGACGACAGTTATAAGAGGTTAGAGGCATGGAAAGGGGAGCAGTGGTTGAGACGGTAGTAGAACAGGGTTGTAGCCTGTCTCATATTTTATTGAATCTGTAAATTGAGTAAGCGGTAAAGGCAACCAATGAAAAATTTGGAGCAGAAATTAAAGTCCAGGGAGAAGAAATAAAAACAATGAAGTTTGCCTATGACATTATAACTCTGAGACAGCAAAGGACTTGGAAGCAGTTGAATGGAATGTACAGCGACTTAAAAGGAGGACACAAGATCAACTTCAACAAAAGCATAACAACGATAATAGAACGTAGTCGAATTAAATTAAGTGTTACCGAGTGAATTAGACCAGCAAACGAGACACAAAGTGGTAGATGAGTTTTGCCATATGGGCAGCAAAATAACTGATGATGGTCGAAGTAGAGAGGATGTAAAATGTAGATTGGCAATGGCAAGAAAACTTGCTAACATTGAATATGGATTTAAGTGTTAGGAAGTCTTTTCTGAAGGGATTTACCTCGAGTATAGCCATGTATGGAAGTGAAACATGGACGATAAGTAGTCTACGGCAAAAGAATAGAAGCTTCTGAAAGCTGAGGATTAGATGGATAGATCAGGTAACGAATGAGGAGGTGCTGAATAGAACTGGGGAAACAAAAAATTTGTGGCACAACTTGGCTAAAAGAAGAGATCGGTTGATAAGACGCATTCTAAGACATCAAGGGATTACCAATTTAGTATTGGAGGGAAGTGTGGGGGGTCAAAATCGTACAGAGAGACCAAGAGATAAATACGGTAAGCGGATTCAGAAAAATGTAGGCTGCGGGCATTATTCGGAAATGGAGACGCTTGCACAGGATAGAGTAGCATGGAAATCTGCATTAAATCACCCTTTGCACTGAAGAGCACAGCAGAAACAACAACAACAATAACAACAACAACAAGTGGTTCAAATGGTTCTGAGCACTATGGGACTTAACATCTGTGATCATCAGTCCCCTAGACTTAGAACTACTTAAACCCAAATAACCTAGGGCCATCACACACATCCATGCCTGAGGCAGGATTCGAACCTGCGACTGTAGCAGCATCGCGGTTCCGGAATGAAGCGCCTAGAGCCTCTCGGCCACTTCGGCCGGCACAACAAGTGGAGTTCACATTGTAACATCATGCAAGAAATGTTTAGGAAGATCTACGAAGAGCAATCCAAAGTCATAACTGTTCTTATGTTATTCAGTCTAATTAGAGCCTCCTTAGGTGGTAACACATAGCAAAAATTTCTGTTTGTCTATACTTTTCAAGCCTACTAGATTACACACAATAACTTTTACCGCCGTCCAATCTCTCGTTATGTAAATCATGAAGTCTCCCATATCACCAAAATGCGTTATTGACAAATAAATATCATGAAATATATAAGATAATCATCGAAGCAGAAGAAATCCTGAAATATATGTTTACAAGTTTCTTCTAATAATATTTTTAATGAGATAAGGGTGTATACATGTATACAATTGCTTACTTGTTATCTACCTCTGATTCCCAATGCAAGCTGGTGTCCTGTGTTACATTTTCGTCTTGTTTATTCGTGCCACTATAATGTGGATGTAAAATTTGTTTTATGCCGGCATCTGTCCTTTGTTGCGCTTATATAACTTCGTACCAAGATTCCACTTAAATTAATGTACACTCCGAACTGTCAAAATAAACTGTAGTATAATATTTTCAGTGTTGAGATGGCTGTTTGGGCGCGTTCCGAAAACCAATAAATATAAAAAATGTAAGCTGGTAATGCTCTTAGACTTACAAGGCGCTGTACTTCTGCATCTATACAACATCTAGAGCTTTGTATTGCTGTATCGTACTAATACGCCATTTATTGAAGTTGTTGCATATTACCAAAAATGGCTCTAAGCACTACGGGATTTAACATCTGAGGTCATCAGTCCCCTAGACTTAGAACTACTTAAACCTAACTAACCTAAGGACATCACACACATCCATGCCCGAGGCAGGATTCGAACCTGCGACCGTAGCGGTCGCGCGGTTCCAGACTGAAGCGCCTAGAGCCGCTCGGCCACAGCGGCCGGCGTATGTTACCACAACACACATATTGCACAAAAGTTATTGTGGCAGACTTCATAATATTGTTAAAATCCGTGTTGAGCATCGCACATATGCACACAAAAAATTTTAAATATCCGCAATAGCCACTCACATTAACCTCACGTGAACCAATATGGACACACTGTTTCTAACATCAATGACAACTTAAAGATATTACATAGCAAAAACAAAGGCCTGAAAACGATCCCTTAGAGGAACTAGAAATATATACACATACCCTCAGCTAATCCCAACATATTCTACATGAACAGCTGGAGCTAGCCAATAAACATTTTCTAAATAATTTCTTTGGGGCGTACACAGAAATCAAACACAAATTGCACCCCTAACAATCACTCCACTGCAATTTGAGATACCGTATATCTCATTGTATAAATATAAACTACATAATGATGAAAAAACGTGTCGCTCCGACCCCAACCTCCAACTTTTTAATTCTTTACTTCTGCAATTAACTTATGAACTGTAGTGTTATCCAAATATCTGTATATATAATTTGTGTACATATCTATCTACTTTATAATATGCAACTGGTTGGCCCTGAAGTATTTCGCCAATAACTACCACTGGCAGTGCAATAAAATATCTTAATAAAAACAATTTATCCTACTGTCTTAATAATAAGTTTGCACTTAAGGTGCAAATATTTTTCTGTTATCAACATATTAAATCTTGCACATCGCACATCATCTTTGCTTCGTGATAGTGTTTGCATTCTAAAGAAAAATATCAAGTGTATAACACCTGTGCGATGCTCGACATGCATTTGAACAATATTATGAAGTGTGCCCTAAGAACTTTTGTACAATGTGTGTGGTGTGGTAGTATTCAAGAACACATGCATCGAGTTAGGAAACCACATGAACCACAACAAAACGAACCGCTTTCAATTGGAATGTGTGTAAGTGAACACAACTATTATATATATATATATATGTATGTATGTCAAGCACTTTAGTGTAACAGAGGATAAAGTGGCACTAAGTATTCAAATATTCTTGTGCAACTTGGAGCAGACGACAAGCTGTTAACCAAAACATCTACGTAACAAAAAATATTAGCCGTCTGAAGATGGGCATGGTAGTCCGAAAACGGTTATAGCAGTAAAAGAAAACATTTAAACAGTGTTTGTGGCTGGTTGTGCCATTTAGCAACTATCATTAACGGCCGCGAAGTTCGGAAGATCCAACATGAATAAAAATAACATAGAAATAAAATTCCCGAGATCAGTTAAAGGACGTACAATAGAAGACAGATTAAGAAACGAATACATCAGTAATGAGCTTAATATATTTGCAATAACAGAAATACAATAAGAGCGGCGCCTACAAAATCTTTGCAATACCTACACAAATGGGGTGGGGGACGTAGGTCGACGCAGGAAGCTGAAGCCGGACCCAAATCCATGATGATGGATCATGATTATAATCGTCGTGACTGTAGCGAATGAAGTTCAAAACAAAGTACAGGCTCCATCCAGGAAATTAAACTGAAATGTGATCCACTAGTCCCCTTTAAGATGCGGGTGTAGTCTCTCGAAACGCTTCGTGGAATCAAACAAAAGTGGCTGTTTCAGTTTTTTATATCATAAATAGCCGCAGCTTCCATACCTCGGTCCCACAAGGACGACGCAAGGTTAAAGATTTGTTACATGTTTTGCAGCAGTACGGCCTCGCTTATCCCGGCAGCGCACTGCTCTGCGCCTTGGCCACCAGGCCCCGTTCCGCCCGCACTACGGCACGACACGCAGTGCCATTTGCGTGTGCACTGCGCCTTACACGCTACTGGCGACCGCACCTTTGAGAACGATCGCAACCTTGCCCGGTACACGTACTGCTCTGCACGCGATCTCTTAACGTAATGCAACTCGCCGTTACCAATTAACCACCTAATAACGCTTACCCAGAACTGTAAAGATCTGTGCGAGTTCAAATCTCAATATAACTGCAACCACGCTCACTCAAGTGTCGAGCGGTTAATCGCATCTGGCTCCGTGTGTGATCGTGAAGGTAACAGAAAACGGGGACGCATTCGGAAGGGAGCAAGCAGCGTACGTATCCACACGCTCCGAAGGCGCCGCTTTCAATTGAGAGACAGCAGCCTGAATGAGGCCATTGAGCCTGCGAGCTGTTTTCGGCGACGGCCGCGTCCCGAGATAAGGCTGCCCGGTTCATACACAGCTCCTGACCGAGACAGCTACGCTGATGTCCTCGACACATTCAAATCCTCTGCGCACGGAGAAGCGGATACTGCACAGAATAATGACTTGTTTCGTCGCTAGTTTTCTACTGAGCTAGACATCTTGCCAATGTCCGGTTAACGCTTTACATCTACATGTACATGGATACTCTGCAAATCACATTGAAGTGCCTGGCAGAGGGTGCATCGAACTACCTTCACGATTCTCTATTATCCCAATCTCGTATAGCGCGCGGAATGAATGAACACCTAAAACGTTCCTTACGAGCTCTGATTTCCCTTATTTTATATTAGTGATCGTTCCTTCGTATGTAGGTCGGTGTCAGCAAAATATTTTCGCATTCTGAGGAGAAAGTTGGTGATTGGAATTTCGTGAGAAGATTCCGTCGCAACGAAAAACGCCTTTCTTTTAATGATGTCCAGCCTAAATCCTGTGTCATTTCTGTGACACTCTCTCCCATATTTCGCGACAGTACAAAACGTGTTGCCTTTCTTTGAAATTTTTCGATGTACTCCGCCAGTCCTATCTGGTAAGGATCCCATAGCGCGCAGCAGTATTCTAAAAGAGGACGAGCAAGTGTAGTGTAGGCAGTCTCCTTAGTAGGTCTGTTACATTTTCTAAGGGCCCTGCCAATAAAACGTAGTCTTTGGTTAGCCTTCCCCACAACATTTTCTACGTGTTCCTTCCAATTTAATTTGTTCATAATTGTAGTACCTAGGTATTTGGTTGAATTTACGACTTTTACATTAGACTGATTTCTGATTTATCATGTAACCAAAGTTTAACGAGTTCCTCTTAGCACTCAGATTTTTTTCTTAATCGTTTTGCAGTTTGTTTTGATCTTCTGATGAATTTATTAGTCCATAAACGACAGCGTCACCTGCAAACAACAGAAGACGGTTGCTCAGATTGTCTCCCAAATCGTTTATATAGATAATGAACAGCAAAGGGCCTATAACACTACCTTGGAGAACGCCAGAAATAACTTCTATTTTACTCGATGACTTTCCGTCAATTACTACGAACTGCGACCTCTCTGACAGGAAATCAGAAATCCAGTCACATAACTGAGACGATATTCCATAAGCACGCAATTTTTCTATGAGCCGCTTGTGTGGTCCAGCGTCAAAAGCCTTCCGGAGTTTCATTTCCATCATCAGCCACATCACACGAAGATACTGTCGAACTTGGAATGAATAAATGTTGGGCATTAACATCCCTCCATGACGACGTCATTATGAATGGTACAGAAGCTCAATTTGGGAAGGAAATCGGTCGTGTCCCTTCCACAGGAGGGAGCCTGGCATTTACCTTAAGGGCCTGACGTTCATGGGATTGATGACAGTTTTCAATTTATTATTTTAGTAGAACTCATGGACAATTGTCCCTCAAAGTTTCACTGATGAAATAGCATCCGAAGTGACTGTAAAATAATTTAAAAAAATTTATAAAGCAAACTTCCTGCCATACTCTCTCCACTCCTGTGCATTCAAGACTGTAAATGAGAGCAAACTTCATGGAGAACTTTCAATTGAGGAACTTGAATGCGTCGGACACAACCAGAAGAGAATGGGCTCTACATTGAGGAAATTTGTCGGTGATGTAAAGGGCAAAAAGTTGAACAGAAATGGACGACTGATTGCTGTGCTCCATCATTTTGAAAAAGTTGGAAGACTTAAAGGGCACTAGTGGACACAACAGACTCACAAAGAAGAAGATGTACACTCTCCAGGTGTATTATGGTAAGTGTCAGACAGAACCTATCCAGTGGAAGTGGCATGAAAAGTGCATTTTGGGCTACATATTTCCACTTGGTGCCAACAGATGGACGTCCCATTCGTATCTGTGCTAGGTTAGCTGGTGTAAATATCTACAGGGTCAGAGGGGAGACAATCCCAACATTCACAAGCAGACGCTTCAAAATAATATCCTGAATGTTGTCAAGCCCACTTACAGGTTTCTAGTCGATACTGAACTTCTAAAAAAGTGTGTTCAGAGCAAAACCCAGAGACCAAATGAACTTCTAAACAAACTAATATGGAAACTATGACCTAAAGCTATATTTTCATCTTCTACAGTTATCATAAACTTATGATGCAGATCTTGTATTTAATGATGTGAACATAGGGAGGATGAAGGCGTTAGAGAGAATGGGCTTTAAGACGGATATCGCACTCAAGACATAATGAAAAAAAAAATAGATTTACAGCGCCTGTCTACAACTGAAAAGCTAGTTGAAGACCTGGTAAAGGAAATAAGGCAGAAAACAAGACGCTAGAAGAGGACCCTGAGTACAAATCTGGGGCCTTCTAAAGAGGTGGCATAAAAAATGTTAAATTGAACTTTTAAGTTAAATTTCCTGAAAATACCGTTTTTTAAAGTTGATGTAATTTTTTTAGACTCAGAAGGCTAGTATTATGAAATTTTGAACGTTTGCGTCTAAAAACCCAATAAATGTTTTTTCAAGAGTAAATTTGAAATTCTTATGTAAGTTGAGGTATGGGGAAAAGTGCTTGCAATTGTGCTTGAATTTTATATTGTACTTACAGAATTATAATTAAAAAATTACTAGAATGCTGCTATTCGATATATTCAAAAAACCTCAAGAGAAGCTTACTATATGCCAAGAAATTAAACAGAGAAATTTTGTAGAAATCTCTTGAACACTTCCTGAGAAAAACATAAATATATGTATTTTTTGAAAATAAAACTTCAATTCCATAAAACTGCTAGTATACACAACCCAAGTTAAATGTGTTAAACGCATGCAAAGCATGGTAGAGAAACCATTGCCAGATGCTCAGAATTTTGGGGTATGTGCAACATTTTGAGTAGTGTGTGTTTTCGTGAACGTAGCCCCTTAAATGATTTAGGGAGATCACGGGTAACCTAAATCTGGTAGGATTAGGAACTGAAGCGCCATTCTCGCGAATCTATATTACTAAACAGTCACCCGGTCCCAATTGCAGGTTCCATGTCGAAAGGTATACCTTAACAGTTGAACACAGTAAGTCAGATATTAAAGATAAAAACTGTGTGTAAGTTTTCAGGTAGTGTAACTCACGACGCGCAAGTTACTCAAGCCGTATTCATCCAGAGAGTTTAGTAACTCCCATCAAACTTTACACGTAATTCCAAATTTTTCGGAACTTTTTGTCATGACACCACCCACAAAATAATGAAACGAAAAAGTTTATGGCTTCCTATATTTCCGTTGTTCATCACCCACGACGTTTCAATTTATTACTTCTTTACTACTAACTCTATTCGCAAAGCATTTTGCAGACTGTATCCGCATATATCGCTGAATGTACCTGCAAAATGATATTGTGTGGCACGTAGTTAAGGAGATATGACATTATAAAGTGTGAAAAACTAGCTTTTCTTAATGGGGTAGTCCTCTATAAAAATTTCAAGAATTGTTACAGGTTCTATAGGAGGGCTTGGGGATTCCCACCGATGACCAATGTTTCGGCTGCAAGGGGTCTTTTCACCTGTAAAGTGGTTACAGGGAAGTCCGATGTGGTCATAAAAATGATTTCAAAGCCGAAGTGTAAGGAATAAAACTATAACATCAGATACCGCATTAAATTTATTTTTCTTGAAAAAAAGTCACGAAAATCACGTATTTTTTTCATGCGTTCAAAGAGGACTACTCCCTCAAAATGGGAAAGCAAAATACCCGGACTACACTCATCTAACCTGGGGCCCTTGGTACTGTCTTAGCATTGCGCCACTTCTTCGGGTTAACTTAAACTCGATGCGCTACAATAAAGTACTTAACGCGATAATCCAGTGTACTTCTGTTGTAAGAATAAGCAACTTACGAATGTGTGCTGGCCCGAGACATGCATCCAGAGTCCTGCCTCTCGAGGGCAATTCTCTTGCGAACTGAACTTTCCAGACAAGACGCACAACCTGCTTTTACAGTTTCTTCAATTCTGCGGCTTCCACTTTTGCCCTATGTACACTCAGTTTTAATCTCTCATGAAATTTCTTCGCGATATGTTTATTCTAGAAGTGCTAGTCCAGCGAAATACGTAGCAGTGCTTCTGCAAAGTCTACAAAATATGACATATGTGATGTTTTCGCGGCCTAATGAGTATTCCACGAGGTTTCGGGCTTGTAGGCGGATGACGTCGACATCTTGCCACCAGACTGCAACACGTCGACATCTTCTGGCTGCAAGCCCCAAACCTCATGGAATAGGACAGAGGTAATGGCAGAACTGAAGCTATGAGAGCGGGTCGTCAATCGTGTCAGGATGCGCCAATTAATAAGAGAACACCCACAATAGCGGGAGTCCTTGTTCGACTCCCGCTGGGGTACACAGGTTTGACTTGCCAAAGTGATTCAACATCACCCAGCCTACCCATTGGATCTGGCTCCCTAAACTTCTTCCTGTACCCTAAAACGCAGAGAGACCGAAAAGAAAAGCGTTTTCAGTGCACAACTGGGTGATCTGCTGTCGGCATTACATATAAAGGTGTAAATTGGTATTATACATCAAAATTTTTATACAATAGTAAACACAACACTGGGGGAACGCACAGTATACATTGTTCAGCCCGGCACAGCTGCAGCAATTATCTTTATTTGAGCACGAGAGACGTTGGAGATTAAGAAACAAAGATTCAATTTTTATCAATCATCTTCTAACAGAAAATCACTCATACAACGTTGAATGTGAAATTTTACATTCTGTAAAAGAAAATAGAAAGAGTATCCTACAGGAAATTCTGAAAATCAGCAAATAGATAACGCAGACTGCCAGCTCAGCACTAAATGATCAGACTCGGTTCCCGTTTCCCCTCTTTTAAATTAAGTTTCAGTTACAAATATTAGATCTGAATTGTTAATTCAACATCATTCTTCATCTGTTGTTAAATATACCTTCACAAAAAATTTGTTTCCGTTTCTATTTAATGTAATTATTTCTAGCGCGACAAAAGAACGTAATTCTCTCCTATGTTAACATTCTACATGTCACCATTTTGTATCTTTCGTATCTTCTGTGTTAATAATATTTGTGTAAGTCGCGCGTCATTTTATCTGTGTTTTTCACATTCAGTTGTCACCAGGAGATGGCCTAATAAGCCGAAATCCGGTTCGTGACTAAATAAATAAATATGATTTTAACGAAGGAAGTGTTTGCTGTTTAATATTATAATAGAAAATGCCTTGCCTCAAGCTTTATAACTTCGATTAATTTTACTGTAACAACACTCACATGTGAAAAAAATCATGGATACTACAAATCCTTTCGTGGTATTCTTACTGTGTCCTTGTGAAAATAGGTGAACCACAATGTGAAACTCAATGACAGATGCAAATCATCAATAGTTTGATACCTTCGAGGCAACTGGAAGATCTCGATACTAGTAACCTGAACCAATTTGTATTCTCTTTGGTAATTTAACATTTGCTGTAATTATAACTCACAAAGACTTCGAATATAAAGAAAAGGTATCACTGTCTTGAATAGTTAGCTGACATTCATCCTTTCCAATGACATAACGATGAAAATTTGAAAGACTGTACCAAGTTTGTTGATTAGATAACGAAATTCGTATGTAAAATTAAACCTTCAGAAAACTCCAATATACGATACTATACGATACAGTACTCTGCTGACGGGGGTCACATTGTTCCGGGCGTCATCAGCACATTCGTCCATAACATTCGTGTCTGTAATACCCAACTACACAGCCAGCCCGGTCGTATGTAGAAGCCGATAGCTGTGTATCCTTGTTACTTTGCACTCTGCGAAGATATAATTCTAAACTTTCCCTTAATTTTAGACTTCTTGTGGTACTCTCGTGATGATTCTTGAAATATTTAGATATTCTAAGAGCAGAGAAGATCACGTTTTCCCAATGAAACGTTCTTCTTCAGTTGTTATGCTCTGACATATTCTAACCAGACCTATTTGATTAAATCACTTTAGACGTAATAACTACTCTACATATTGCGCAACACTGATTTGTTTGCGTCGAACGACCCAGAAACCGCCCCTGTAGTCTGTGTTTATCTTGTTTTGCACGGTGACGCCACGAGTTCATGAACCTTCGTTTGTTACATACATCTGCAAGACGCTATTGCGCTTTCTTCAAATCTTTTTGTATTTCACGAAATTATATACAAAGAAACTGAAGCATTCTTTCTGTCACACAAAGTTATTGAATTAGGAATACGTGCAGTAAATAATCAAGCCTTTGACGACCTGTATTTCTAGTTGTAAATCAGGTGGATGCAGATGCATACCAATATCTTTCGTACCGTGATGAGACTCTAAAAAAGGAAAATATTTTTTTCCAAAATGAAATGTTTTATTCCACTTAACCAGTTTCGACATATTAATATTTGATCTTCGGAAGTTCAATATCGGCTTATAATTATGTACATTTTGCAAGACGTCACGTTATTAGGTTTAGTCAACGAATAACCCCTTAACTGTCCGATACTTATTTGACGTCTGCTTATCCGTGTTGTAAGTCGCTATTGAACTTCCGAAGATGACATGTTAATCTGTCGAAACCTGTTAAATAAGATAAAATATTCCAATTGTACATCTGACGACTGATTTCATTTTCCAAAAAGGGATACCACAGTTGTTGGGAAAATGAAAGGTATGAACAAAACCATAAAAAGAAATTAGACACATTTTCATGGACCTCCTAACTCTGCTATATCTTCACGCATTAACAACTTCCTGTGTGCTGTCAAACGATCTAAAAAAAATAAAAAATATAAAAAAATTAAAAAAAAGTCGCGGATTCAGGTAGGTATCTGATTCGGCAGTGCACGGCAACGATTTTGAATTGCGAGGAAATGGAGCAAGTCTGTTGGCAGTAGCCAGAATAAAAGGATGGAAGAGACGGAAGCGTTTAACGTCCCGTGAGCGATAAGTTAATAATGGAAGCACAACAAGCTCGGGATGAGATAGGATGCGGGAACAAATCGGCCGTGCCCTTTCAAAGGAGTCATCTCTGTATTCGTCTTGTGGTTTAGGAACATTATGGGAACTCAAAATCAAAAAATGGTTGGCCAGACGAATTTGAATCGTTGTCCTCCCAAAAACGAGACTAATATCATACCACAGCGACACTTCACTCGTTAGTTGTCACAATCCATACATATATAAAAAAATAATGCTCTAGTGGTCTACATTTCTTCCTAAACTTCTGGACCAATTTGAATAAACTTAGCACACATATCTCTTACTGTCCGGCAAAAACTGCTGTGGGGCCAAGAACCACCTACCTTTCATAGTTCCGGAGATATTACATTATAAAGCCGGCCATGGTGGCCAAGCGGTTCTAGGCGCTTCAGTCTGGACTCCTGCCTCGGGCAAGGATGTGTGTGATGTCCTTAGGTTAGTTAGGTTTAAGTAGTTCTAAGTGTTATGGGACTGATGACCTCAGATGTTAAGTGCCATAGTGCTCAGAGCCGTTTAAACCATTTTTTTTACATTATAAACACAAAGATAAATGAAATACTTCCGCATGATGCATGACGTCTAAATCCATTACTTGTTTACAACTAACTCTATTTGCAATATATTTCACAGACTGTATCCACATACCTTTATGCCCCTGAGTGTATCTCCACAAATACATCGCTAGTCGATACATTCTTCAAGAGATACGATGTCATAAACACCGAGATACGTGAGAAAATGCCTAAATATGCTTCAAGTTGTAATGCATTTATTGTTTACTAATAAGGAACTACTACAATCTAGTCAGCATAAGGAAATCTCTGACTCCTGGCAGCGCTTTTGACAGCTTTCAATTGCGAAGCGCAAACGGTTGTAGACGAAAACAATAACCGTCTAGAGAGCTACGGAGAGGCGTTGCCATAGAGATGTTTACAAAAAAAATACTGTATCTGTACTTGATGAATATTTCTCTTTATTACTGTCTCATAACTTCAAAGGTGTCTTCACGAACACATGGAAATGAATATTTTTTTCGATACTGCACCAGAAATACAGATCATTTTTTGTTTTCGTTCCTAATAGATTATTGTCAAAATGAATACCCGGGCAATGACGGGTTTGTCAGCTAGTAATTATTTAATATAGGTTAGACCATAGCGTGTAATCGACAAACACTTTCTTCTGAAACAAATTCCATCCTTATTCGGGAATGATAAACGACATGTCGGAATTTCTACGAAAGAACTTATTTAGCTCATCAGCATTAAATATACGACATTTACATCCGGAGTCTTCGAAAAGCAATTTCATGCTCAACCTTCTTCGTTTTCTATAACTGAACTGCCACGCTAGAAAAACGTTTGTCTGAATATTTTACTGCTGTGTAGGTCTGAGGTTGTGACATTTGCAAAGTTGCATACACTTTTGCCGAGTTACCCTAATAAAATTTGAAAAAAAATAATGCTTGTCTTGTCAGTATTAGTAGTAAAACTCGACAAATTACGAGAATGCAGTGTGAATGCAAGTAGTATGCATCCGGTACGCAGGGAGGTAGAGTAACAACATGGCAAGTCGAAGAGATGCCGATGTCTAATACTAATGCCTAAGGAGGAAAGGTGACGGACGTGGGTTTACCCGGAATTACGTCTGCGATGAAACGCTGGGATGCATTACGACACTGCCTGCGAACTACTTGTCCCACGAACAAGAATATCATTCAATCGTCCATAAATAAGATGCATTCTCTGTATAAGCAGTAGTTTAACGGACTGAGCCATGCTGCCTCTACAGCCGTCCATAATCGCGAAAGCATTACCACTGCAGAATTGTTTGCACGAACTGACCTCTCGATAATGTCCCATAAATGTTCGATGGATGGCCAAATAATTCGCTCGAATTATCCCCAGTTGCGAACAATTGCGTCCCCGGTGACATAGCGCTTTGTCATCCATAAGAATTCCATCGTTGTTTGGGAACATGAAATCCATGAATGGCTGCAAATATGGTCTCCAAGTAGCCAAACAAACAGTTGCAGTCGACGATAAGTTCATCTGGACCAGAAGACCCAGTCCATTCCATGTAAATACAGCTCACACCATTATGGATCCACCACCAGTTTGCACAGTTCCTTGTTGACAACTAGCGTCCATAGCTTCGTGGGGTATGCGCCACACTCGAACTCTGCCATCAGCTCTTACCAAATGAAATCGAACTCATCTGACGAGGCCACGGTTTTCCAGTCTTCTAGGGTCCAGCCGATATCGTCACGAGCCCAGAAGAGACGCTGCACGCGGTTTCTTGCTGCAACCGCACTAGCATCGGTCGTCTGCTGCCGTAGCCCATTAACGCCACATTTCGCCGCACTGTCCTAACGGATACGTTCGTCGTGTGTCCCACATTGATTCCTGCTGTTACTTCACGCAATGTTGCTTGTCTGTGAGCACTGACACCTCTACGCAAACCCCACTGCTCTCGGTATGTGAGTGAAGGCCGTCGGCCACTGCGTTGTCCGTGGTGCGAGGTAATGCCTGAAGTTTGCTATTGTCAGCACGCTCTTGACACTGTGGATCTCAGAATCTTGAATCCTCTAACGATTCCCTTCAACCAGCTCATGCTACTTCTCTGAGTTCAAAGTCTGTTAATTCCCGTCGTGCAGCCATAATCATGTCGAAAACCTTTTCACTTGAATCACCTGAATACAAACGACAGATACGCCAATGCACTGACCTTTTATACCTTGTGTACGCGATACTATCGCTATATGGAAATGTGCAGATCGCTGTCCCATGACTTGTCATGCCACGTTTAGCCAAACAGAACGGATCCACGGGTCAGCAATCCACATCTGGATTCGCTACGGAACGAGTGAAGGTATCACCTCGCTCCTACAGACTACCTCCTTAAACATTATTTCAGTGTGTTCACGTCTACCAAGACTAAGTAGCTGAGCGTCGCTGTGGCACTTTTACTCCTGTATGTAGTAACGAGACGCGGCTCTTGCGTTGCGTGTAGTCTGCATTTTCTGCAACTTGCCAAAGTGAATGCCTCTCCTTGTCGGTCATTGGCCTGTCAAACTCACTCCTGCTTCAAAAACACATACAAAATCATTTGCTGAAAGTTGTGCAGAGCCCACGTTTCCATCACATTTGGACCGAGCATGTGAGAACTGTGGTAGGGAAGGGGAATGGTCGACTTAGCTGTACTGGGAGAATTTTAGGAAATAAAGGTTCACTTATAAAGGAGACCTCGTATAGGACGCTGGTTTCACCTGTTCTTGAGTACTGCTCGAGTGTTCGGGACCCGTACCAGGTCGGGTTGAAGGAAAACATCGAAGCAGTTCTGAGGCGTGCTGCTAGATTTGTTACCGGCAGGTTCGAACAACACGTAAGTGTTACGGAGATGCTTCGGAAACTCAAATGCGGACCCCTTGAGCAAATTCGACGTTCTTTTCGAGAAATACTATCGGGAAAATTTAGAGAACCTGCATTCGAAGCTGACTGCCAAACGACTCTACTGTCGTCAACATACATTACGAGTAAGGACCACAAAGATAAAATACGAGAAATATGGGCTCAAACGGAGACGTACAGACAGTTGTTTTTCCATTATTCTATTTGTGAGTGAAAGGAAATAACTAGTAGTAGTATAGAGTACCGGCCCCACATCCTGTATGGTGGCTTGCGGAGTATCGATATAGATGTAGATCTACAGTTACATCAAAGTAAGTGTCACAGTGGCTCAGGAGAAGGACTATTCAAATCCACGTCAGTCATTCATATTTGGGTATCTTCGTGGTTTCCTCTGCTTTAAGAAAAAGATGGGGTAACTCTTCCTAGAAAATTTACGATTGGTTTCGTTCCGAACTTGTTCCTCGTGTTTAATGACCCAGCCGTCACACTCTTAGCTACAGTAGCTCTCCCATTGTTTGCGCAGAGGAACTTTTTACAGGCATGTTTCTACTGCAGTTATGTCTTCACAGTTTAAAAAAAAAGTAGGTGCGATTTCTAATCCGAAGAGAAGCCTGAACAGCATATTTTAAATATATGTCATTGTCAGAGTTCAAAAGTCTAATGTAGGACCAAAGACCTCTGAATCGAAAATGTTAAAGGAGACTAAGTGTTTTGCCTTATGGTGCATGGATGCCTTCGTCATTAGAATTGAATACGAAAATGGGTCAAATGGCTGTGAGCACTGCGGGACTTAACTTCTGAAGTCATCATTCCCCTAGAACTTATAACTACTTAAACCTAACTAACCTAAGGACATCACACACATACATGCCCGAGGCAGGATTCGAACCTGCGACAGTAGCGGTCCCGCGGTTACAGACTGAAGCTAACTAGAACCGCTCGCCCACACCGGCCGGCCTTTTCATTTAAAACTGTGTTTATAATGTAATTTCTCCTGAACTATGAAAGGTAGGTGGTTCTTGGCCCCATAGCAGTTTTTGCCGGACAGTAAGAGATATGTGTGCTAAGTTTAGTTGAAATTGGTCCAGAGGCTTAGGAGGAAACACATACGTGCATCCATTTTTATAATACGTATGGACTGTGGCAATTAACGAGCGAAGTGGCGCTGTGGTATGATACTAGTCTCGCTCGGCCACTGCGGGCGTCCAATGGAATACGAACATTTATTTCTAAGACACTGTCGCCAAAAAAGATTAAGAACTCTAATGTGAGCTCCTTCATTCGGCTCAAAAACAAAGACAACTAATTTCTGTTTTAAACCACATTATAAATTCCAACAAGGGCTAATCAGGGCGGAACCTACTACTACTTTTGGCTGCTCTTTTTGTCGCTCTTCGAAGAGACGACGAATATACTCGCGAAACTGTAGCAATAGGGGCTTGCACAAGAGCATGTAACGCAGCCTCCTTCCTCGCACATGAAAGGGGGAGAAATCCAAATGTTTTGTACAGAAAGTACCACCAGTAGTAGCCTCTGCTAAGTGGTATTCTGAGCATTAAATGAAGGAAGAGTACCACCTTCCCGACTCCAGCGAGAAAATACACCGTACCAAACGTCAGAAAATGTCTCGTTGTGGTGGAATACCAGAGATGAATAGGAATCTTCAGTGTGCGCTTTTTTCTATTTTTTGAACAAACGATCTTGGTCAAAACAATATATCGCCCCCGAAAGTTTGCTACGAGGTTTCCAACTTATCCCCTTATGATACAAACCAGATACTGCACCAGTTCGCATCGCAGATTTGAGTAGTGTGCGGAATTAGTATTTAATATAGGGGCATATAGATACTTCAACAAGAAGAACAAACAGGATTAGCTTTGTCACAACTTAACAAATAGCCTATAGTCTCCTAATGTTACATCAATGCCCATTTCCAACTGGCTATGGTTGATTGGCTAATGGAGATGGGTGCCATCAATAACTGCTTACACAACATAACTGATTAACGTAATTTATTAATAATAGCTCAATGAAAAACAAGTCTTAAAACACTTCATAGAAAGGCTGCTTAAATAACTGTTCCTTTGATTAATCGGGTAATAAATTCTCATCCAACAACAATAGCAAACAACATCACTTCCAAATAAAAACTTACAGAATCGTAATGGTAGAAAGGTACTTTACAACTTCAACATGCAGATATAAAGACAAACCAAAACTCATAGTTGGCATATTTGTCAAATTCCAGTATTTATAACCCGCTTAAATACAGCGCAGAACTGACAATTACAAATCTATCCAATGAGTAATCCTGATACCAGAAAATTATGTTCACAAATAAAGAATATAATAACTTTACGACAATGCCCATCCGGCACGGGCCACACTTTTACACAATCGTAAATTTCGTTGAAAGGTGACAGTTACTGCTCTATCTCCACACAGTTAAGTAAACTAACACGGCAGAGGTCACTGCAGATTAATACACGTACCGTGTTCCACTGCTTTCTTCTCCAGTAGCATGACATCCTTATTGTGGGCGAACATGCTACAGCACAGCGTTTTCAGGTTGGGCCCACCTGCCTTATTTATCTGCCGTAGCAAAACACCCACAAACGACATCGGCCACAGCTCGCCGTAAATTGCGTCCATACAATTGCAGAGCCCACGGCTTATCGTTCCACAGCAGCGTTGACTTCCCAAGCGTCTCGGTTTCACCATCAGTTCATTACCACAGAGTGCCATAATTATTAATGTACAATTCGGACCATCCGGACCCCAACACTCTGCCGTTCTGTCCTTCTCGCTCGGTACTCTCCAACCCTCCTCTCCTCGCCGCCAGAGGGCTACTACTCGCCGCCAAGTCGGCGCTCCAGTATCTCTGACGAAGCCAACCTTAACAGTCGCGGCCGGAACACAATCGTGCCGAAAATCGGCACAGTAGTAAGGATTAGAAATGGTGACGTATAAGATTAGGGTACCGTTGCCAACAGGCTTACTCCTACTGAAGATTTGAAAACTCGTAACTCACTGAAAAGATGACCCAAACGTCGAGGTAGAGAGTTAAAGACTCAGAAGCATGAGGGACAAATATAGATTTGTAAAGCTGTAGGTCTGTTATCTAGAGGTTTAGATGAGGTCTTCGGGTGGAGGGGGTTTGAAGGCTTCCAGTTCTTCGTACCAATCAACTAAAAGGAGTATGCCGCTTCCCCATAAACGACGCAAGATACTAGGACCAGTACCACGACAGAGTGGCAGTTAGTGAACCACAATCACTCTTCCCTTGGCAGCCACCATACTGTGTTAGGCAGGAGCCCTATCTGCCCACCGTGACACACACCGATGCGTATGAAAGTGACAACAACGATTTTATTACTAAAACATTCTGCGAGAAAGTTACAACACACTGGAGAAAAAACTTGTTTATTGATGATATAATTCATGTAACTTGATAACCATATAAAAAAAGAACCAGAATACACTAATGTAAAACAGCGCCAAAACTTTGTTTAGTGATCCTAAACGAACCCGCGTTTTGCGAAAGGTTTCTCTTACAAGTGTAGCGTTGTTTTGCAAGGAAATGCTTGTTGGAGATAGGAAAACAAGCACCCGCTAGTGTTTCATCTGTAAATTAGCCATCGTTCATTGTCTTCCTATACTCTCCTTTTTCATTTATCAGCAGACGGACGCTTAATTTCCCGCCAAAACTTTGTTTAGTTATCCTAAACGAACCCACGTTTTGCGAAAGGTTTCTCTTACAAGTGTAGCGTTGTTTTGCAAGAAAATGCTTGTTGCAGATAGGAAAACAAGCACCCGCTAGTGAGTCGTCTGTAAATTAGTCATCGTTCATTGTCTTCCTATACTCTCCTTTTTCATTTATCAGCAGACGGACGCTTAATTTCCCTTCTCTACTTTACAAAAGTAGGACCTGTCTTTCGTTCCAAGCCACCTGTTTGTCTTTAAAATAAACGGGAAGTTTCGTAAATGTAAATTCTTTGTAATTGTACCTTATTGTTTCCACAAACTGAACAATTCACTCAGGTTCTTTTTTTCCTTATCTTTCCGTTCGCACATATTAAGTTGCGAACTTCGTTAGCACACTGTTCTCGCTTTCGGGTGGACAATGGTTCAAATCTTCGTCTGGCTATCTAGACTTAGATTTTTGGTGATGTCCATAGATCGTTCAAGACAAACATCGGAACAGTTCCTTCGAAATGTCATGTCTGATTTCCTTCCCCCCACTCTTTCGTAATTACGCTTGTTCTCCGTCTCTAATGACAGCGCTGTCCACGGTACGTTAAGCTGTAATCATCTCTCCTTTTTAAGCGAGATAAAAACTTGCTCCTCTCATATGTTTGCACCTGGACATTGAATTTCTATACAGATAATGTGACGGATATGAAATCTGTAAATATTTACATTTTTCAATCATGTATTTATTAATAGTAGGGAGAACAGACTCAAAAAATATACAATGAATGAACTGTCTAGAACCATCATCGATACTGCCATAAAAAATAAGACAAAGTAATTAACATAATTTTAGACTATTTTAAACATGGAAATAGCACAGTGATGAAGTGCGTTTTACCTTTTATGTCGAAATCGTGTGCCAAAAGGAGACATTTACAGCCCATTTGGATAAATACAGTGCGATCTAGAGCTTTCACTTTGTCAGTGCACCATGAATGCTGACATTATTGAAGACTTGTGCCTAATGTAATCAAAGTCACAACAATCTTTATACGACAACTATCATTCTAACGTAACATCTACACTAAAGCATTGTTTTCAATTATATGAGATACGTACCTCTCTGTTGGTCACCGGGTTTGAAAACGTCAGCACAAACGGTTTACCGGTTGTACGCACGTTTCCTCATTTACGTAACCCGACATTTAAGAGCACGCTGAAAATCATCTCACAGCTCCCCGTAATAGCGACATCGTCTCCATCAGTCCGCTTTATGGACTGTTACGTAATGTCCAGTCTATCGTGTTACAACAAGTTGCTTGGATCAGCCTCTGTGACTTGGCACTGTATTATCGTTACGTAAAACCACCGGAGTTGGTTATAATTTCGGCACAGGTTCTTTTCTTATGAGGAGTCGGAGGTCATCTAGAACTTTTTGAGGAAACACACCTACCACGTTACTGGAGTAGAATAATTCTGGCAGCTAGGCTTTAACAATAGTTTTTCATCTAAGATTCCTTGTTAATTAGGGGATGCTAGTGAAAATTCTCTATCCATGCAACTTACGGACGAAGCCTGTGGTTGTCTGGCAACACTGTTTTACGATGTCTGGCAAAATGAAACACCCAGAAGACATGGTTGCGTGTCTGTCTAACATCGTAAGCGTACAAACCATGTTTAGTCATGTAAATAGTTAAAACCACAATTCTCTTCGACAAATAGAATGGTCAGAAGAATGCACAGTGTTGATCGTTTTTAGTGTTGTTATCAGGCATGGTAGGGTATAAAAGGGGCGCGAACAGTGTCAGTTGTTGAGTGACCACCGTGAAGAACACGTACTCGTGGGAGACGCCATTATCAACACGTGACACAGTTTGAATCGGCCGGCTCTGGATACATATGTGAGGGCATTGGGATTAGGGTCGTGAAAAACCGACCGCCGTTAAAACCGATACCAGTATTTTATTTCTGAATAACCTATAGTTTTCGCTATTTATTTGGTCTGGGTTATCAAAAGCGTTTTTTATTTTTGACGAATTAGTGGGCAGCCATAACAGCACTGCTAAAATTTTTCGTTTTTAAATTAACATATTTTTAAAGAAAAGGAGTAATTTTTATTCGTAAATTTTGCATTAGTTTGAAATATTGTGTTGTTGCAGAAATGAGAAAACCGATGAATGGTCTTTTAATAACAATGCCCACAGAGACAAACGACAATCACATTACGTAAGAATTGGTACAGAAATGCTGAGACAATAATGCAAATTATTTGCTCAATAATGTTCATGTCTGGGGAGTTTGGTGGTCAGCGGAAATGTTTAAAGTCAGAAGAGTGTTTCTGGAGCCATTATGCAGCAATTCTGGACGTATGGAGTGTGGCACTGTCCTTCTGGAATATCCCAACTCCGTCGGAATGCATAATAGACATGAATGGATTCAGGTGATCAGACAGGATGCTTACGAACATGTCACCTCTCAGAGGTATGGGTCCCCACCCATTTCACGCCAATTGCACACGCCCTACACCATTATAGAGCCTCCCCCTGCTGACATGCAGGGTTCATGGATTCGTGAGGTTGTCTCCATACCCGTACACGTCCGTCCGCTCGATACAATTTGAAACGAGACTCATCCGACCAGGCAACATGTTTCCAGTCATCAACTGTCCAATGTCGTTGTTGTCGGGCCCAGGCGAGGCGTAAAGCTTTGAGTAATGCAGTCATCACGGGTACATGACTGGCCGTCTCCGAAACCCGTATCGATGATATTTCGTAGAATGGTTCGCACGCTCACACTAGTTGATGGCTCAGTACTGAAATCTGCAGCAATTTGCGGAAGGGTGTCACTTCTGTCACGTTGATTGATTCTCTTCAGTCGTGGTTGATCCCGTTCTTGCAGGATCTTTTTCCGGCCGCAGCGATGCCGGAGGTTTGATGTTTTACCCGATCCCTGATATTCACTGTACACTCGTGTAATGGTCGTACGGGAAAAACCTCACTTCATTACTATCTCGAAGATGCTGTGCCCCATCCCTCGTACGCCGACTTCAGCACCACGTTCAATCTCACTTAATCTTGATAAACTGCCATTGAAACAGCAGTAACCGATCTAACAACTGCGCCAGACACTCGTCTTATATAGGCGTTGCCGACCGCAGTGCCGTATTCTGCGTGTTTACATATCTCTGTATTCGAATACGCATGCCTATACCATTTGTTTGGCTCTTCAGTGTAACATCACATACCCTCTCAGTTATTGAAGTCACATTTCATTTCTTCCTTCCCTTCTGCGTGTTTCACTTTTTTTGTCAGGCAGTGATTTTTTTTTTCTCTGACTCACCGGTGAAACGTGTGGCCTCGCAGTACATGCCGACTGCTCGTGGGTTCGACAATCTGCTCCTAATTCTTCCGGAAGGAGGCGGTCCCACTTTATCTCAGCTGGCGTTTGGGAGCGGCTATTAATATGCCCCAAGAGAAAAGGGTGGCGGTATCTTATCTGCAACAGTCACAACAAGCAAATGAGTGTTTCCGAATGGTTCTGAGTATGCAGGCATGAAACAACACGTGTTGTTTTCATAATTATGTCAGAGGCTAGTAGAATTTCTCCACCCGTTTTTTAACATCCTCGTGTTCAGCTCAGAGAGGTTTCCGTACGGGAATATCATGCGTTCAAAATGTTTGGTAAGGAGGCTTATCATTGTGTGTCCCGGGTTCGATTCCCGGCGGGGTCAGGGATTTTCTCTGCCTCGTGATGGCTGGGTGTTGTGTGATGTCCTTAGGTTAGTTAGGTTTAAGTAGTTCTAAGTTCTAGGGGACTGATGACCATAGATGTTAAGTCCCATAGTGCTCAGAGCCATTTGAACCATTTGAGCTTATCACTGTGAAAAGGAGAGAAGGAAAACACGTCTCCTACATTGTCTGTTGACAATATTAAAGCCTTTGTTGAAATACTGAAAAGGAAACTCTTAGAGAAGATTTCCAAAACCAATCATTGGAAAACCAACGAAAGGATAACGTTCTACGAGGCGGGGCGTGAGATGTCAGAAATCTGAATATGGTTGGGAAGCTAGAAAATCTGAAAAGGGAAACTCTAAGGCTCAATCTAGATATAGTGGTAGTCAGTGAAGTGAAACTGAAAGTACATAAGAAATTCTGATCAGAAGAATATGGGATAATATAATATCAGCCGCAACAGAAAACTGTATAACATGAGTAGGGTTTATTATCGTTAGGAACATGGGGCAGAAAGTGAGTTACTGCGAACAATTCAGCGATAGGGCTCTCTTGAGATTCGGCAGTAAACAAACCCCGGCAACAGTAGTTCAGATGTACATTCCGACTTCATAAGGAGATGATGAAAGATAGAAATATTATGGGTGGATATTGAACGGATAACTCAATATGTAAAGGGAGATATAAATATAATACTCATGGGCACTGGAATGGTGTTGTGGGACAAGTGGTAGAAGAAATGGTAACAGGAGAATATTATCTTAGTTGTAGGAATGAGAGAGGAGAAAGACTAATTGAGTTCTGTAATAAATTCCATTTAGTAATACCGAATACACTGTCCATAAATGAAAGTAGAACAACACATATTTGGAAAAGACCCTGAAACACTGGAAAATACCAGTTAGATTATATCATGGTCAGACAGAAATTCCGAAATCAGATACAGGACCCAGGAGCAGACACAAACTAAGATCACAATGAAGTAATGATGGAGAGCAGGCTGAAGTTTTAGAGAATCTTCCGGAAGAATCATTGTGGAAGAAAGTGGGATACCTAAGTGTACTGATGAATGATGAGACGCATTTGAAGCTTCCTAAAGAAGTGGACACTGCAGTAAGGAATACCAAAGAGACAGTTTCGTTGAAGATGAGTGGACATATCTAATAGCAGCAACTACCGATGTTGGTAAGACAAACATAGCAATTAGGAAGGTAACTGCAAGGAAACCTTGGGTAACAGATGAAATACTTCAACTGGTCGACGAAAGAAGGAGGACAAAAATGTTCTGCCGGCCGCGGTGGTCTAGCGGTTCTAGGCGCTCAGTCCGGAACCGCGCGACTGATACGGTCGCAGGTTCGAATCCTGCCTCAGGCATGGATGTGTGTGATGTCCTTAGGTTAGTTACGTTTAAGTAGTTCTAAGTTCTAGGGGACTGATAACCACAGATGTTAAGTCCCATAGTTCTCAGAGCCATTTGAACCATTTTTGAAAAATGTTCTGCAGAAATACAAGTCACTTAGGAATGAAATGAATAAGAAGTGCATAGAAGCCAGAACGAAATGGCTGCAGGAAGAAAGAAACTGAAAGGGAAAGGTCGTCGGAGCGACTGACTCAGCGTTTAGAAAAATTAATCAACTTTCAGTGACATTAAAGCCAAGGGCGGCAACGTAGAGTGCAATATAAATGTCACTGTCAAAGGCAGAGGAAAGAGCGGGTAGGTGGAAACAGAAAGCTGAAGACCTCTATGAGGGGATGCACTTGTCTGATGTCCTGACAGAAGAAGAAACAAGAGTCGATATATAAGAGAAAGGGATACAGTATTAGAACCAGAATTTAAAAGAACTTTGGAAGATTTAAGCTCGAATAAGGCAGACGGGATACATAACATTCCATCAGAATTTCTGAAATGATTGGGGGAAGTTGCAACAAAACGACTGTTTACGTTGCTTTGCAGAATATATGAGCGTCGATGTAGTATCTGACTTTCGGAAAAAACATTATCCATACAATTCCGACGATTGCAAGGGCCAACAATTAGGAGAATTACCGTACAATCGGCTTAACAGCTCATGCATCTAAGTTGCTGTCAAGAATAATATACAGAAGAATGGAAAAGAAAACTGAGGATGTGTTAAATTACGATCATTTCGCCTTTAGGAGAGGCAGTTCTAACGCGGTTGATAATGGAAGCAAGACTAAAGAAAAGTCAAGACACATTCATAGGATTTTTCGACCTGGAAAAAAACAGTCGATAATCTCAAAAGGTGCAATATGTTTGAAATGCTGAGAGACATAGATGTAAGCTATAGAGAAAATCTGGTAATATGCAGCAGTCTGTATAAGAACCAAGAGGGAATAATAAGAGTGGAAGACTAAGAACGAAATACTCGGATTAAGATGGGTGCAAGACAAGGATGTAGTATTTCGCCCTGACTGTTTAATATATGGATCGGAGAAGCAAAGACGGAAATAAAAGAAAGGTTCAAGAGTGGAATTAAAATACAATGTGAGAGGATATCAATGATAAGATTCGCTGATGACATTGCTATCCTCAGTGAAGTGAAGAGTAATTACAGGATCCGTTGAATGAACAGAAGAAAGACGAAATTAATGAGAAGTAGCAGTAATGAGAATAGAGAGAAATTTAACGTTAAAATTAGTAATCACGAAGTGGACGAAATAAGGAACTCTAGTATGAAGCAAGGAGATAAAAAGCAGACTATCACAAGCAAAGACGGCATTCCCGGCCAAAAGCAGTCCGCTACTATCAAATATACGCCTTTATTTGACGAAGAAATTTTTGAGAATGTACATCTGGAGCACAGTATTTGAAACGTCCCCTTAGAAAAATTATGAATGACTGTGCTGGTAAACTTCTACGTTATTTGATTTTCAGGCAATTGAGTAACACTCAACGTACTCAGACATTTCTCTCTTTACCTATTCTGATCATCACTAAACTGACAGGCAATATTTTTAGCGCAACGCAATCTGACTTTCAATAATCCCTACAAAAGAATGGCCCTGACCAAAAATAACCTATGGCTTTCATGACTCACTTACCTCACAAAAATCTTCGTTACTCGAACTACTGCAACACCACGAGCGCCAATACTGCCAGCTAAATAAAAGATTCTAACTACTGAAGGCACTAACTACTGATAGGCGCAGTTATCAAATGACAGATTTTGATAGAGAACAAACAATGTATTTACCTTAATAGCGTTCAAAGGTTTTTTTGGCATCCAATTAAACAAATTTCCTATTTCTGACGGACACACGTCCAGATCGTCCGCTCTCAAAACTCTGGCATCTCTCTCCCAACACCAGCCACTGCTAGCGTCTCACCTCCAACTACAACGCTACGTGCTGTTCACATCCAACTGCCCAACAATACACAAGCAAATATTCCAACAATGAGTCCAACCAGCCACAGACTGCGCACAGCATAGTCAGCGATTTTCATACAGAGCACTACGTGGCATTACCAACATTAAAACCTAAACAGTCTACTTACATATTGTATGGTAGTCATTCATGAACTAGGAAACCCGAAACAGAAGCGAACCGAAGCGTTTGCGGTGTGGTGCTACTGAAGAATGTTGAAAATTAGGCGATCTGATAAAATTAGAATTGAGGAGGTTCTCCTCGGAATCTGCGACGAAAGGAACACATGGAAAGCACTGCTAAGAAAATTGACAGAATGATAGTACACGTGTTAAGGCATCAGGGAATAACTTCCATGGTACTAGAGGAACCCGTGGAGGTTAGACACTGTACAGGAAGACGATTTCGGAGATGGCCATCTAAAGCTCGAGAATTCTATTCGAATTGACGCGGCTTTACAACCAAGAGGATTTTATTCAGACATGCCTACGCGAATAACTCCTAGGAGACAGGATGAAACCAGTCACATGACTGATGCCTCAAAAAAATCGAGTAATAGTTTCAAATAAAGAAGATCATTTCGAGGTCTGGGTGCACTACAGGAAGCATACAAGGAAGGAAACGATGCGTGATCCTATGAGCACCCTCTCAAATCTGTAACTCTCGTGGATATACTTACCTTGTGATCGTTGGTTGCTCAGGACTGCAGATCCACGACCTAATATTTTGACTGAAATGTTACTTGACTTTATAAATAACAAAAACTTTACTTCATCTGTGCAATATCGTCACACTAGGCAAAAACAATACAGCACCATCTTGAAAATTACGCCCATCTGTAACTGTCAAAGAGATACACCTGTTAATAGCGTGCCAAGACTGTCACAGCCCGACCCCCCCCCCCCCCCTCTCTCTCTCCCCCCCCCCCCCCCCCCCCACTTTCAGCTGCGGCTGCTGTTCTATTCTGGTGGCTTCTAACATCGTTCCCAGAGCATCAATCATGCCCTACGTCAGGATTACGACGTCTTATGAATCACTTAAGTTTCGTGTAATTTAAAACTATGCTCATGGCCAATTATACAAATAATTCAGTGTACCTAAATAAAATTATGAGTCCTTCACAAATTACTTTTTCTGTTCCCATTCAAATAATATGTTGATTTAACTGTATCAAATCGAGGTTGCAAGGGATAGAAACATACAAAAACAAAAATCTCTAGATAAATACCAAAATAAATAGGAAACAGAATATTATTGTGCTGTATATAATTTTGTCCAGTTAAAGTATTACGAGTTTTATCGACGCACCTTTATCAATGTTTCAATTAATTAACAGCAATTAAAACTTCTTAATTTAAATAAAACTGGTTATCAGAATCGCGATATTTCGACCTTGTGCTGTAACCGAATTTTATAAATAATTATCAGAATTGAGACAAACAGTGCCTTCATATTAGGCTTTGCACGACTGACTGAAGCTATCCTCGACAAAACATACGAGTATTATGTCACTGCGAGTGTGAGATGGTTCTAGCTTCTGATACACGTTAGTATAGCTGGCAATTAGGTAAAAACACAACCAAATGCGAAAATTTGAACCAAATGAACAAAACTGATAAAATAAATGCGAATATAAAGATCGTTATGGAAAGCGACGGATCATTTCAAGCAGTTTTATGTAGTGGCCGGTTACCTGTTATGTTACTTCAGAGTTAACTTTTTTATTGCGTAGAATTTTTGGTTTTAGTTCACAGAGCAGTTTTCATCTGAAGCATTCGATTTGGAACTGATGGAGTGTGGCCAGCGATCTCTATATCATGAAAAATGCGTTGAGTTCGATAGAATTACACCCCATCTCTAAAAAGTGGAATCAAAAAGTATCGGCGGAAATACGGACCACGCGCGAAGCGTGTTGCCAAGATTGTTTCGAGAACACTAGAAGTTTTGCTGGGAAGCCCTTACACATCTTCGATACAGTCAAACGAAAAGTAGACAAATGGAGAAAAGTAAGTACACTGTTTCAGTTTCGAAAGTAGTCGTAACAACTGTTAATATATTTATCCCACTGTTAGACAATACGGTCAGTGACTTCATGGAAAAGTGTTTGATGTTGCCTACGGAACAGTGCACCCGCGCGTGCACCCCTTCGAAGAAAACTGACGGCCACGAACGTCTTTCTTCAGGGCAGCAGAAATATGGAAATCACGGGGGAGAGATCGGGACTGTACGCAAGGTGTGTAAGGGCTTCCAGGCAAATTTTTACACAGTAATCGGAACAAACTTGGCTACACACACGCACGACCACATGTTTCAAACATGCTGAAGAAGTCTCGCTGGGAAACCCTTAGACATCCTCCATATAGTCCGATCTCTCCCGAAGCGATTTCAATATTTTTGGAGCCCTGAAGAAAGTCCCTTGTGGCCGTCGGCTTGCTTCGGATGAAGAGTTGCACGCCTGAGTACAACCATGGTCCCGCAGGCAACCGCAAACATTTTCCCCCGAAAGTATTGACAAACATGTCTCACAGTGAGACCGTTATGTCGACTACTTTCCAAATAATAAATAGTTTATCTACTTTCTGCACTTGTCTCGTTTTCATGTGGCTGCCCCTTATACGAGGGTGAGTCAAATGAAAACCATACATTTGTAATAACAAATAGAAATTTCTCGCCGTTATACTATAAGTTGATAAGCGTGCTACAAACAGCGTGCAGAATGGCCTGTAGGTGGCAGCATAGTGCAGATGCACTCATACCGTCGCAGTATCAGAAGAAAGATGGCCGCCCCATTTGCGACTTGCACCAGGGAAGAACAGGGTGGATCATACACAGATCTAATAAAGAATCATCTGCGGCCTGCAATCAAATCAATTGCTGTCAGCAGGTGTCCTAATGCAACATGGCACTACAAGGTTCAAATAAATGGTTCAAATGGGTCTGAGCACTATGGGACTTAACTTCTGAGATCATCAGTCCCCTAGGACTTAGAACTACTTAAACCTAACTAACCTAAGGACATCACACACATCCATACCCGAGGCAGGATTCGAACCTGCGACCGTAGCGGTCGCGTGGTTCCAGACTATAGCGATTATAACCGCTCGGCCACCACGGCCGGCTTCCCATCAGTCATACGTGCCATGAGGAGAGATGGAATGTGAAACGACATTCTTCATCTAACGGCTGTTGTATCTATTGTGTCCAGGCTGTAGCGCCTAGAACCGCTCGGCCACTCCGGCTGGCGCACTACAAGGCCCCACACTGCCCGTGCAACAGTTGCAACAATCACAGACCTGCATTTTGAGTGTTTTCCTCATCCACCATACTCACCAGACCTTGCACCAAGTGATTTCCATATGTTTGGACCACTCAAAGACGCAATGGGGTGAAAGAAGTTCTGTTCTGATGAAGAAGTACGCATGAGTGGTTGCGCAGACTAACAAAAGAACTTTTTTCTAAAGGAATTTATGCACTTTGTAAGCGTTGGAGGACTTGCATTGAGCGTGGGGGAGATTATGTTGAAAAGTGATACAGCTTAGTAAATATTTAAGGTTTTCATTTGACTCACACTCGTATTATCAATCGTACTCATGGAAATGTATAATATGGCTTATAACAGTGGTCTGTAAAGGGTAACTAAAATTTACTAGCATTTTTTGAAAATGATTAGTTGTGAAGTGATTGTAGTTATATACCTGCATGTGATAAAGCTAGCCCCTTTATTTATTAATAATTTGCAAATGTTACACTCAAGTACATTTTTATCATAATTAACAACAGTAATCAACTTTCACTAACGTAAAATGTGGGTTCTTGATGGCATGAATCACTACAGTGTATGTGGCTGAACTTATGGAGAATAGGATTTTGATGGATGACAAATTGGTGATGTTGACGATGACAGTGTAACAGTACGTTTTATTCTTTTATCTGACAGTGGTTCGGAATTGCCTCAAGCCGCATTGTCGATATGGAGTCTGCGATACTGCGACTCTTCGTTGTTTGGAGGACGGTGCAGTGTGGAGCTCAGTACAGCCATGTTTTTCACCCACCGCTTGCCGTCATGTGCAGTTTGTGGTTCGCTAAAATCGAGGCACATGATACTTTCCGCCATTTTGGGCCTTTTACTGCTTACGTTACGTAGAAAGAATCACGTATTTTCTTAAGTTTGGTGTTTAATAATAGCACAATTAAGTTGTTACGACTGTATTTTTCGAGCCCAAAAGGGAGGAAAACTTTCTAAGCTTCAAGTTTTTGTATTCCATCCTTCTGATTGGAGGTTTGAGGAGCTTTGGTCGTTCACTTACGTAGTAAAATAGAACACCTACAGCCGTCCTTACGATATTATTTATTATATGGCTACCAATTTCGGTGCTTCACTACACCATCTTCAAGCCTTGACTGACTCGGAGTGGATTAACTGCAATCGTATACACGATTCCTCTGTGGCTGCATCTATGAACTGGTTTTCACAGACGACTTGTGATAATGTGTTGTGCCTCCAGGCAACAACTACCAACGTACAACTACATCGATGTTGCAGGTACTCTGCAAAAACCATTCCCAGATGTTGGGCACTGAGGAGCCATGTTTAGGATTGGAGATAATATCCTCAAAGTCACTTAAGGCCTGAAGGAGGAACCGGTAGCCATATAATAAATAACATCGTAACGACGGCTGTAAGTGTTCCACTTTATTACATTTTACTAGCTTCGTCCTGAAGGAAAATGTAAAGTTTAAAGGTAGTTTCTGATAAACAGTAGTTGACTATTGCCAGAAAACTGCTTATTCTAATTTCATTCATTATCTACCAATTTGTGTACAAATGCATGATTATTAGGTATGTCGTGAAAGAAAGGAACAGTTATGCCACCTTGTTTTAATATACAACATGTACATTTTTGTCACAACTTTCCATCCCTACCCTGAGAACCAAAGTACAGTGATACATGAAAGACATACATATGAATTACACTGTCGTAATATTTGTGTGTGTTAGATGCCAAGCAAGGATACTGTGAAATCTTCACTCTTTCGTGAAACGTCTGTAAGGAGGATACTGTTAATTGTTTTTCTGCTATCCTTAATACATTTGTTCTGCACAGTAACTTGCTAGATTAAATCTTTCTTGTCAAAAATACAGAACTATTACTTCATAGGACAAAATATATCATATACAGTGATTCTGTCTTAAAAACAAATGGGCGATGATGAAAGCTGTTTAATAAAATACGCTGCAGAAGAACACCTACAATCTGGCCTCTTACTTAAATCTTGCTACCACAGAAGCATGCGTTCTGTAATAGTAATTCGCTTCTTTTCGATAATTTCTTTTAACCTGTAACGGATACTGCTTCATAATTCTGGCGTTTGCCTTGCGATTTTCAATTTTATTTATAAAACTATGTTTTGCGACCTAATATTTACCGACTGCCTATTTCTTCTTGTGTGGAGTCAAGATGACCAGTTTCAAGCTACAGATATTTGTGGAAACATTATGTATTTTAGGATGCTGCTGCAATACGAAATTTATCACTGTCGTTGTTAAGGAACGTTAGCACGTCGAGAACTAAAATCGGAAAACATGTTTTCTACTCATTCATCATCATCAATGGGTTGTCTTTCTGGCGGCAGGTTTTGATTGCATAGCCCTCCATGCTTCTGTCTTTTGCGTTCCTCTTCATTCTTTGGTACCTGCCTTGTGGCCTGCTGACATCATCCAGCATCTGGAGCTTCTTCTGCCCTTCCCTCTCGTTCCCTGAACGAAAGCTTCAATTTATTCTACTAGAAGGCAATCTCTTCTTAGAATGTGGCCTCTCCAGTTTAGTTTCCTGTTCTTCACCGTCAGCAGCATCCTCCGTTCTTCTCGAACTCTCCTCATTACTTCTTCAAATGGTTCAAATGGCTCAAATGGCTCTGAGCACTATGAGACTTAACATCTGAGGTCATCAGTCCCCTAGAACTTAGAACTACTTAAACTTAACTAACCTAAGGACATCAAACACGTCCATGCCTGAGGCAGTATTCGAACCTGCGACCGTAGCGATCGCGCTGTTCCAGACTGAAGGGCCTAGAACCGCTCGGCCACGACGGCCAGCCATTACTTCTTCATTCCTGACTTTATCAGTCCAGCTTATTTTCCCATTCTAAGCCATATCCACATTTCACAAGCTTCAATTCTTTTCTCATCCTGCTTTCTCAATTCGACTCACTATATTACTTTTGTTTATTGCTGAAAATTCGAGACGTTCAGTTTCAAAGGTGTGCTCAACTTTAGCAATGCATGTGACACCCTGAGTTGACTCCTTTATTAACTATGGCAAAGGCGCTGTAGTGTTCATTGTGTAAGCAGAAATGTGGCGGCGGCCGGTTGAGACGGCTGCACTCTCACTGTGGATCTGGGCTTAAATGCGCACGCAATCACGTACTGCCACTTGCCTGTGATCACATGAGGCCTTCATACCGCGCCATTTTGTAAGGGACAGTTAATTAATAACCGAGTAGCAGCTACACAGCAAACATGGAATGATTCAATTCAAAAGTAATCATCGTACGTGTTAAGACATTTATCCCAGTGAAAGGTCAGACGATCAATTCGTTTTTCATGGAAGGCAGTCGGCCGCTGACAGATGCAGCCCCGCATCCACTCTTGCATTTCCTTGTCGAAGCGAAACCGACGTCTACACCCGTCTTTCGTCAAGTCGCCAAAGATGTGAAAAGCACACGGTCACAGATCTTGGCTGTACGGAGGATGTTGCAGTGTGTTCCAACCAAACCCCTGAAGTGCAGCCTTTGTCCAATTCGCAGTGTGAGGGTGAATGTTATCGTGCAACGAGGATGGGTGCCTCGAGCGTGTAACCACAATTAAAGCGCTTGCTATGAAAACACTTTGCAAAAACTGCGACGAGCCATAAAGTGAAACTGTGCACGAGTGCACGATAATGCCCGCCTCCGTACTGCCAATAGCACGAAGATAAGTCCACGTCTGTGCGAACTGGTTGGGAAATACCGTAAAATCCTCACAGCCCTGATCGTTCACCGTGAGATTTTCACATATTTGGCGGCCTGAAGGAAGACATGGACGTCGGTTTCAGTCGCACGAGGAAGTGCAAGAAGAGTGTGGATCCGTCAGCAACCGACCGCGTTCTACAAAAAAGGAATGATCGTCCCGTCTCCTAGTAGAATACATGTCTTAGTGCGTGTGTTGATTACTTTTGAATGGATCCATTCCACGGTCCCGTTGTGGCGGATGTTCGGTTTTCATTTTACTGCATGTTACATGGAGTGTTCTCGACTTTTGATTGTTTTATGGTTTTCTCTCTTTCGGTATTCAGTGTGGACTCAGGACGACCTTACTGTATTTTGGAATATGTTTCCAGTCAGCCGTTGTCTACGGCAACTGCAAACTCGAAAGTTTCGTTGACAGAGACATTATTGCCTTTCGCACCTATCATATGGCAGACCTTGCTAATAAAGACTGGTAAATCTGCTTATATTTCGCCTTCTGCTTTGTCTTTGTATACTCGTAATAGGAGAAAATTATCTTTAAATGAGTCTGTATTCATTTGGGTAAAAGTCTTTGCCGTCCACTCGCAACTGGCATTCTTTCCACCGGTCTCCGAGTTTCAAAACACGCCATCACTCCCGGCTAATTATTGGCTTGATCAGATGGTTCTCATAGCAGTGAGAGACTGCAGAGGTGGGGGGCACTGCTTAGTGGCCCGCTGTGCCTGTGGTGAGCGTGAAGCGAGAAGAGCGCGCTAAAAGGAGAGCGGCTGTCGCCAGATGGGATCAGCGGGTGAGGGCCGCGGCTACTGCTGCACTTTCTGTAGCTAAAGGCGGCATTGCGCTGCGCCGTGCTTCCCGGCAGCCGCAGGCTCAGAGCCGCTACCCGAGGCTTCCGGCTGCCGCCGTGCCAGCCACCACAGCCTTCACCGGGACAGGAAGGTGGCGACATGCTCTTGCTCTGTCGGCTGGCTGCTTGCTGACAACTTCCCTACCTAAGACAACTTTTTTCCCGCGTCTGGTAGAAAAACTGACGACCTCTTCCACGGACGTGGCAAGGATGCGGAAATTACTTCGGCCATGATCCCTGCACAGCAGTGATAGAACGGATAGTATGGATTTCACCGCTCTCTTTGCCCTATATCTTTTTTATAAAAAACAATACTGTTGGCTTTGATGTTAAATCCTGCCTAGTGATCGAATATGGGATGTCTAGAAAACCTCCTTTCTCGGATCTGTAGACAACAATTCAAGCAAATCGTATTAAGGGTTTTTATTACAAAAAAGTAAATGACAATACTTACCTTTGAAGACACTACTGGCCATTAAAATTGCTACACCACGAAGATGACGTGCTAAAGACGCGAAATTTAACCGACAGGAAGAAGATCCTGTGATATGCAAATGATTAGCTTTTCAGAGCATCCACACAAGGTTGGCGTCGATGGCGACACCTACAACGTGCTGACATGGGGAAAGTTTCCAACCGATCTCTCGTACACAAACAGAAGCTGATCGGTGTTGCCTGGTGAAACGTTGTTGTGATGCCTCGTGTAAGGAGGAGAAATGCGTACCATCACGTTTCCGACTTTGATAAAGGTCGGACTGTAGCCTATCGCGATTGCGGTTTATCGTATCGCGACATTGCTGCTAGAGTTGGACGAGATCCAATGATTGTTAGCAGAATATAGAATCGGTGGGTTCAGGAGGGTAATACGGAACGCCGTGCTGGATCCCAACGGCCTCGTATCACTAGCAGTCGAGATGATAGGCATCTTATCCGTAACGGATCGTGTAGCCACGTCTAGATCCCTGAGTCAACAGATGGGGACGTTTGCAAGACAACAATCATCTGCACGAACAGTTCGACGACGTTTGCAGCAGCATGGACTATCAGCTCGGAGACCGTGGCTGCGGTTACCCTTGACGCTGCATCACAGACAGGAACGCCTGCGATGGTATACTCAGCGACGAACCTGGGTGCACGAATGGCAAAACGTCATTTTTTCGGATGAATCCAGGTTCTGTTTAAAACATCATGATGGCCGCATCCGTGTTTGGCGAATCGCGGTGAACGCACGTTGGAGGCGTGTATTCGCCATCGCCGTACTGGCGTATCACCCGGCGTGATGGTATGGGGTGCCATTGATTACAAGTCTCGGTCACCTCTTGTTCGCATTGACGGCACTTTGAACAGTATACGTTACATTTCAGATGTGTTACGACCCGTGGCTCCACCCTTCATTCGATCCCTGCAAAACCCTACATTTCAGCAGGATAATGCACGACCACATGTAGCAGGTCCTGTACGGGCCTTTTTGGATACAGAAAATGTTCGACTGCTGCCCTGGCCAGCACATTCTCCTGATCTCTCAGCTACTGAAAACGTCTAGGCAATGGTGGCTGAGTAACTGGCTCGTCACAATACGCCAGTCACTGCTCTTGATGAACTGTGGTATCGTGTTGAAGCTGCATGGGCAGCTGTAACTGTACACGCCATCCAAGCTCTGTTTGACTCAATGCCCAGGTGTATCAGGGCCGTTATTACGGCCAGAGGTGGTTGTTATGGGTACTAATTTCTCAGGATCTATGCACCCAAATTGCTTGAAAATGTAATCACATGTCAGTTCTAGTGTAATATATTTGACCAATGAATACCCGTTTATTATCTGCATTTCTTCTTGGTGAAGCAATTTTAATGACCAGTAGTGTATTACACAGAAGTGTCGCAAGCAAAGGGCGACGTAAACAATAAGCAAGTTTCTTCAGTATAGATAATGCTACATAGTACAAGCAAAATGACAACTAGTCTTGAAGCTATTCTGCAACCGGGACGCGACCGGTCGGGCGCGGCGCTTATGTTCTCTTCGCAGAGAGGCCGCTGCTGTCGAGTTGTCGTCCTGGAGAGGGTCGGTCAGCGTGAAATTGGCTGACGTCTTCTTCACAGCCCTCTTTGCTTTCTCGTTCCCGACTGGCGTGCTGGCGCTTGACTTTACGCCGTAACAGGTGCTATGTGCATCTTCTGTTCTGAGATCTTTTTAAATATGGTGCCTTCATTACGCTGTATGGAAAATTATTGACGCAGACAGAAAGCATTTATTGTTTAAATCATTAGACACATTTGGCAAGCTATTTGAGCTGCGCTGCGGGTCGCGTTGGTGCTGTTTGTAGGTTTCCGCCCTCCGTCGGAGGCCAGACGGTATCGTTTAGTTGGCATGGTTGCGGTTGTTTGTCTTCTTCTCGTGTTGACTGGCGCCACTCAGATTCGCAAGCGTTGCCTGTCCGCTAGTGGCAGCGGCGGCTGTTATCGGTATGTAGTAACTATTCCCCTATATTTGGGGCGACATCGTTGTTTTTCCGGGTCGGGTAAACGACGAGTTCGGGTGGGGACTCAGGAGGAGCCAGGTACGCGCAGTGCGGGAACACGCCGGGACAGCTGGCGGCACGCATGGACTGCCAGGTGGAAGGGCTGTGGTAAACCGGATCCGGCAAGCTTTAACATGAGTGCATTTCAATCCAAGTAGAGAAACCTCCACCATTGTGATATCTCGCGATTCTCCACTGACTTGGGTTCGTGTTGCTGCTCGCAGTGTCGCTCTTCGAGCAGCGAGTGGAGTGCTTTCTACTCTGGTGGTAGTGGTTCTTTTCTGGTTCCGGGCGCTCTAAACACAGTATTCTGGGGACGTAGTGCAGACCGCCGGTTCCGGCTTTGGCGTATTGCTCCATCGTTGCATTTGGTTTATCGGACGTCAGGTAGCTTCAGCAAGATGATCATTAGTCATTTGTTAGACTACCACTAGTCTGAGTTACCATCTTGTGAAGTGAATGCAACTACTGGCTGCCTATCTCATCGCTCGCGAAAGTGTTTGTTGCCCGACCTTCTCAGAGGTCGATTCCTGGAGAACCGCCTGTGACCCCTTGTGTTACAAAGTTTACCATCATCTCATTACACCCGTTTGGTGATCAGTTGCTAGTTTTTATTATTTAACCTTTGCTACTGTAATTGCTGTTTTACAGCAGGTTTCTAAATTTTTTTATTGTTGCCGTTCCTGGCGCGTAGCGCCTTCAGCCGTGATTGTGATCATTTGCCTTAAAATTCTAATTTGGTATTTGTATTTTAGCAGTGAGCCTTAAAACCTTATTTACTGCCATTCCTGGCGTCTGATGCCTTCTCCTGTGTTTGTGGCTACTTCCCTGTAATATTTCAATACCTGTAATCTGTAAGTTGCATCGAGTCTTAAACAGTTCTTGACAATTTTTTATATTATTGTCATTCCTGGCGTGTAGGGCCTTCTGCCCAGACCAATGTGGCCTGCTTTTAAAAATTATCTGTATTTAATGGTGATCTGAGAAATTGTAACTCACTGAAAATACTATTATTTATACTGTTGTTTATTCCTTCATTAGTAACGTGTGGTATTTTTTATTTATTGTTGAGTCTGGAATTATTGGTTTAAAATAAATTGTGTTTAACTGTAAAAGGGAACCAATAGTAACTGATTACGGCCCCGTCCACAATCGTAACCGAATCCTGCCTTCCCTTGATTACCACCAGATTTCACTATCAAAAATTTTTATGCCCACTTGAACGCAAGTACACTAGTATACGATGCTGTATTTCCTTGCCTGAAGTAATAGCAACCATGCCAAGTTGAGCAAATAGAAAATGGGGAAGATGAACATCTAAATCTTTCCGTGCGAGCTCTGATTTCTCTCGTTTTATAACGATGGTCATTTCTCCCTATGTAGGTGGGCGTCAACAAAATATTTTCGCATTTGATGGAGAAAGTTCGTGACTGAAATTTCATGAAAACAAAGCATCGCAACGACAAGCCCTTCTATTACTTATCGCCACCCGAACTAGCGTATCATATCCGTGCACACTCGCCCCTATTTCACGATAATACAAAACGAGCTGCCCTTCTTTGAACTTGTCGGATGTTCTCCGTCATTCCTGTCTGGTAACGGTTCCATACCACGCAGCTATTCTTGAGAAGAGGACAGACAAGCATAGTGTAGGCAGTCTCTTTTGTAGATCTGTTGCATCTTCTAACTGTTCTGCCAATAAATCTCAGTCTTTTGTTCGCCTTTCCCGAAACATTTTCTATGTGATGGTATTTAGATGAACAGATAATTTTTTATTTTTTATTTATTTATCGTGTAATCGAAATTTAACGGAATTATTTTCTTTGTCATGTGGAGGATTTTACATTTTTTTTAATGTTTACGAACAATTTCCAGTTCTCGCATCACACACACATCTTGTCCGAATTATTTTGCAGTTCGTTTTGACGTTCAAATGACTGTACTAGGCCGTAAACGACAGTGATTACATTATCTCGTAGATCATTTGCATAGACTGACAACAGCAGAGGGCCCTCATCAGTCTCCTGGGGAACCTCTACAAACATAGAATGACTTAAAACTAAAACTAACAATACTCTTGTTACTTTATAGTTAATGATTATTTTGCACAGCGGAGGTTCGAGTCCTCCCTCGGGCATGGGTGTGTGTGTTTGTTCTTAGGATAATTTAGATTAAGTAGTGTGTAATTTTAGAGACTGATGACCTTAGCAGTTAAGTCCCATAAGATTTCATACACATTTGAACAGTTGATTATTTTACAACCTTTCCGTATCCTTCTAGTAGTTACATCCTCTTAGTAAACAAAATTAACTTGTATCCTACGAAACACAAATGCAGTTGTACACTCCTGGAAATGGAAAAAAGAACACATTGACACCGGTGTGTCAGACCCACCATACTTGCTCCGGACACTGCGAGAGGACTGTACAAGCAATGATCACATGCAAGGCACAGCGGACGCACCAGGAACCACGGTGTTGGCCGTCGAATGGCGCTAGCTGTGCAGCATTTGTGCTCCGCCGTCATCAGTGTCAGCCAGTTTGCCGTGGCATACGGAGCTCCATCGCAGTCTTTAACACTGGTAGCATGCCGCGACAGCGTGGACGTGAACCGTATGTGCAGTTGACGGACTTTGAGCGAGGGTGTATAGTGGGCATGCAGGAGGCCGGGTGGACGTACCGCCGAATTACTCAGCACGTGGGGCGTGAGGTCTCCACAGTACATCGATGTTGTCGCCAGTGGTCGGCGGAAGGTGCACGTGCCCGTCGACCTGGGACCGGACCGCAGCGACGCACGGATGCACGCCAAGACCGTAGGATCCTACGCAGTGCCGTAGGGGACCGCACCGCCACTTCCCAGCAAATTAGGGACACTGTTGCTCCTGGGGTATCGGCGAGGACCATTCGCAACCGTCTCCATGAAGCTGGGCTACGGTCCCGCACACCGTTAGGCCGTCTTCCACTCAGGCCCCAACATCGTGCAGCCCGCCTCCAGTGGTGTCGCGACAGGCGTGAATGGAGGAACGAATGGAGACGTGTCGTCTTCAGCGATGAGAGTCGCTTCTGCCTTGGTGCCAATGATGGTCGTATGCGTGTTTGGCGCCGTGCAGGTGAGCGCCACAATCAGGACTGCATACGACCGAGGCACACAGGGCCAACACCCGGCATCATGGTGTGGGGAGCGATCTCCTACACTGGCCGTACACCTCTGGTGATCGTCGAGGGGACACTGAATAGTGCACGGTACATCCAAACCGTCATCGAACCCATCGTTCTACCATTCCTAGACCGGCAAGGGAACTTGCTGTTCCAACAGGACAATGCACGTCCGCATGTATCCCGTGCCACCCAACGTGCTCTAGAAGGTGTAAGTCAACTACCCTGGCCAGCAAGATCTCCGGATCTGTCCCCCATTGAGCATGTTTGGGACTGGATGAAGCGTCGTCTCACGCGGTCTGCACGTCCAGCACGAACGCTGGTCCAACTGAGGCGCCAGGTGGAAATGGAATGGCAAGCCGTTCCACAGGACTACATCCAGCATCTCTATGATCGTCTCCATGGGAGAATAGCAGCCTGCATTGCTGCGAAAGGTGGATATACACTGTACTAGTGCTGACATTGTGCATGCTCTGTTGCCTGTGTCTATGTGCCTGTGGTTCTGTCAGTGTGATCATGTGATGTATCTGACCCCAGGAATGTGTCAATAAAGTTTCCCCTTCCTGGGACAATGAATTCACAGTGTTCTTATTTCAATTTCCAGGAGTGTATATGTGATATGTTGCGCGACTGGCGCCAGTATCCCTTTCTGGTAGTGTCATCTTTGCCATCGATTTCGGCTTGGAAGACGCAAGTCAAAGTCGAGGCAGCAGCCCTCACTGTGTGGTCTGTCAGTTGCGGTTACAGCACGGTCTGGAGGTTGGCCCTTACCTGGTGCGAATGCTCATTGCGTGTGGTACTACTGGAGTGCTGCGGCCGGAGACGGAGGAAAGCTTTTGGGTTCCGGCACGAGGAGTGGTGTTCGGCTTTTCTCGCCACGCAGTACATGTTGGGAAGAAGAGCTCGACGGAGCGTCGCCTGGCATTAACCGCTCTCCTGTGCACATGGTGTGTGTTTGATTTAAACAGGTGCAATTGTGTGCTTATATATACATGTTAATGGTTAACTGATGTTGTCTCAGTGACGAGTCTGATACGTCAAAGTTGTGTCACATGTGGCATGATAACGGGGTTTGGGATTTCCATTTTAGTTTCCTATCGGTTGAGGAAGGACCTGCGGCTATATGTAAGGAAACCCGGTGAGCTCATTATGGAGTGATGGTTTATCTAAAATTGTTGTAACCTTGGTGATTAAGTACCAAAATTTGCAGCGTAACTAACGAATAACGAAATGTTGTCTCGTAAAGCTACATCAGATTCCATGAAAGTGCAGTTCTGGTGGGCTCTCGCCCTTTTAAAGCAATACTCAGTGTTGCTATTACGTTTCAAGGAACCATCGTATTTACGCACGTACTGCAGTGTTTAAATGAATTCTTAAGTGTTGAGTTTAAAAATAATTGGCGAGCCTTCCTGTTTAATGTTATCTCTCATTGTTTTATGTAATATGAATGTGGAATTGCAAGTGCGCTGTTGTAGTTGATTTATGTTCCGTTGGGCGGAGAGCAGTGTATTTCGTCCGGTACAGTGGGACGTGGCACCAGGGCTTGACCACTTGGCCGTTGCCAGTGGAACTGTGTTTCGTTAGACCGGGCTCCATGTTCCTAGCCCTCTGTCTCGATCTCCTCCTTAATTTGAGTATTGCTGTTCTCTTTGTTCCTGACTATGTCAGGTCGTTAAGCTTTGTAGTTCATTCTTCCGCCGCCTTGGCGGATGCACTTTTCGCTCGAAATAAGAATTTAAACCTGTAAAATTGGGTCACTCTGTAATCAGTGCCCGATCAGATTGCTGGAGGCTCCGCCTTATTAATTCTGTATTCCCTTAGCCATTTGTATCATATTTGTACCTTATAGGCTGATTGTGAAGTTTAATTGTTATAAAGGAGGGTTTCATATGCGTATGTTCTCAGGGAATGTTTAGATGCTGAGGTGCTATTTTTTATTAATTGTTTTTTATTTAATTAGTGCCTACCTGTATTGGCATCAGCTGGATTGTTCCTTAGTCAGAAGTTCGTCTGCGCGGTATCTTTATTGCCGAGCGTTGAAGTTTTAAAAGTTGCCTTATGGTTACTTGTGTGCTGTATGTTATGCCATATTGTTACACCTTGGTATTAATGTTTATTGCAAAAGAGAAGTCATTGCACAGGATAGTCCTGCGGGTTCAGAGTTTGGCGACTTTGATTATATTAAGTATTTACATTAACAGAAATTTTCTTAATCTTTTATGCATTTTTATGCAGCTTTCAACAGGGGTTTAAGAAAAAAAATATTGTGGTCCTGTGAGGTTGTGAAATTTATCTGTTTTATTGTATTTAAATTGTGCAAGCTAATAAACATTGTTTCACACAAGCTATATATATATGGTAATTATGGCCCTGCTGCTTCCTGTCGTATTACTCGACGCAAATAGCACGTTCCAACACGTAATTCTCTATTATCAGTTTGGTTTTATTTTCATGCAAACACTATTAATCCTTCTGAAGCGCACATGCAAATAGAATAATTTCTGAAGATTTTAAGGAAAACAGAAGGCAGTCGGCCTGATCCCACTGTCTGAACTTCTGGCACTGTGTGTCTAATCGGAGAAAGTCGCATTCTACCAGTGAAATGACGCGAATTATCCAGCTGCGGAAAATCCGCTCAGTACCGGCGCCAGTATTGCTCGAACACTGCAAAAACGAGAAGGTGCTGCGCATCAGCAGATCGGTCGGCGGTCCCTGCGTGGATATCCATCATTACTACTTGGGTCTCTGCGTGTGTCTGTAGGTGGCAGTTCATCATTTCTTGGGATTCGTGAGCAATGCTGCACTTGGAAGTACGGTAGTGATGTCCTAGACTGAAAGAGTTAAATAATGTAGGAATTTAGTATTGGAAAAAATAGAAACGTGCTGATGTGTTAAGGAAAACTACGAGTGAGTGAAGTGGTATATTGAAGTCTACAAACTATATTTTATAGCTTACGCTAGGGAACAGATCACCAGAAGGATACATACAACTGCTCCAAACTTCGTATCTGAAGCAGTGAGGACTATTATTTTCCTTGATCTTCATTCTTAAAACAGATTTCCATAGTTTAAAACAAAACGCTTTTCATAAATGTAGCTGATGATTGGTGCCATTTATATGCAAATGCTTAATTTATCAATCCATATTTCTCCGACAAATGATCACGTGTCCAGTTCGAAGGGCTTGCTTACTGTGGGGAAAGTAAGCAGTTTGTGAAAAGTAGTACCACCTTCACTCGCGCAAGAGTCGGGCGACGTTTCGTAACGGAATGATTCGAAGGTCATCATTTTACAGAAATCGCGCTTCTCCCTACTGTAGCAGAGCCAGAACTCTAACTTGAAGAACTAAGGGAGACCCCTTACGCACTGCATAGGGCGGCACTATGCTGGGCCCTGCAGTCTCCGAAGAGCGCAAACTTTAGCACAGTAGCAATAGGCCTACCACTCATTAACGCAGCTACGCAAGTAACTGGAAGCTTGATGGGTCGGCTTCTGGAAGCATTTTGTGCAAGCATGTACAAATCCCCTTCGTATCCATACAGTCGAAGAATGCTAGAATAAGCACTAGAGAGAGAGAGAGAGAGACGCGGTCACATAACTGAAATAATTATTTCGGGACCGGTGGGAAAACATACTCCAACCACTATCACTCGTAACACTAGTGATCAAAATGCAGGCTACAATCCTGAGAGAAGCTGTAACGCCACACGAAACAGAGATTGCAAAATTGCAATTTCTTTCGTGCTGAAGGTGCTATGAAATCTCAAATACGCATTTATAGACATCTATAATACGCGAGTATTGATTTATGTATCTCATCTCTTCCCGCGTCAGGTTCATACATACTCTCCATTTTCCCCCTTCTCATTTGCTCTAGACCACTGATCTTTTCAGTAACGACATGTCTGTCTGTAGCGTGATCAATTACTTTGTATTGTGAACAATACCATCTGTAGTTGCTTCACAGTGGTAGACTGTAAAGTTAATGCTTCTGAACCACGGCGAGCTTTGATATACTCGAATGAACTTTTCCAACAATTTGCTTCACATCGCTCGACATAGTGTCTCCACGAAACTGCCTCAATATTCATTCATTATACAAACCAGCACATTGCCAGTACACACGCTCTAGCCTGTGCACGTTGGCATGCTTGCACAAGATTTCTTAGCTGAAAATATGCAGGCTTGTCGCCCCCATCGTGTCGTTTATAGAATCCAGTAGCAAAATGTTTCCGCTATAAAAGATGGTCGTCATAGGTACTGCCATTTAGAGGAAACGCATGACACGGAAACGAAGGAATTTGTGTCACCCATTAACAATGTACAGTACATTCAGGAGCTATTTCAATATGCCTTCGTCAAACACTTTGAATAGATTCTGAAAAATTTTTGAACAAAAAAGTTAGTTTTTGCTTCCAGAATTAATTAACTGACGAGGTGCAGCGTAGTTTAACTACATATGCGAATTATGAGTGACCCGGCAGACGTGATTACGGTAATTGAATTCTTGCCATACCCGTCCCAGCGTGGCATCGTCGACTGACAGTCGCTTCCCGCATTCTCTCCCGGAGCTCTGCTACATCACGTGGTAGAGGCGCAGATGTTTAATGTGTCCCTGCAGAAAAGAAGTCACACGGAGTGAGATCGGGTGATCGGGAAGGCCATTTCATAAAACAGCTGTCCCCTACTGTAGCACGGCTGATCCATCGATGCGGCAGCTCCGTTTCAGCTACACAGGAACTTCACGATGAAAATGTGGTGGAGCCATATCCTGTTGAAAGATGAATGGAGAGTCCGACTGCATTTGAGGCATCAGCCATTGCTGCGACATGTCCAACTAAGAACATCCAGTGACAGTGCTCTCGGCGAAGAAGAATGGCCCCTACAGTTTTCGACGTGACAAGGCACAAAAAACATTTCCCTTTAGGGAATCACGCTCAAATCAGTGCATTCGTGTGGATGCTTGGTACCCCAGAGTCGACAATTATGCCTGTTCACTTTCCTATTAGTGTGAAAAGTGGCTTCGTCGCTAAAAATTAAGCGTTCAACAATGCCATTCCCATCCTCATTCAATTGTTGCAACTGCGAACAAAACTCAAAACGCTTGTCTTCTGTCGTCGTCGTTGAGCTTCTGCACTAGCTCCAATTTGAATGTTTTCATGGACAGCTTCTGTCACAGGACTTTCCACTCATTGGAGTCATTTCGAGTTCACAGGATGCACGACGCACCGATTTCCTTGGAGTCCTTATGAATGTCTCTCGTACGCGCTCCACATTCACTTCACTCACACTGGCACGTCCGCTTCTCTTTGCCGGGCACAAGCAAACCGTCGTAACGAGTTTCTTGTGCCAGTGGTAAATGGCCTTCCTTGTTGGTGGCGCCTTACCGTATTTGCTTCTAAACATCCGTTGAACAGCTGTAGCACACTTGTTTTTGTCGAACCCCAACACACACAAAGCTTGCTCTGCACCTGAACTCACCATGTTTGCGACTAGCTCTGACTATCGGCAAATTACTAAACTACGCTGTGGCGGTAAACATTTTTAAAAAAACTTTGAGGGTTACTCTTGAAAAGGACACATCTATGATGTGTACAATGTTTGGTTCTTGTGCAATAAATAATTGAAAGTGTTCGCAGATGGCCGGCCGAAGTGGCCGAGCGGTTCTAGGCGCTACAGTTTGCAACCTTGCGACCGCTACGGTCGCAGGTTCGAACCCTGCCTCGAGCATGGATGTGTGTGATGTACTTAGGTTAGCTAGGTTTAAGTAGTTATAAGTCTAAGGGACTGTTGACCTCAGATGTTAAGTCCCATAGTGCTCAGAGCCATTTGAACCATTTGTTCGCAGACTGTATGTACACCCTGTATATTATTAATGGTAAGAGTTTCATTCTGAATCCCACCCTCTATGTTTTGATAGTCTGTGCATAATGATTGTACACTGTGCTGTCACATTAACGTGACCTCTGACAAAAGCCTGAAAAACCACCTTTTGCTGCGCAGAACGCTGCGAGACGGGAAGGTGTAGGAAGTGGGATTCTGGGAAGTACCGACATGGATATGGAGCCATGTCAACTCCAGTACCGTGGCCAACTGCACTAGGTTACTCGGTTGAGCATCCACGGCGTTAACATACCTATAGAGGTGGATCCGAAGATTCTCGATTGATTTTAAACCCGGAGAGTTTGGTGCCCAGGGGAGTACAGCAAATTCATCCTGCCTTTTTGACCACGCACGTACGATGCGAGCTGTTTGACACGCTGCATTGCTCTGCTGACAGATGCCACAGTGCCGACGAAAAACAAACTGTATGTAGGGGTTGCCCCAGTGATAAATGCATACTCGTGTTGATCCATTGTGCTTTCCAGAATGACGCAGCCACCGAGGGAATTCCAAGGAAACATTCCACTTCCGATGATTTTTGCAAGCTGTTCGCTTTCAGACATTTCACACCGTCCACGCCAACGGCCATCCGGCCGATGGAGAATGAAACGTGATTCGTCTGAAAAGAGCGCCTGTCGCCACTCGGTGAACCCCCAGTTGCGGCACTGGCGTGGAAATTCCAGCCTTCGTCGCGGATAAACGTAGTCAGCATGGGCGCACGGATCAGGCGCCTGCTGCGGAGGCCCACACGCAGGAACGTTCGCTGAACGGTCGTTAAGGAGACACCGTTGGTAGCCCCTTGGTTCATCTGGGCGGTCAGTTGCTCAATAGTTGAGCGTCTATCCTTCCGTACTCATATCTACAGCCGTTGTTCATCCCCTGTCATCAATGGTCTGTGATGCACTACAGTTGCCTTAGCGCCAGGTTTGGATAGCGCCGTTTCACCATGCACGGTATGCTCCAACCACAGCGGCACGCGAACGGTTTACGAACTTAGCCGTTTCGGAAATGCATCCACCCTTGGCCAGAAAGCCTATGATCAAAGCGTTTTTAGCGTCAGATAAATCGCTCTGTTTCTGCATTACGACAACGACTGCAGTGTTTTTCGCGTCCCCCCAACACGCTTTATCTATTCTCCACTCCTAGTGCTGCCAGCTGCCCCCTGAGTGGTTATTGCACGCTCACGTCGAATACAGTCGGTATACGTATATCATATGTAGCAAACTAATTCTCAGATATGTGTCTATTATGCATTACAACGTTACCAAATTTACCTTATCGTTGAATGAACACACACATGTTTATTTAGCTAACAAGGGGAGGCCACGATGTTGGGATCACAGATTTAGTTCAAACTTACACCTTTAGGTAGGCCATTACAACAACATAACGCGCAAGTAGTAAGGTCCACAAACTCTGGCAACCGTCGCCTCCTACGGTGTTACATCTCGAGCAAAGTAACAAGGCACCGGCAGAGAAACGCATTCCCGTCATGAGTACTGGATGATTTTATCCCTTTGTTTGGAAGGGCTACGTCGTCTCAGCCGCCTGTTGCCTTCAGACTTGCAAACTTCGAACGTCGCTAGTCGCTATCTCTCTTAGGACGTAGCATGGCGCTGCAGTCTTTGCGGGCAGGTTATTCTTAACCGGGCATGTGCAATTGTATGCAATACCATCATAGTTTTGCTGTAAGATTCAAACGAATTCAAATCACTCAATACAGAGAACAAAGGAGGAGGGGTACGACATGATACAAGTACTTCCAAAGGTTTCATTACTTCGGAAAGATGCGGAAGAAAGAGAAAAGTTTTATTTGTATGTATAATAGCTATACACATTATGTTAAGCAGGTGATGAAAATTGTTGAAACATCATGGTAGCACACAGCTGAATTAATCAATTTAGTACATAACTAGTTTCAGTGATAAATAGTCCATCTTCAGGTGTACTCAGATGTTTGATATCCCGTAACACATCATGAGACGAACCTACATTCTCCTGATTTATAGCTGGATAGAGTTGTTGATTTGTAACATAATACTTGATAGTGGCTATGGGTTGTCACACAACTGACTGCGAAAACATATTTGAAGATGTTGCATTTATGACTGAAATGGGGTGTGTACTACATTGGTTAATAGAGCTGCGTGCATAATGATTTTTCAATAATAATTATAATTCCATGTGGCTCAATGGTTTGGTGCAAACTTTCTATAGGACATCACTTAAGCAACTTGCGTATCCCTGATGTACGCCATTCATCCAAAAAGGAAAGGGGCCCTACAATTTAATGCGGAAGAGCTGGAAATTTGTGGTAAGGTCTTAAGGGACCAAACTGCTTAGGTCATCGGTCCCCAAGCTTACACATTACGTAATCTAACTTAAACTAACTTACGCTAAGGACGACACACACACACACACACACACACACACACACACACACACACACACACACACACATCCCCGAGGGAGGACTCGAACCTCCGACGGGGAGAGCCGCGCGCCTCAGGCCGTGCGGCTACCCTGCGCCGCTAATGCGGAAGCTGAACCATGTGTCACGTCTGGTGAATCTCCGCATCACTGAGAGGTAAAGGCTAGGTTATGAGAAAATTGAAAATATTCGTGGTCGGACCACAACATCTCCGTTTCCAGGCTTGTGCTTTTCCAATAGGCCACGAGGCGCGGCATTTCAGGTTATATCACCGAACAGGTTGTCGGGTGGCTGGCATATAATTTGCACATGACACCCCTTCTTTGTCTTATATTGTCAGTACTGTAGCAAGTGACGTTGCCCACTATAGTACACTACCCAATTACTTCTTTTTGTTTCATGGGATTTACTTCTGGCAGTGACAATAGATCTAGTTTGCTCGAGTGATCCTTTGTTTATGTGAATATTTCTTTTCCACTACTGTAGTGAGAAGCTATTGATTTCCAACCGCTGTGCTGTACTGACACAATGTTTGAACTGCGTTTGTTTGCAGACTCGCTAACTTATAAACAGAACATACATTTGTGCACAGGCGTTTGCTGTCTAACTGCAGCCGCACGGAGTGGATTTCGCGGTTTGAGGCGCCTGTTTACGCGGCCCCTCCCACCGGACGTTCGAGTCCTCCCTCGGGCATGGGTGATTGTGTTGTTCTTAGCATAATTACACTCCTGGAAATGTAAAAAAGAACACATTGACACCGGTGTGTCAGACCCACCATACTTGCTCCGGACACTGCGAGAGGGCCGTACAAGCAATGATCACACGCACGGCACAGCGGACACACCAGGAACCGCGGTGTTGGCCGTCGAATGGCGCTAGCTGCGCAGCATTTGTGCACCGCCGCAGTCAGTGTCAGCCAGTTTGCCGTGGCATACGGAGCACATCGCAGTCTTTAACACTGGTAGCATGCCGCGACAGCGTGGACGTGAACCGTATGTGCAGTTGACGGACTTTGAGCGAGGGCGTATAGTGGGCATGCAGGAGGCCGGGTGGACGTACCGCCGAATTGCTCAACACGTGGGGCGTGAGGTCTCCACAGTACATCGATGTTGTCGCCAGTGGTCGGCGGAATGTGCACGTGCCCGTCGACCTGGGACCGGACAGCAGCGACGCACGGATGCAAGCCAAGACCGTAGGATCCTACGCAGTGCCGTAGGGGACCGCACCGCCACTTCCCAGCAAATTAGGGACACTGTTGCTCCTGGGGTATCGGCGAGGACCATTCGCAACCGTCTCCATGAAGCTGGGCTACGGTCCCGCACACCGTTAGGCCGTCTTCCGCTCACGCCCCAACATCGTGCAGCCCGCCTCCAGTGGTGTCGCGACAGGCGTGAATGGAGGGACGAATGGAGACGTGTCGTCTTCACCGATGAGAGTCGCTTCTGCCTTGGTGCCAATGATGGTCGTATGCGTGTTTGGCGCCGTGCAGGTGAGCGCCACAATCAGGACTGCATACGACCGAGGCACACAGGGCCAACACCCGGCATCATGGTGTGGGGAGCGATCTCCTACACTGGCCGTACACCTCTGGTGATCGTCGAGGGGACACTGAATAGTGCACGGTACATCCAAAGCGTCATCGAACCCATCGTTCTACCATTCCTAGACCGGCAAGGGAACTTGCTGTTCCAACAGGACAATGCACGTCCGCATGTATCCCGTGCCACCCAACGTGCTCTAGAAGGTGTAAGTCAACTACCCTGGCCAGCAAGATCTCCGGATCTGTCCCCCATTGAGCATGTTTGGGACTGGATGAAGCGTCGTCTCACGCGGTCTGCACGTCCAGCACGAACGCTGGTCCAACTGAGGCGCCAGGTGGAAATGGCATGGCAAGCCGTTCCACAGGACTACATCCAGCATCTCTACGATCGTCTCCATGGGAGAATAGCAGCCTGCATTGCTGCGAAAGGTGGATATACACTGTACTAGTGCCGACATTGTGCATGCTCTGTTGCCTGTGTCTATGTGCCTGTGGTTCTGTCAGTGTGATCATGTGATGTATCTGACCCCAGGAATGTGTCAATAAAGTTTCCCCTTCCTGGGACAATGAATTCACGGTGTTCTTATTTCAATTTCCAGGAGTGTATGTAGCATATTGGCAAATGCCATCGGACAGCCCTCTATTCTACCCCCTCCTTTTCTACTCCCGCTCCCCCTGACCTCCTGACTGCCTCTAGCTGCCCTACTGTGTCTCCACCTCATCCCTGTATTCCTGCACAAGCAGCACTTTAGCATCCTCCACCCCCGCCCCTACCCTGCCATCCGTCTCCCTCCTCACCCGAGCCACCTCCTGACCCCCACCATCGACATTGCTTCTTCCATCGTGCACAGCTGATTGCAGTCTGGCTTTGGCAGCCAGAGAGAGTGATCATGTATGTGTGAGTTGTGTTTGCAAGAGTGGGTGTGTCTGTGTTGTCCAGTTTGGAAGAAGGCAGTTTGGCCGAAAGCTTATTGTGTTTGACAGTCTTTTTCTCGTGTCTGTCTGCGACCCAACATCTCTGCTATATGATGAGATGAGATTCAGTTTTTGTTCCATAGACCCAAAAATGAGATGATTTTTGTGGGTGCGGAACATCTCAGAAACAATAACATAAAACATTTGAATACAACGCTGATCATTTGTCAGATCATCGAAAGAGTTGAATAACGCTAAACTGGAACTTGTAATATATACAGGTTTAGTACACTGTCAGAATGAAGTATTGCTATGCACTTTTAATAAATTAACCGTACACAAAATACCTAATATTGACTGCTGTAACCAAGTGCTGTCAGAACTGAAATCAGACAGACATTTTTACTGAAGCTGGTCTAACAGTCTCTGTTAAGATATTCATCTATATAGTAGAAGGAGTTGCCCAACAAAAAGTCTTTCAAACTCTGTTTAAACCATGCTTTATCTGAAACTGAAGTTTTTAATGCTTGCTGGCAATTCATTGAAAATGTGTATTCCTTAATATTGGAGTCTAGTAAGACCATCCGAAGACCAGTATCGGTTGCAAAGCAATTTAGAAAAGATTGCTGTATGGTGTGGCAGATGGAAGTTGACACTAAATAACGAAAAGTGTGAGGTGATCCACATGAGTTCCAAAAGAAATCCGTTGGAATTGGATTACTCGATAAATAGTACAATTCTCAAGGCTGTCAATTCAACTAAGTACCTGGGTGTAAAAATTACGAACAACTTCAGTTGGAAAGACCACATAGATAATATTGTGGGGAAGGCGAGCCAAAGGTTGCGTTTCATTGGCAGGACACTTAGAAGATGCAACAAGTCCACTAAAGAGACAGCTTACACTACACTCGTTCGTCCTCTGTTGGAATATTGCTGGGCGGTGTGGGATCCTTACCAGGTGGGATTCACGGAGGACATCGAAAGGGTGTAAAAAAGGGCAGCTCGTTTTGTATTATCACGTCATAGGGGAGAGAGTGTGGCAGATATGATACGCGAGTTGGGATGGAAGTCATTAAACCAAAGACGTTTTTCGTCGCGGCGAGATCTATTTACGAAATTTCAGTCACCAACTTTCTCTCCCGAATGCGAAAATATTTTGTTGAGCCCAACCTACATAGGTAGGAATGATCATCAAAATAAAATAAGAGAAATCAGAGCTCGAACAGAAAGGTTTAGGTGTTCGTTTTTCCCGCACGCTGTTCGGGAAAATGGAATGGTAGAGAGATAATGATTGTGGATCGATGAACCCTCTGCCAAGCACTTAAATGTGAATTGCAGAGTAGTCATGTAGATGTAGACGAGGAACCGAGATGGAGTTACGGAACACATTTGACTGCGATGCAGAATTCGAGTAAACCAGAAGTTGCCTTCAGTCACAAACTTTTAGCACTTTTCCTTCGTCTCCTCCTCCTCTTTCTTATTCTTTCATTTCTTCTTCGTAGGAGAACGTGCCTCAGTAATCCGCTTTTCTGGTGTCGGTTGACCGCATTTAAGTCTGGTGGCTCATTCCGCAGTGTGTAAAAATTGTGTAACGCTGGTTAGCGTTTTCGCCACGCCAGTTAAATAGTTGCTTGAATTAATTTAAGCAGTGACACTGGCACTTAAGTCGCCGAAGTGATGTCACACTGACTTGCGCCACACAGTGAGTCATAAGTATTAATACAGTAGAGGGGCAACATTTTACACAAGCCGTTTTCATTTAACAGCAATTTGCGCTAGTCAGCATAGCGCGAGACATAATGATGCTGATTGTAATGAGGGATTATGGAAGCTATGAGGCTTGTGTATAGAGAAGAGAAATGAACAGTTCTCCTGGTACTGATCTCTCAGGCTATTTTACGCTGTCATTTCACAGCGTTTTCTTTCGGCAGCATGCAGTACGGAGAACTGGTGCTGACGAAGGAGCTAAAGAAGTGGTTGCCAACTTTTCTGAGACTATTACCCCTGAGTGGGATCAGGTATTAGCTCGTCCCCCCCCCCCCCCTCTCCCCCTCTACCACTATGAACATTAGACCTAACTAAACTTTTGAATGGAAAACGCTCACTTTTAAAGTTACGAAAAATGAATAATATTTTGTATTTGTAGACGTTTCATTAAACCATGAAATAATGACTCAATGAGGCATATTTCGAAAAACTTTGTTTTATAGAATGTCGCAGCAATACTTAGTACGTCGCGATTGCGACCAACAAGTACATCTCAGAAAGAAAGCTATCCATCCACATTGAGGATTGACACTTTTTAACAAAACATTATCCTCTTAACCAATCCTCTCCCAAGTAGCCGGCCGGTGTGGCCGTGCGGTTCTAGGCGCTTCAGTCTGGAACCGCGTGACCGCTACGGTCGCACGTTCGAATCCTGCCTCGGGCATGGGTGTGTGTGATGTCCTTAGGTTAGTTAGGTTTAAGTAGTTCTAAGTTCTAGGGGACTGATGACCACAGATGTTAAGTCCCATAGTGCTCAGAGCCATTTGAACCATTTTCTCCCAAGTAACACTTACTTCACCCACATCCTGCATGCCCATTTAAAATCAAGCAAATTAAAATACAGGCACAAACTGGAAGACTTCAACTGCCAACGCTTAGTGTCTATCTGCCACTGACACTAGTAATAATATTAATAATAATAAATTGTTATTATTATTATACAGTGTAGGCCATACATCAGTGTAGCAGCCATTACATAGATACTGCTGTGTTGTCAATTAGTTCGTCTATTGTTCTGAAATAAAAATGAAGGACTTTAGGTCTATTTCAGAAACTACCAGAAGACCGCATTTTCGGGAGATATTTAGACCTATGTGATGTATATGTTCCAATTTTACTGTCATAGATGCATGGTAGAAAGTACACAGTATATGTGTAGTGGGTGGATTACGTGAGGATGATTCACACACTTGTCTTAGCCGAGACTTCGCTTTTAACAAATAATATCATAAATTTTAAGCAAAATATTCTTGAACAGATAGTCGATAAGACTTACTGGGTGACATAAATGTTCGTTAAACTTGCGTCTTTCACTTTTTCCGAATATTATCAGCTTCATTGTGTTCGAAACCTGACGCTAGACAGAGTTACGCCACTGAATTACCAGGCTGTAAATAATGTAAATTTTTTACCTACCTCATTCATGTGTCAAACTTGTAAAGAAAATATGAACGACAGTAAAGACGAAAACAGATGCTATGGAAATTGGAAATTTGTGGTAAGCTCCTACGGGACCAAACTGCTGAGGTCATCGGTTCAAATGGTTCAAATGGCTCTGAGCACTATGGAACTTAACATCTGTGGTCATCAGTCCGCTAGAACTTAGAACCACTTAAACCTAACTAACCTAAGAACATCACACACATCCATGCCCGAGGTCATCGGTCCCTAGACTTACACACACTACTTAAACTAACTTACGCTATAGAGAACACACACAACCATACCCAAGGGAGGACTCGAACCTCCGATGGGGGGAGCCGCGCATATCGTGGCAACGTGCCTCAGACCGCGAGGCTACCCTGCGCGGCCACAGATGCTATGGAAAATCCTGTCACCAGCTCTTTCAGATATACTTGAAGGAGTCCAAAATAAGTGGAACGAGTTTTCGGTTTCCAAATAATTTTCTTGGAGAAAAACGTTAATGAGAGACGTTTCGCACCGAACTGTTCAGTCACGCGACGAGTGGCGTGACCGCTAGATTTTTTTCACGAACAAACTGCTCGTTGACCTGGGATGGCGGTGCTGTTGCTAAGTAAGGCACCAGGCTGGCATAAAGGGGCAAGAAGTCCCCGTCCGACCATCTGAGCTGAGGTGTTTAGCGGCTTCCCAAAATCAATTAAGGCATATTTCAGTTCCCCAGTACACGTCTACAGGTGCATGCCGTCTAATGGTGTTTAACGGGGAGTATTGTGTGCACCGCTGTCATCCCAGCCCCTCCCCCTCCCAACCTCTAAGCGTTCCACTCGCGAATGGTTTGCACGAATAATGATTGTAAGCCCCGGTGCGTGCTCCAAACTCTGTAGTTCTGCCTTCGTCCGCAGCTCGTGGTCGCGCGGTAGCGTTCTCGCTTCCCGCGCCCGGGTTCCCGGGTTCGATTCCCGGCGAGGTCATGGATTTTCTATGCCTCGTGATGACTGGGTGTTGTGTGATGTCCTTAGGTTAGTTAGCTTTAAGTAGTTCTAAGTTCTAGGGGACTGATGACCATAGATGTTAAGTCCCATGGTGCTCAGAGCCATTTTGAGTTCTGCCTTCTTTTTGCTAGATATACGCAGGAGGAAGCAACATGTTGGTTGACTCTTCTCAGAACATACCGATCTAAAAATTTTAACAATAAACCACACTATTGCCTCTCTTGCAGCGTCCTCCATTGCAGTTGGATGACCACGACACTTTCTCGCTTACTAAATGAACCTGTGACGAAACGCTTCGCTTTTCTTTGGATCTTCTCAATTTTTTCCAGCAATCCACGAATCCTAGACTGACGAGCAATTTCAAGTACTGGTGAACGAAGATTTTTTGAGCTAATTCCTTCCTGATGATCCGTTCACTGAATCTTAGTCTGGCATCTGCCTTACCTAATATTAGTTTTATGTGGTTGTTCCACTTTAAATCGCCACATTTGCATACTCTTTCACATTTTATGGATATTGTTTCTTCCAGTGATTGTTCTGTACTCGTGTAATCATCTAATAAAGGGTGTTACTGCCCATTTATGTGCAGTACGTTAAATTTACTTATGGTGAGGCTCAACCCCCAACTTTGCACCAAGCATTGATCCACTGCACGTCTTGAAACATTTCGATATAGTTTTCTACCGTTGAGATTTCTCCACATATGCCAACTTCATCCATGAACACTCTCATAGATTTGCCCACGGTAACTATCTGGTGATTCATGCATGTATTCAACAATTTACTTGGCGTAGGCTAAAGACACTTTTGTTTCACAAGTACACAAAGAATGACGTGATGTGTTCTGTTTGCTAGAAACTCTTCAATCCAAGGCTGCTCTGATATTTAGTGCGCTCGTACTTTGTTCATTAAATGACTCTGCCGAACTGGATAAAAGCTTTCCGGAGGGTTAGGAACGCGGCGTCAACTGGGCACCGGAATCCAGTGCCCTCTGTTTTTCGTGAAGGAACAGACCGAGCTGGTTTTCACACGATGAATGTTTGCGGAAGTCATGTTGATTGCTAAAGAAAAAAATTTCCGCCTCCAGAAATGTTGTAATACGCCAGCGTAAAACATGTTCCAGTATTTTACAACGGACTGACATCATCGATGTAGGCATATAGGCCTAGTTTTGAGCGTCTGTTGCACGAACCTTCTTCAAAATGGGAAAGACTTGTGCATTTTTCCAATCAATAACAAGGGCACTACCCAGCTATCAGATCTACTAATTTACTATACACACATCAAAAAAAGTTTTTCATCACCTCGGTTCCGAGAGTTCCGGAACCTGTACAGAAAACTGGAATAGAGATCAACATAAACATCATTTCTCCCCTTTTTACTGCTCATGAAAACCATACATCGCATGTTGTACCACCATACAGCGATACCTTCGGAGGTGGTGGTCCAGATTTCTGTACACACCGGTACCTCTAATACCCAGTAGCACGTCCTCTTGCATGCCTGTATTTGTCGTGGCGTACTATCCACAAGTTCATCAAGGCACTGTTGATCCAGATTGTCCCACTCCTCATCGGCGTAGATTCCTCAGCGTGGTTGGTGGGTCATATCGTCCATAAACAGCCCTTTTCAATTTATCCCAGGCATGACAGATAGGGTTTTTGTCTGGAGAACATGCTGGCCACTCTAGTCGAGGGACGGCGTTATCCTGAAGGAAGTCATTCACAAAATGTGCACGAGGGGGGGGGGGGGGGAGGGGAGAATTGTCGTCCATGAAGACGAATGCCTCGCCAATGTGCTGCCGATGTTGCACTATCGGTCGGAGGATGGCATTCACATATCGTACAGATGGCTCCATATAATGCCACTCCAAAACATCAGGGAACTTCCATCTTGCTGCACTCGCTGGACAATGTGTCTTAGGCGTTGAGTCTGACTGGGTTGCCTCCAAAAACGTCTCCGACGATTGTCTGGTTGTAGATATATGCGACACTCATCGGTGAAGAGAACGTGATGACTATCCTGAGTGGTTCATTCGGCTTGTTGGGGCCCATCTGTACCACGCTGTATGGTGTCGTGGTTGCAAAGACTGACTTCGTCATGGGCGTCGGGAGTGAAGTTGCGCATCATTCGGCCTACTGCTCACAGTTTGAGTCGTAACAAGACGTCCTGTGGCTGCACGAAAAGCATTGTTCAACATGGTGACGTTGCTGACAGGGTTCCTATGAGCCATAATCCGTAAGTAGCGGTCATCCACTGCAGTAGTAGCCCTTGCGCGGCTTGAGAGAGGCATGTCATCGACAGCTCCTGCATCTATATCTCCTCCTCGTCCGAACATCACTTTGGTTCACTCCGAGGCGCCTGGACATTTCCCTCGTTGAGAGCCCTTCCAGGCACAAAGTAACATTGCGGCGCTATCGAACTGTGGTATTGACCGTCTAGGCATGGTTGAACTACAGACAACACGAGCCGTGTACCTACTTCCTGGTGGAATGACTGGAACTAATCGGCTGTCGGACCCCCTCCTTCTAACAGCGGCTGCTCATGCATGGTTGTTTACACCTTTGGGCGGGTTTAGTGACATCTCTGAACAGTCAAAGGGACTGTGTCAGTGATACAATATCCACAGTCAAAGTCTATCTTCAGGAGTTCTGGGAACCAGGGTGATGCAAAACTTCTTTAATGTGTGTATTTATAGTATGCGAAGCTTAGAACTTGAATATCAATCTTCCGAAGCCGTACAATGCAACTCTCAACAGTTCTCGGGAAAATCGACTACGAAATGTTTCGAGAAACTTTAAGTCACTGTAATTAAGCCAATTTTCTACGACGGGTCTCGTGACTCACGCGGCAGCATTGGAGAATGGTAACTGGGTGATTGCTGGATGGACTCGTACTATGGTCCTTTTTTTCGTTTAATTTTTTCAGTTCGAACACACACGTCTTTGAAATGTAAAATTCGTCAAATTAATGCCACTTAACACATATCTGATCATCATTTTTTATGAAAAATCCACACGTTCTTGTTCCTAATTACTCATTGCATGAAAAATTCCAGTTTTCATCGCAATTTTAAATTCTACTTTATCCATATTTTATAAGAGATGTTAGTAAATTTTTAATGTTTTTTGAATTGAAATAATCGTTATTAACAATCTTTTATATCAGTAATTAAGAATTCATGTTTGCAACGCGTGTAACATCTAATTTGAAACAAAAAGACAGCATATGATGATGACGATGATCTGTCACTGGAATTCTCTCTGTCCGGGTCAACAGCTCAAATGACTGTGCGGCGCCTTTTACACTGTTTTCTCTACAAGACTCAGAATGTGCTCCGAATGAAATCCCAAGATAGGCTACTGCGCCGTGACTTCGCCCTTCATCGAGATGGATAACATGCAGCAAGGGATTACTCCCCGGACGGACGAGGCACATTTCACCCTGCACGGTGCCGTGCATGCCCAGAACTGTTACATGTGGGATTCTGTCCTGTCTGCTACATGTTACCCAGGAACATTCATTGCGCTCAGCGTATGTGACTTTGCGGTGTAGTTTCACAAGCTCCTTCATTCTCGATCCGTTTTCCTTCGAAGAGTGTATAATGTGCAGTGGCATCCGCACGTTATTTTTGAAAATTTGTGGTAAGATCTTATGGGACCGAACTGCGGAGACCATCAAATGGTTCAAATGGCTCTGAGCACTATGGGAGGTCATCAGTCCCCTAGAACTTAGAACTACTTAAACCTAACTAACCTAAGGACATCACACACATCCATGCCCGAGGCAGGATTCCAACCTGCGACCGTAGCAGTCGCACGGTTCCGGACTGCGCGCCTAGAACCGCGAGACCACTGCGGCCGGCGCGGAGACCATCGGTCCTTAGGCTTACACATTACTTAATCTAACTTAAACTAACTTACGCTAAGGACAACGCACACCCAGGCCCGAGAGAAGACTCGAACCTCCGACAGAGGGAGCCGAGGGAGGACTCAGCCTCCGACGGAGGGAGCCGCGCGGACCGTGACAAGGCCCCCTAGACCGCGCGGCCGGCATGTTATAAGGTCCTCCTTGAGCAACAAGTGACTCCAGCTTTACAAGAACGCAACTATGTCCACAACACGATTTACATGGAAGATGGGACGACGCTCTTGGCAATTTCAAGACGTGAGGCTTCCACTTCTCACGAGCTAATTCCATATGACTTCCCGTTGTCTCGATATCTAAAACATCGTGCCCATCAGGGTTGTATCTGCACTCTTTCTGATATGAAGGACAGCATACAACGACATACCGTTCTTATTACACTGGATATGATGCGAACAACGTTCGACCACATCGTATTATGGACGCAGCATATTGCTGAGCTGGGAGAGCATACTGAACTCTTTTTGTAACTTGTGACAATATCCTAATAAACGTGCCAGAACCACTGTTATCATGTGTTTTATCGTTTATCCTCTTTTCCTGCACCCACACCACACTCTGAGTGCTTACCGCGCCATATTTTCGCTTGGTGGCAGAAAGTGGAACTATTATTTTTTCAGCATACTGCGAGCGCGCACCGCATATTGAACATACCCACGATGTTTCAGCAACCTGCGACGTATGTAGCCCGCAGTGCAGCAATAGGAGTACAGTTTAATTATAACCACCTGGTACTTGCATTGTCTATTAGTCATCATTGTGATGTATTGTGGCCAAAACGAGGGTTACCATTACAACTTGTCGACGCATTCCTGTATGAAGAATAATTTCATTGATACAGCAATTCTGTTCACAAGCGTTTGTTCAGAAGGCGAGACTTGCTGAGAGTATTGATGCCTTATTTGTAAATCATGGTCACCATTTTCAAACCGTGGATGATAATCAACAGCCGGCCGGAGTGGCCGAGCGGTTCTAGGCGCTACAGGATGGAACCGTGCGACCGCTACGGTCGCAGGTCGCAGGTTCGAATCCTGCCTCGAGTATGGATGTGTGTGATGTCCTTAGATTGGTTAGGTTCAAGTAGTTCTAAGTTGTAGGGGACTCATGACCTCAGAAGTTAAGTCCCACAGTGCTCAGAGCCATTTGAACCATTTGATAATCAACATTTACAGTAGGCTGTGGGGTTTAGCTCGACAGACAGGGAGTCCAAGATGTGTGGTACAATAAATCATGCTAGCTCTTTCGACTGAAACAGAAATGATATAACAAAAAAGCTGATACGGTAGGAAGTGATGTAACAATAGCTAAATTTTCTGGAAAGTGTAGGGTTTTCGTTATAGCTGTTACGGAAAGCCCTTCGGTTTCCACTTAATCGAACATCGATTCCTCCGTGCAGTAAATGAGCTTCATCTGCAAGGCACAAGTAAAGCGTCCGGCACGGATAGCTACAATCACACGGTTAAGAGCTGCGGAGAAGGAAATGAGAAAATCATCTCGTTTCCCCTTCGTTATCTGTTTGTCCACAAACACACATTTGGTGCGGTACATCCTTTGCTTGATTCTGAATGTTACTGATCCCTGTCAACTTGGAAATGTGAAAAGCTGGTGCTAAGAACTGCTTTCCGGATTAATAATTCTGGATGACGTCTCAGAAGAGAACTGAAGAAAGGTGGACGTAAGTCTTAATATCAACAGACAAGTAAAGATGAAATGCCGAGCGGGGTAGCCGCGCAGTCTTGGGCGCCATGTCACGGTCCGTGCGGCTCCCCCCGTCGGAGACTGGATTCCTCCCTCGGGCATGGGTGTGTCTGTTGTCCACAGCGTAAGTTAAGCAGATGACCTCAGCAGTTTGGCCCCTAAGACCTTGCCACAAATTAAAAAAAAAAATTGAAATGACCTATGACTATTTATCGGGAGATAGCGTCTGGTGTGGTTCGGCCACCTGATGGTAGTCTTTTTACTTGATGTCACTTCGGCGACTTGTGCGTCGACGAAGGTGAAATGAAATAATGAGGACAGCACAAATATACAGTCCCTAGCAACGAAAATCTCCGAGCCCAGGAACTCGCGATCTAGAGACGGCGATCACTAACCATTGGGCAGCGGACAACAGAGAACAACAATATTATTCAAACGGTATATACTCGCACTTATTTCGAGAAGTACTTTGCGCAAGAAACGTGTTTCACCGTCGTACTGAGAGCAGGTGCCGCTTATGATTTTTAGTAACAGTTCTGGTTTGAATCGCTATACCTCATTCTCTACAACACGTCCTCCTAGTACAGGTGTCCTAACAATTCGCTCTATGCCCTGGGATATAGCTCATTCATTTGCCTGGGGGTGGGGGTGGAGAGAGGACCATTTTCAGCAAGATTTCGAGAGTCGACCACTGGACTGGATATTGTACACCGCTAACAGTTCATACATAGCCCCCAGCTCACTTCAAGAAGCTTCCTCCAATCACCTTCACGACAACGGAACATGAGTATACAAGGGTTGGACAAAAAATGGAAATTGCAGGAAATGTCTCTTGAGAATAAATGCAGATGCTAGCCAGGCCTGCAGTTTGTGCCATTTTATTTGGGCTCGAACGGCGCCTGTGGAGTGTCTTCAATACGTTGCAAATGTCAGTCATGGTTAGAACAGGGTTTCGCGTAATAGCTGTGACGCACCATATCGCACATATATACCGCATACAGGGAAAACAGAAAAGCATCATCCACTAAGTCACACTGCAGATGAAAGTATGTTTTGAGTGATCGTGACAGATGATCATTGAAGAGCATTGTGACGAAAAGTAAGAGGACGACAGCCGCAAAAATCACTGCAGACTTGAATGTCGCACTAGCGGACCCCGGCAGCAGTAAAACAACGTGAAGGGAGCTCCATAAGCTGGGAATTACAGGGCGAGCGGGAACACCAAAACCACTCATCAGTGATGCAAGTGGCCATAACAGGAAAACGTGGTGCCGAAGCCATAAACCCTGGACTATTAGACCAATGCAAGAAAGTAATTTGGTCGGATGAGTCTCGTTGTACACTGTTTCCAACTTTTGGTCGAGTTGACCCACCAAGAGTGGAACACGGATGGGTTCGGTGATTGTGTTTAACACAACTGCCGGCCGGTGTGGCCGAGCGGTTCTAGGCGCTTCAGTCTGGAACCGCGCGACCGCTACGGTCGCAGGTTGGAATCCTGCCTCGGGCATGGATGTGTGTGGTGTCCTTAGTTAGTTAGTTTTAAGTAGTTCTAAGTTCTAGGGGACTGACGACCTCAGAAGGCAAGTCCCATAGTGCGCAGAGCCATTTGAACCATTTTTTTAACACAACTCGCATCGTCCAGGACTGGTTTTGTGAGCACGAGCTTCAACTGTCGCCTCTCTCTCGGTCACCACAGTCGCAAGATCTCAATATTATTCAGACCTTGTATTCTATATTCGGTGAGAAAGCTGAGTGATCGCTAGCCATCTCCATCATCGATACCTGAACTTTCCACTATTTTGCGGCAAGAATGGTATAAGACTCCACTGAAAACCACATAGAATCTGTATTTAACCATTCGGAGACGACTGGAAACTGTTCTCAATGCCAAGTCTTCGTATACTGAAATGGCATGGCAGTGCGCCTGCGGTGTTTCCATAACTTCCCCCACCCCCACCCCCGCTTGTAGTTCAGTTTCCATGGAGATGGCTTCGTTCACTGAACACCTCGTCCAAACAGCCACTTGGCTCCACAAGCTGAGGTCTCTCCCTAATGTGCGTATTTACATTCGGTAAACGCGGCACTCGTCTGGAAAACCGGAATGGTTCACCCCGAAATCCACACCCGCGCACACGAACGCAATTTCGAAATCTCCCAACTTCCGTATTGCAAGAAATAACTAAGTTAATCACGAAGAGTCACCTACTACAGACTTGTGGAGTGCACTACGAGAACACCAACTCCACCCCAGTGGGTTCACTACTCCTACACCCCATGAGGGCTACCGGTCGACTTCTCCATTTTCGCGAACTCCCAAAACTCTCAATTCACTACTTCGCAATCACAGTCAGGAGCAGACTGTATTTCCTGCTCCCGCTTCAAGAGCTTCTGTAATGTGCTGCTTCCTGCCCAGGAAGTTTCTCTGCAGCGGGTGGCGAAAAACACCGAACGTCACGGGAAAATTCCTCGCCCTTGAGGTCAGCCTAGCAGATACCGGCCACCGACCATTAAAAAGAATTAATGAAAGATTGGACCTGCGAACACAGGAAACAGACGCTTCCAGGAAATGATACGCTACAGGGCGACATATTTGTCGCTCGCAGACAAATCTTTCACATTTCAGCGAGAACACAAGCGGATGGTTTTATTCCCAGAACTTGAACTGGCATAGGCTGTGTGAGCACCCTCAGTAAAAAATCTACTTTGTCATTTGGCAAGAAAATCAATATTTATTGCCAGTTCGAACACTCCTTTGCGCTGTAGCATGCCCTTGAACAGCGAGAAATCTTATCGTTAAACCAGATATTTTTCTGTAATTATGAGAATATTAACTGACCGTTTTGAGGACTGCAGTGCCTGACGCTCTGCTGAAAATCTACTCCTGATGCCCCCATCTCCGTTGTCGCTACCTCTGCCTGTGCACATCAGCTCTGACACTGAGGTGCTTCTGTAGACAAAAGATTTACAGCGAATTCTTAGGTCAGTATTGCATGTCCCAGAAGCAAACGACAGCCAGTTGCAATAATCGCCAGACTGCTGAAAATAATTTACTTGAGAACAGCTGGCTATTTATGTTTTATCAGGAGATACGTAAAAGAAAATCAGTTTCAATGCATGAGTATGACAGGGCGTAAACATTTCTTTAGACTTCGTGTTAGAGTTTATTACAAGGTGTTTTATAGAGTAGTAAAATAACTAAGTTCGATTTTTCACTTGAAAAAAATAAATATAAAATATTAAACAGTCAGCATCACAGTTCAGACACAATCCTTTCAGTGGTGATCAGGTCTTATTCGCTGTTAAAAAGACTTATCTACAACTGGCAGGAAAGCAACTCAAGTTTTAAAAACCTGGAGACGTTTATTATTTTTAAAAATGCAAAGGAATGGCATTTGCGGATAAATATGCAATCCACTCCAAAATTGTAATTCACAGTAGCATAATGGAACAAGTTAGAAAAATCTAACTGTTCAAGACTCTTTGATTATTCTGTGACCTTCTAAGAAATTAATTACATAAATCCCGACTAATGTGTGGCACTATAAACAGAAAACTTACCAACCAAACAAGAAAGGATAAACAAATGAAATTTGTAAAATAATGGCAGTGTCTGTATCGTTGTTTTGTGTTTAACATTGGACTCTAAAGAGGACAAGAATATGAAAATGAAGTTACTACGGAAAACAGATCGATATATCCGAAGTGATGAAATAAGAAACGAAAATAGGATTGGAAGCAACAAAATTGAATACAAATAAGATAGAAGAACAAAAGTCAATTGTTGCGAGACCCTCTTCCAAATGTAAGCCAGTAATAAGTTTTCTGACCAGAGAGATGTCGAACGACCAAGGGATCGAATGAAGATATCCGGATTCCTATTTGAACGGAACGGACCGCATGAAGATAATGTTTTGAGGCTACCATACTTGCGGCGGAAATTAATGAAATATGTTGTCTGCACATGCTACAATAATACTCTAGAATTTGATCTGCATCATCTTATCACAATATTATTTTGTCCGATGCTCTTTCTAATCTTATCTCAATAATCTCGAAAGAACGGAGAGACAATCTTGTGGTCGCTGTTAATGGACTAGGCGCATTTTGGGCTACATGACAATTTGCGGCGCATCCTTACTCGTCACGTCTCACACAATCTGCTTTATGAAACCATTTGTTTTAGGAACTACGGCTGGTCAATAGCTGAAAACGGCTATCTGACTTACCTAATAGCTTTTTTATATTTCGATCGAGACAACAACATTTATGGTCAACTGAAATAAAAATAGTACCGGTACATCTGTTTCGCTTGAAACACAAGTGTTGGCCGCATACGTCACATGCTTGCCAAATAATTGTTGGCGATAGGTCTTTTTAACTACGCGTGCGTTGTCCTGTACCAATTCATAGCAACGCAGATGTTACACAGCGGTAAGAAAATAAGAAAGTAATCAGATAACACTATTAAAAACCCCATATAATGTATATTTTACAGCAGGCGACACAATTAAAAATGATTACACCGAGGTGACGAAAGTCATGGGATAGTAATATGCCCATATACAAGATGGTGGAAGTATAGACATTGTGAAATAAAACGCTCACAGCTCTTAATGTACGCATTTTAGAGCCCATTTTATCAGATTTTTTTCTTGTTTTGGGGCAAGGAATGCATCCTCAAATTATGTTAAGGGAATTGAGCTACACCCTGTATACGTCGACAGTGCACCCTGTGTGTCTTGTCTGGAATCAAACCTGTTACTTTCACTGGGAACGGTACTTGCTCTGCACATCAGTAATGCCCATCTGGCTGCCCGCAAGCTTGCTTTCAGTTCTGCTCTGTTCTGCCTTCGGTTTGTTTTTCCACCAGTCTTAGTTGTATGTTAATGGTGATAATAAGTTTATGTATATTTTCACTGGTCGATATGCAGCTCAATTATGGATTCAGTGGAATGGAATGGAAGAACGGCGCAATAACGCTTTCCTTTACACTGCTATGCAGATATTGTCGTTATAGCACAGGGACAAAGATAAATGGAGGAATGAAATCGAAGTGCAATTATTCGATCACTTTTCGGGTATGACGGGATATCAGCAAGTCGTGTGCCGACAATTTGGTTGATAACCCATCTGCCTGTCTCAAGGTGAGTCGCTTGCAAGATTTTTAACAGACTTTACACTGTGGAGTAAACGCGCATGCGTCAGAGATAATACTGCTGGTAATAAGAGCGTCAGTCAAAGATAAAAGGTTGGGTTACACTCTTTTCACAAGACGTCATTTTGACGTCACACGCAGTATCTCCAACCGCTGGAAGTGCTATCGACTTTCGTTGGAGTTCGATACGAGCCTCTCGCAAGACTTGGTGCACGGCTATCCGTGATTTACAAAAACCTGTTCTTGCTATAGTTTATTATAATTATTGTTATAATTAAACGTCACATAAGGATTTATTGACAGATAATGCTTTCTTATAAGAGAGCTCTCTCAGGAAAGAAATGTTATTGTCAATAATTTACAAATTAAGCGTGAAACAAGTTCATATTATAACTTGCAGTATGCAGTCTCAAGGTAACGACGCACTGAAAATTTATCACAAATATGTCAGTTAATAATGACTCAACGATAAAAGCCTTCAAGATATACTACGATAATCAATCCAGGAGACTACTAACACATAACGGAATGCTACAATAACGGTTAATGTTATGGTTCGTGGGGTACAAAGATGCAAGTTCGCATCCCGACGCATGCAATGTTTTTTTTTTTTTTCTTCTTAGCGTTGTTGACATATTCTAGAGCTTGTTCATGAGTGTAATACAAGTATGTTCTGCAATATTCGACGTTATTAACTTTAAATAAATATTTTGTGATTTCCGAGTCTGTAGTTAGAAAGGAACCTAAGAGGACAGCTTTAATTGCTGCGAATGAAATGAGGAGCAATAACATTCATATTCTTCCTTGTTACAAATATTTCGCTGTTTATTTCCAAATATGTGGCGATTTCCGAGTTTGTGGTTAGGCATAAACCTAAGAGGGTAGCTTAAATTGCTGCAACTGAAACTAAGAGCAATAAAATTCATATTCTCCCTTCTCACAAATATTTGGCTCTTTATTTCCGAATATGGTTATTACCGGGTGTGCGGCAAGGCAGGAACCTAAGAAAACTGGCGTTCTACGGATCGGAGCGTGGAATGTCAGATCCCTTAATCGGGCAGGTAGGTTAGAAAATTTAAAAAGGGAAATGGATAGGTTAAAGTAGATATAGTGGGAATTAGTGAAGTTCGGTGGCAGGAGGAACAAGACTTCTGGTCGGGTGACTACAGGGTTATAAACACAAAATCAAATAGGGGTACTGCACGAGTACGTTTAATAATGAATAGGAAAATAGGAATGCGGGTAAGCTACTACAAACAGCATAGCGAACGCATTATTGTGGCCGAGATAGATACGAAGCCCACGCTTACCACAGTAGTACAAGTTTATATGCCAACTAGCTCTGCAAATGACGAAGAAATTGAAGAAATGTATGATGAAATAAAAGAAATTATTCAGATAGTGAAGGGAGATGAGAATTTAATAGTCATGCGTGACTGGAATTCGTCAGTAGGAAAATGGAGAGAAGGAAACATAGTAGATGAATATAGATTGGGTCTAAGAAACGAAAGAGGAAGCCGTCTGGTAGAACTTTGCACAGAGCACAACCTAATCATAGCTAACACTTGGTTCAAGAATCATAAAAGAAGATTGTATACATCGAAGAAGCCTGGAGATACTGACAGGTTTCAGATAGATTATATAATGGTAAGACAGAGATTTAGGAACCGGGTTTTAAATTGTAAGACATTCCCAGGGGCAGATGTCGCCTCTGACCACAATCTATTGGTTATGAACTGTGGTTTAAAACTGAAGAAACTGCAAAAAGGTGGGAATTTAAGGAGATGGCACCTGGATAAACTGACTAAACCAGAGGTTGTACAGAGTTTCACGGAGAGCATAAGGGAACAATTGACAAGAATGGGCGAAAGAAATACAGTAGAAGGAGAATGGGTAGCTTTGGGGGATGAAGTGGTGAAAACAGCAGAGGATCAAGTAGGTAAAAAGGCGAGGGCTAGTAGAAATCCTTGGGCAACAGAATAGATTCTGAATTTAAATGATGAAAGTAGAGAATACAAAAATGCAGCAAGTGAATCAGGCAAAAAGGAATACAAACGTCTCAAAAATGAGATCGACAGGAAGTGCAAAATGGCTAAGCAGGGATGGCTAGAGGACAAATGTAAGGATGTAGAGGCTTATCTCATGACGGGTAAGATAGATACTGCCTACAGGAAAATTAAAGAGACCTTTGGAGAAAAGAGAGCCACTTGTATGAATATCAAGAGCTCAGATGGAAACCCAGTTCTAAGCAAAGAAGGAAAACCAGAAAGGTGGAAGGAGTACATTGAGGGTCTATACAAGGGCGATATACTGGAGGACAATATTATGGAAATGGAAGCGGATGTAGATGAAGATGAAATGGGAGATATGATACTGCGTGAAGAGTTTGACAGAGAACTGAAAGACCTGAGTCCCAACAAAGCTCCGGGAGTAGATAACATTCCATTAGAACTACTGACAGCCTTGGGAGAGCCAGTCATGACAAAACTCTACCACCCAGTGAGCAAGATGTATGAGACAGGCGAAATACCCTCAGACTTCAAGAAGAATATAATAATTCCAATCCCAAAGAAAGCAGGTGTTGACAGATGTGAAAATTACCGAGTTATCAATTTAATAAGTCACGGCTGCAAAATACTAACGCGAATTCTTTACAGACGAATGGAAAAACTAGTAGAAGCCGACCTCGGGGAAGATCAGTTTGGATTCCGTAGAAATGTTGGAACACGTGAGGCAATACTGACCCTACGACGTATGTTGGAAGCTAGATTAAGCAAAGGCAAACCTACGTTCCTAGCATTTGTAGACTTAGAGAAAGCGTCTGTCTTTCAAATTCTGAAGGTGGCAGGGGTAAAATGCATAGAGCGAAAAGCTATTTACGATTTGTACAGAAACCAGATGGCAATTGTAAGAGTGGAGGGGCATGAAAGGGAAGCAGTGGTTGGGAAGGGAGTGAGACAGGGTTGTAGCCTCTCCCCGATGTTGTTCAATCTGTATATTGAGCAAGAAGTAAAAGAAACAAAAGAAAAATTCCGGGTAGGTATTAAAATCCATGGCGAAGAAATAAAAACTTTAAGGTTCGCCGATGACATTGTAATTCTCTCAGAGACAGCAAAGGACTTGGAAGAGCAGTTGAACGGAATAGACAGTGTCTTGAAAGGAGGATATAAGATGAACGTCAACAAAAGCAAAACAAGGATAATGGAATGTAGTCGCATTAGGTCGGGTGATGCAGAGGGAATTAAATTAGGAAATGAGACACTTAAAGTAGTAAAGGAGTTTTGCTATTTGTGGAGCAAAATAACTGATGACGGTCGAAGTAGAGAGGATATAAAATGTAGACTGGCAATGGCAAGGACAGCATTTCTGAAGAAGAGAAATTTGTTAATATTCAGTATAAATTTAAACGTCAGGAAGTCGTTTCTGAAAGTATTTGTGTGGAGTGTAGCCATGTATGGAAGTGAGACATGGACGATAAATAGTTTAGACAAGAAGAGAATAGAAGCTTTCGAAATGTGGTGCTACAGAAGAATGCTGAAGATTAGATGGGTAGATCACCTAACTAATGAGGAAGTATTGAATAGGATTGGGGAGAAGAGAAGTATGTGGCACAACTTCATCAGAAGAAGTGATCGGTTTGTAGGACATGTTCTGAGGCATCAAGGGATCACCAGTTTAGTAATGGAGGGCAGCGTGGGGGGTAAAAATCGTAGAGGGAGACCAAGAGATGAATACACTAAGCAGATTCAGAAGGATGTAGGTTGTAGTAGGTACTGGGAGATGAAGAAGCTTGCACAGGATAGAGTAGCATGGAGAGCTGCATCAAACCAGTCTCAGGACTGAAGACCACAACAACAACAACATGAGTACAACAAAGTAAGCGCAGAGTCATCGAATCCACAGGGCTTACGAAATATTGGCTGATTATTGTGGACGGCATCTGATGTAATGCCAGGATGTGAAGACCTAGAACAATATTTCCGTCGAGTGTGAAATCTTATGGGACTTAACTGCTAAGTTTATCAATCCCTAAGCTTACACACTGCTTAACCTAAATTATCCCAAGGACAAAGACACACATCCATGCCCGAGGGAGGACTCGAACCTCCACCGGGACCAGCCGCAGAGGACATGACTGCAGCGCCCCAGACCGCTTGGCTTATCCAAATGGTTCAAATGGCTCTGAGCACTATGGGACTTAACATCTATGGTCATCAGTCCCCTAGAGCTTGGAACTACTTAAACCTAACTAACCTAAGGACATCACACAACACCCAGCCATCACGAGGCAGAGAAATTCCCTGACCCCGCCGGGAATCGAACCCGGGAACCCGGGCGTGGGAAGCGAGAACGTTACCGCACGACCACGAGATGCGGTCACGGCTAATCCAGCGCGGCATTTCCGTTGAGAACGCAGACCTGAAATGAGGGGTTTCTATGATTTGACGAGCTAGGAATCCTCGTCAGGATTGAGCAGATTGTCTGCTAATTGTATTTGCACAGCTTCCTTGACCACTGAATCGCAGCAGGGTGAGACTGTGACCAGTATCTTAACTTTCCCGTGGAAATACAGTGGCCAGTGGAAACAGAGTGTTCAGCCACTGCATAGTTGGGCTGCAGTACGCGAGTGTATAGCTGATGTTCAACGCAACGTTATTGTACAGAGCGTCCCGTTTATCCTACGTACTTTTTACCACAGTACAAGGAATTTCGTAAACACCGCCTTTCATAAAAGCAAATCATCCTTCACAAATTCCAAAAGAGTTGTTGTCTTGGCCTGCGATAGGAATCTTGCAAGCGACTCGCCTTGAGAATGGCCGAAAGGTTTTCAGTCAAAATATCGGTATACCAATTAATAATATCCCGAAGAATGATGGTATAAAATACATTCATTTTGTAATGAGCCAGCCTAGAAGTCGGGTCCCTTATATCAAAATATTCAGAAAATATCGCCGAACGACTTCCGAGACCTTGTCAGTGCAGTTCTCGTTCACCCTGTTCATCAAAATTAGGAGAAAAAATATTGACTTAGAAATTTATTCAGAACGAACGATAATAGGCTAACAAGCGGTGCAACACAGCATTTTTCACAATAGCAATTCACTATCACCGGTGAAGTCAATAAGTATCAGAAAACAAATAGTAGCAGCGACTGGAGATATGTTCATATGTAGACTGGCCATTAGCTACTGAGCCACAGAATTACAATCAGATGACTAACGAAAAACATACAAACAAAGACATAACAATTCGAATAAATGGATGTGTTTATATCTCAGGTCAATTAAGTTCCGAAAACACGATGGGTGATAATAGTAATAAAGAAACAGAAATACACAAATCAGCTAGATAAACAAAGATCCCCGGGGCCAAGATGGGCGGCGACTTCGGCGTGTTTACTACGTGCAACGGCACTGCTGGAAGTGAATGTTGGTCCCGGTGAGTCAGTCCTCCAAAACGCAGCGGACACGAGTGCGTGGGCGGCATCCGAACCAAACAGCGAATGACGTCAGGCTCGCCCTGTAGACTCTCGTGTGCATCAACTCCGGCAACACCCACGTCCCCTCTCTGGTCGACCGTCACATGTGTCCACCGTCTCACCACTCAGTCCACTGTCCTTAAGTCGCTTCAAATCGTTCTGAGCCTATGGGACTTAACATCTTAGGTCATCAGTCTCCTATAACTTAGAAGTACTTAAACCTAACTAACCTAAGGACATCACACACGTCCATGCGCGAGGCAGGATTCGAACCTGCGACCGTAGCGTTCGCGCGGTTCCAGACTGAAGCGCCTAGAACGGCTCGGCAACAGCGGCCGTCCAACGTCGCTTCGGCATCAAGGTCTTCCGATAATAAACACAGTCTCAGTCTGACGATGATGATGTGAATCAAACGTGGGTCCGCAAAGAAAGACGACGATATTCGCCTGGAGTACTACCTGGTGTCCTACAGCGGTACCGCAGCGCCCAAAAGTGAATCAAAATCGAGAGGGGGGGGGGGGGGAGGAGCATGTTTCACGAAGAGTGTCGGAAAGGTTACCGAATGAGGTAAAACACAATTTTTTTGAGTCATCAGTCTTCTGACTCATTTTATGCGGCCCTCCACGAAATCGAATTCCTTTCCTGTGCCACTTGACTTTCAAACTGCACGCTCAATTATTTGCTGGATGTATTCGAATCTCTGTCTTCCTCTACAGTTTTCACCTTCTACAGCTCTCTCTAGGACCATGGAAGTTATTCCGTGATGGCCTACCGTCCTGTTCATTCTTCTTGTCAATATTTTCCATATATTCCTCTCTTCGCAGATTCTGCAGAGTAATACTTCATTGAGTATCTTATCAGTCCACTTTATTTCAACATTCTTCTGTAGCACATCACAAATGCTCCGAGTCTTTTCCGTTCGGGTTTTCCGAAAGTCCACGTTTCACTGTCACACTGTGGTGTGCTCCAAACATACATTCTCAGAAATTTCTTTCTCAAATTAAGGCCTATCTTTGATATTGGTTGAATTCTCTTGGCCAGTAATGCCCTTCTTTCCAGTACTAGTCTTTCTTTTTCGCCCTCTTTGCTCCGTCCGTCATGGGTTATTTTGCTGTCTAGGTAGCAGAATTACTAAAGTTTATATACTGTTTGATGGTAAGTTTCACGATGTTCTCATTTCTGCTACTTCTCATTACTTTCGTCTTTCTTTGATTTACTCTCCCATATTATGCACTCATTAGACTGTTCATTCCATTCAGCAGAGCCTATAATTCTTCTTTCCTTTCACTGAGGACAGCAATGTCCCCAGCGAATCTTATCACTGATATCCTCTGACTTTGAATTTGTCCGCCCCCGGAAGCTGAGTGGTAGTCCGCACGGTAGCTCAGCGTGTTCGGTCAGAGAGCCGGTTGGCCTCTGTAATAAAAAAATAACAAAAAAACCTGAGTGGATCAACAAACGAACTTGAACGGATGTCATGTGGCGTCCGCGACGGCTAAACGCAACAATCAACAACGAACAAAATTTTTTTTTAAAAAAATGTGGCCAGCGCGACAGAATGTCAATCCTAAGGGCCCGGTTTCGATTTCCAGCTGGGTCGGAGACTTTCTCTGCTCAGAGACTGGGTATTGTGTTGTCCTAATCATCATCATTTCATCCCGATCGACGCGCAAGTCGCCGAAGTGGCGTCAAATCGAAAGACGGCACCCGGCGAACGGTCTACCCGACGGGAGACCCTAGTCACACGACATTTACATTTACTTTGAATTTTTTAATCCCACTCTCGAATCTTTCTTTTCATTCCGTGATTGCATCTTCGACTTTTAGATTGATCAGTAGGAGGCGAAAGAGTACCTCCCTGCCTTACACCCTTTTTAATCCGAGCACTTCGTTCTCGATCTTCCACTCTTCTTATTCCCTCTTGGTTCTTTCACAGGCTGCTGTACATTACTCGTTTTTCCCTACACCTTACCCTTATTTTTCTCAAAATTTCGAACATTTTGCACCATTTGGCATTGTCGAACGCTTTTTCCAGGTCGACAAATACTGTGATCGTCTCATGATTTTTCTGCAGTCTTACTTCCATTATCAACAGCAAAGTCATATCTGCCTCTCTGGTGCCTTCATCTTTCCTAAAGCCAAACTGACTATCGTCTAACATATCTTCAACTTTCTTTCTCATTCTTCTGTATGTTATTCTTATCAGCAACTTAGATGCACGTGCTGTTAAGCTGACTGTGCGATAATTCTCTCACTTATCAGCTCTTGCTATCTGCAGAATTGTGCTGGTGATGTTTTTTTCCGAAAGTGAAATAGTATATCGCCAAACTCATACAGTCTACATACCAACGTGAACATTCGTTCTATTGCCACTTCCACCAATGATTTTATAAATACTGATGGAATGTTATCTGCTCTTCTGTCTTTTTCGCTCTTACGTCTTCCAAACCTCTTTTAAATTCTGATTTTAATTTTGGATCCTCTATCTCTTCTACATCGACTCCTGTTTCTTCTTCTATCGCGACATCGGACAATTCTTCCCGCCCATAGACGACCTCAATGCACTCTTTCCACCTATGCTCTCTCTCCTCTGCTTTTACCAGTGGAATTCCCTTTTCATTCTTAATGTTACTTCCCTTGCTCTTAATTTCACCGAAAGTTGTTTTGACTTTTCTATGTGGTGCGCCAGTCCTTCCGACAGTAATTTCTTTCTCGATTTCTTCACATTTTTGAAGCAGCCATTTCGCCTTACCTTCCCTGCACTTTCCATTTATTTAATTCCTTTCCAGCTTCTGTGATTGCCCTTTCCAAGGGATGTCAATGTCTCTCCACCTGAACTGCCTACTTAGCTATTTCTCATCGCATTATCTATAGCCTCAGAGAACATCTAGCGTGTCTCTTAAAAAAATACAGGAAGTGAACTTGTTTCTACACTTTAAAATTCCTCTCCCACGACGCACGTTATAAATACAGCGTGAGCGACTGCTCCGTCAATTACCACATTGTTCGTCTGCAACAAATCGCATGTCATTATCACTTCAAAATGATAGTATGCGGCTGATTCTACTTTAAAAACTAGCTATGGCTACGAGAACATTATCGTGTAATAACAGTAGCGAACACTTGCACGAAAAATTTAGAGAACCTGGATCCGAAAAAGACTGTGCGACATTTGCGCTACTCCCATCTTATACCTCGTGTATGAATCATGAGAATAAGATAGGAGATTATGGCACGTACAGAGGCACGTAGACAGTCATTTGTCTCTCGCTCGGTACGGAAATGGAATGCGAAAAAAATCGATAATATCGGTACGATGTACCCTCCATCGTGCACTGTACAGTTGCTTGTTTGTATATATATTTACACGTGGATATCACATCACTGAATGACTTTTAACTTACAAGGCACATTTTGTCACAGTTTAGGACATTCATTGCTCCAAACTGTGTAAACATTTTTGATCCGTTTTTAATTTTATTTAATATTTACTTTAACAAGTACATGGTTGACTGGGTGTTTCGGCGATTTCTACAGCATTAAGCAACATGTAGCAGATATATCTGTCTTATCAAATTAAGGGCGCCCACAGCTCCCCCCCCCCCCCTACCTCTCAGGGAAAGGAAAGGATGTAGTGTTATCAGATTTCTTTCAAGAAAATGATTTGCAAGTTCGAATTACGCAGGTTTTTAACAAAGTCGGAACTGGAACTTTTCCATAGCTATTCACAAGGCGCCATTTGCCTTCTAAAATGTTAACACCCTCCCGGCCCCATAGCTGCAGACATGCTCCTGAAATGTAAAAGGATTGTTCGGAGTTTATAGCAATTTTCTACTGGGAATCCACTTTCACTTCGTTTATTTGAAAGCAGTAAACATACAGAGAACATCTATAGCTTCACAGAATAAATAAAACAGTCGGAACAGGGGAATATAGAAACAACCGCATCACACGTACGAAAATATTAATAGTAATTATTATTGTTATTTTTATTACTTTCCTTTCTCAGACGTTATGTCTGGTTTAAAATGGAAAGTGACGCGGACCTTGATCAAGCGTGACTTCCTTTTAACTGTACTGTATATGTTACATTGCATTTACGAACTTTCGGGTAATTGAACATGTATCAATAATTACAGATTTCTGTAGTTGTATATATACGGTACGTTTGGATGTAGCTGTATTGCGTTGATGTACTGGTGGATATTGTGTGGTATGACTCCTGTAGTTGATAGTATAATTGGTATAATGCCAACTTTATCCTGATGCCACATGTCTTTGACTTCCTCAGCCAGTTGGATGTATTTTTCAATTTTTTCTCTTGTTTTCTTCTGTATATTTGTTGTATTGGGTATGGATATTTCGATTGGTTGTGTTAATTTCTTCTTTTTATTGGTGAGTATGTTGTCAGGTTTGTTATGTGGTGTTGGTTTCTCTGTTATAATGGTTCTGTTCCAGTATAATTTGTATTCATCATTCTCCAGTACATTTTGTGGTGCATACTTGTATGTAGAAACGTGTTGTTTTTTAGTTTATGTTGTATGGCAGGTTGTTGATGTATTATTTTTGCTACATTGTCATGTCTTCTGGTGTAATCTGTATTTGGTAGTGTTGTACATCCGCTTGTGATGTGATCTACTGTTTCCATTCCACGTTTGCAAAGTCTGAATTTATCTGTTGTGGTATTGGGATCTTTAATAATATGCTTGCTGTAATATCAGGTGTTTATTGTTTGATCCTGTATTGCAATCATGAATCCATGTATAGCAAATGTTCCAATAATATTATATCGATAATTTCTATTATTTGGCATGTTGGATAGTGGGTTCAGAGCAAGGCAGAACCAGAAAGGACTTAATGAGTCTCCTTGGTATATTCCACGCTTAATCTGTATTGGTTGTGATGTGGTATTATTTGAATTTGTTTGGATATTAAGTGTGGTTTTCCAATTTTTCATTACTATGTTTAGGAACTGTATCAATTTATGATCTTATTTGTATATTTCCAATATTTGTAGTACGCATGAGTGGGGTACACTACCAAAAGCTTTTTGGTAATCAATGAATGCGTAGTATAGCGACCTTTGTTTAGTTTTAGCTTGATATGTCACCTCTGCATCATATTATCAGTTGCTCTTTACATCCTAGTGCTCCTTTGCAGCAGCATTTTTGTTCTTCATTTATAATTTTGTTCTTTATTGCATGTGTCATTAATTTCTGTGTAATGACTGAAGTTAATATTTTGTATATTGTTGGTAGGCATGTTATGGGGCGATATTTTGCTGGGTTTTCTGTGTCTGCTTGATCTTTAGGTTTCAGATAAGTTATTCCTTGTATATCAGGGACCGTGTATGGGTCTGCAATGTAACTGTTGAATACTTTAGTTAGATGTTAATGTGTTGAGGTGAACTTCTTTAGCCAGAAATTTGCTATTTTATCTTTTCCAGGGGCTTTCCAATTGTGCGTAGAATTAATTGCTCGGGTGACTTCATGTTGCAAAATTATCACTTCAGGCATTTGTGGTATCATCTTGTATGTGTCTGTTTCTGCTGTGTCCACCGTGCATGTCTGTCATGTTGTACTGGGTTTGACCATATGTTGCACCAGAAGTGTTCCATGTCTGTTATGTTTGGTGGATTGTCTATTTTAATGTGTGTGTTATCTATTGTCTGATAAAATTTCTTTTGGTTTGTGTTGAATGTTTGGTTTTGTTTCCTTCTATTTTCACTTTTTTTGTATCTTCTAATTCGTTTGGCCAATGCTCGTAATTTCTGCTTCTTTTCATCTAATTGCTCTATCGCTTCTTGTTGTGAGATTTTACCTAACCTTTTCCGTTTTTTGTCTGATATTTCATTTCTTATAAATTGTGTTGGCTGTCAGATGTCTTTTCTCAGTTTTTCTATTCTGACCTGTAGCCTGTGTTGCCATGCTGGTTTTGTGGGTTTCTTCTGTGTGTTGGTTGGTTTGATCTCTGCCTAGTGTGTATATTTAGTGTAGTGAGTGCTCCTATATAAACCAGTAGTTGTAACTCTTCCATAGTTGTATTTTCGTTTATTTTGTTGTGTATGATTGTGTTGATAGTTGTTATTGTTGTTTCGACTTGTGGGTTATTTGGCGGTCAATGCAAGAATGGTGTAATGTCTGTATTTGTGTCTTTGTATTCTATATATGTCAGCTGAAATTTTTCTTCTATATCTAACATGTGTGTCACTTCGTGTTCTATTTGTGCTTGTTCTGGTGGCTGTCTTAAGATTTCGTTTTCCTCTGATTGTTTAATTGATGCGTGTTGTTCTTTGTTCGTTTGCTCTGGGATGTTTGACTCCATTACTGCAATTTCTTCTTCTTCTTATTGCACATTATTTTGTTCCAGTATTTGTTGTACTTGTTGTTTGATGTTTTCTAATTCTGACTGGGGTTGGATTTAAATCATTTTCCGTGTGGCTAGCAGTGTCGTTACCATTGTGGACGGGCATAGGGTTCAAGCGTTGTCCCCGACCGTGTCAGCGCGTGTCCGAGGCTTCATTAGTTCTGTCCTGAACCCACTAATCACACTAAAAGGGGGGTTAGCTCTATTAGTGGTTTGTTCTTTTCGTCGCCTTTTACGACTGGCAGAACATACCGGAGGCCTATTATTTTCCCGAGCCTCCACGGGGTTTATTATTATTATTATTATTATGTCATTATTATTATTATTGTTGTTACAATTAATACTTCCGAACGTATGATACAACTGTTTCTTTATTCTTCTTTTCCGATTGTTTATGTTTACTCTTTGAAAGTACAGATGTTGTCCATATGTTTGTTACTCTCAAATAAACGAAGCGGCAGCGCACTGCCAATGGAACATTGTTATAAACTCCAAACAGTCCCTTCACATTCAAAAACATGTCTCATATAACAGTTTCAGAAGCACTACAACACAAAAAACTGGCATGCGCCGGGCTGGAACTAGGTACCCTTGATATGATGAACTCACGCTCTAAAAACTTCGCCACTGGAGCTCTACACAACAGTCCCTCACAACCATGGTTTTCCTGTGCTCCGTTTGTCAGGTGTTACTTATTACTTAACGTTTACACGTCTCTTGGACGACAACACATAGTAGCACAAACTGTGTGTGTGTCTGGGGGAGGGGCTTATGGTTGATACTTTTTTGTCTATATGCAATGTTTGGTACCGAACTGACTGTCTGATATCTGGAGGTTTGGGTGTCAGCTTCACCTAACATGTTTTGAAGAGACACCCAATTTGACGTTGTGTGAAACAGAGACTCTTGCTTCTACTGCACTTTATTTTGTTGTATGTTACACATGCTTTGAAAGATAAAATCTCTGTCCTGATTTTTTTCATGGATACAATAATATCTTCCACTGAACGATGTCCATTATTCCTAATAGTCTATTTTTTCATCGTCTTCACTTTTATTAAAATATACTGCTAAGTAGACTTAACAGTTGAATGTCCTATTTTCAATGCGTGGATAAAAATATTCGTAACAGATTGTGCTTTTCTGACATTCGTTTTATCTTCTCGTTAACAAGATCGCCATATGCCTTGGAGGTTAATGTCTTTCTGAAAACTACGGCTAACTATGTCCTCAGTCCTATGTCCAAAGAAGCACAGTATCACGAACTTTGATTGATCTTAATCACTAAATAATATAGACAGTTCATAACGAGGAATCGAGCTAGGAACACTAAGGTCAAATATCGTTGTTATGAGTACAGCTTGTAATACGTCTGTACAAGCGATATTTCCTGCCTGGAACAATTAGGAAGTCTGTTGCAAAATAATTTGATTGGTGGAAAAAACATCAGCCGGGCAGTTAGAGGCATGGACACACCCATAAGAGATTGCTGCAGAGCACTGGGTGAGCATCAGTTTAGTGAGGTGAGTGGGGAAGGGGGGGGAGGGAGAGAGTTTCTGTCTTCAAGATAGCAAATAAAGCAAATAAGACACATTTACTGTGAGTCTTGCGAGCAGACATTTCACTTGGGGACGCCAGCGCAGGGATTTCGATGCTATCCATGTTGAGACTTAGCTTCTCACCGTCACTGAGAATCTTTTCTTATTGTTAATGGGCAATTATCATTTTACTTCATTAGCACTAATTGAAAGTGGTAGAGCATTTTGTTACATTGAACTGTCAAGCATTTTGTTTGCGAAAATAAACGTCTAATTACATTCTTACGTTTATGTGGCGCCCTGCTGCCCACGGCATGGTAATTTCAATCGCTGCCTTTAGCAGCGCTCATCCTAATACGAGGGAAATCCCAAAAGTAAGGTCTCCTATTTTTTTATAAGTACATAGACCTGTTTATTTCTACAATGGTTTACATCAGTTTATAACTTGAACATTTAGCTATTTTTTGACATGATCACCATTTCTGTCGATGCATTTTTGTAGACGCTGTGGCAGTTTTTGTATGCCAATGTCATACCAGCTCGCCGCCATGCTGTTCAGAAAGTTTTGAACCTCTTCTTTCACCTAGTCATCGGAGCTGATTCGCTGGGGGCCTCAATTAACGCTGACATGTACTGTGAGACTCTGAAAAACTCAAACGAGCAATTTCAGAGCCAGGGAAAAGCAATGTTGAGCAAGGGCGTACACATTCTCCATCACAGCGCTAGCCCACATATCGCTCGCCAAACCGTTGCTCTCCTGCAACAATTTCAGTGGGACATAATCACCCAACCACCCTACAGTTCTGACTTGGCTCCCAGTGACTATCACCTGTTCCCTAGGTTAAAAAAACATTTGGCCGGAATGCGATTCAGCTCCGACGATGAGGTGAAAGAAGAGGTTCGTAACTTTCTAAACAGCATGGCGGCGAGCTGGTATGACATGGGCATACAAAAACTGTCACAGCGTCTACAAAAATGCATCCACAGAAATGGTGATTATGTCGAAAAATAGCTAAATGTTCAAGCTGTAAACTGATGCAAACCATTGTAGAAATAAACAGGTCTATGTACTTATTTAAAAAATTAGGAGATCTTACTTTTGGGATTACCCTCGTATCATGTTGCTACGACGAGCCTTTGCTGTTTTTTATTTTTCATTTTCCAATAGTTAATTTCAGTGTCGTGACTTACTGCTGTTGAAAGACATTGCGAGCGTACTTAATGTGTGGTGTCTACACTGAACTACTATAGCCTGACCGCCCCATTCCGCAGTTCCTTGTCACAAACATAGCTGAGTGCTGTAGTACCCAGTGGCACATTCGTCTCCTCCGAAAAATCTCACATCGCTTCCACGCGTCCGTGGCGTTCCTCCTCGTCTCCCTCCGGCCGCTCCAACAGCTTTCCCGGTGGCCACACCAGCAATTACAAGTGAAGCGCCACGGGGCCTCCGCACGAATTGGCACTCTTCCCAAACACAGAAACCAGCCGGAGGTGACCGTCAGGGCCGAATCACTGCGCCAGCTTTATTCGCCACCTGTGGCTTCCGACCTGCGCTATGGCGCTCAGCAACCAATGCTGTACTTCATCCCGACGTGTATGCTGTATTTCATCCTGACATGTACGCAACTGGAAAAAAAGTTAGGGTATTTAACTGACTGCTTCTGACCGCTGTTGTCTGTTTAAACCAATCCACGGACAAGTATTGACAGCATGTTACGAATAGCTAGCACTTGTGTAGCTTCCACATCTCCATAGGGACTTCGAGAACTTTATTAAAGAGATCTGTAAATATTAAGAGCATCAGGCATAGTGTTCACAACAACACGACGAACTGCCCCCCCCCCCCCTCTCTCTCTCTCTCTCTCTCTCTCTCTCTCTCTCTCTCTCTGTGTGTGTGTGTGTGTGTGTGTGTGTGTGTGTGTGTTTGCTTGTTTGTTTTTTTGCGCTCGGGGTAGTGTGATGCACGGTATCTAAAACACTCCCAAACGGCTATTTCTGCAACAAGAGACCAGAAAATGGTATTTCTTATACCAAACTTATACCAAAGACGCAAAGGCTGTTCATCAATACAGCTGCACATATACCAGTCCGGACCAAAAAGTACGCTTTTGTCGAAATTGCTGTGACGATGAATTAGACAAAACAATGAACATCGCAGAACGTGAAAATGAAGTAATATTTGCGGTATTAGGAGAGACAGAGACATTAACGTATAAATGCGACTCGCTGACACAGAACAACTTAAATAACGCAATTTTTTAAAAAAAAAATCATAATGTAGGGCCACAGTCATAATATGTTTCTTTAAAGTCAGTACCGCCATTAGACTGTGTTTTTTTTATTTGCAGTGTGGCTTAAAATGCCATTATCAAGTGTTATAATGTTATACAGTGCCTAAGACGGCATACTGTCGTATTTATTACTGTCGTAATAGTGTATTTTAAATACCACAGTATGCCATCTTAGGCACTGTATAACATTAAAACACTTGATAATGGCATTTTAAGCCACACTGCAAATAAAAAAAACCACAGTCTAATGGCGGTACTGACTTCAAAGCAATTTTAAAACATAAACACAATTCGCACCTTAAAGAAAAGCACGAAGGCTGTGTATGAGAAACGAACCAAGGGTCATCACGATTGTGAACGATTGTGACAGTTTCACAAGACAGTAAAAAGTGCCCAAAAAATGCAAAGACACAATTAAAACCTATATTCCGTGTACGAAATGCAAAGCTATGTATCATTATCGAAGAGAGAATGAGAGAGAGAGAAAGAGAGAGAGAGAGAGAGAGAGAGAGAGAGAGAGAGAGAGAGAGAGGGAGAGGGGGGGGGGACAGTCTTATCACCGCCCGCACTGCACTAATAGCAAATAATCGTCTATGGAGGAAGCACGGTGGGTCGCTAATCAAGTAAGTCAACGCAGTGTTCGCCAAAGGAGTGAAATGATTCCCTAGTACAAACATGCTGCGATGCTGCAAAAAACAAGAGAAACATTTGACATGAAACCAGAGAACAGAATGCTACGCCGACACCACTTCGAATTTTTGCACTGTTGATCTCAAACATTCCACAAAGGCAGTCAAGTCCTTTCCATTTTTTTTTCCTGATAAGTTACGCTTTCGTGTTAAAATCTTTAATTATCATCATTTTAGCCCCTGCGTGCCGATGTAGTAAAAGTGATTCACTTCACTACTCTGAACAAAATACATAACAAAGTGATAATTCACAATAGTTCAGATGTTTCAAATGGCTCTGAGCACTATGGGACTTAACATCTGTGGTCATCAGTCCCCTAGAACTTGGAACTACTGGAACCTAACTAATCAAAGGACGTCACACACATCCATGCCCAAGGCATGGTCACGAGGTTCCAGACTGAAGCGCCTAGAACCGCACGGCCACACCGGCCCCGGCTTCACAATAGTAGTGTGTGCCTTGACGTCGTAAACGTGATAGGTAAGCAGCGTAATGGTACCACTAAGAAAGTCCGTAGTCGCCCCAATGTCCAACCAACTACAAACAGTCCAAAGATTAACCACAATGGAGTCCGAAATCACAGCCAGTCATAAATGGGCACTGTGTCGGGGATAACCGTCATCGAAGAGCCTATGCTCCGCCGGACGGTGAGTTATGTACGTATTACTCGTGTGACGTCAGTGGTTCCTTCCACATGAAAGCCATTTCTATCGCAAAACTGTGGCCTCTTCAAGTTGCATGGCGAGTTACGTCTCCAGCAGTTGTCTCCATTTGTCTTGGGCTGTTCTCCCTAGGCGGTTCCAGTGAATTATCTGATATCCTTTTCTCAACCCTCTGCTGGACTTCTCCTCGTCTTTTCCTGCTTTTTGAACTCCGCCGTGGCGCCAGGTTTGCGCATACCACATCCCTCCTCATGCCAACGTGGCAAGACCAGTACTACATCAGTGAATCAAACAACTGCATGTCACTGACTGTAGAAAGAGATCACATATCTCCTGGATCTTAGCATACCTATTTAGCCTGTCTTGAGCTTTCCTCTGGTGAATTCGTTCAATGCCCAGTTCTCAGAGCCATGTTCAGCTCTGAAAAGACACATGGTTTGTAAACTAAGTTCTTCAGATTAACTTGCTTAGTGATCTAAACACTAGTGCTTGTTTACCAAAAAGCTTGTCACTCGAGTTTGATACGGCTGAAGCATTTAGGTCTTACATCATAAGATTTACACAAGACATTGGAGGGCGAATCAGAAAGTCTTTGCCCTATTTCTTATTAGTTGAAATAAGACACATACAAATAATTACAAATATACATACTATTCTACTTATCTTAAACTATTTTTCCACAGTCACCACAGCGGTTCAGACATTTCTTCCATCGCAACACTGAATTTGAGATGCCCTGCGGTAGCATTCGTTCGGCTGACTGGGAGAACCACTATCAGACTGCTGTAATGGCTTGGTCCAGACTCGCCCAGTTAAATGACTGGAGCTTGTCGGCAGCTCTGACTGTCACGTGTAGCCTCGCAGTAGTGCAGGATAAGCACGTTGTCCACATCCAGAATCGCTCATAACTTCTTCCTGAAGGCAACTCTCGGACGTGTCACTGTGGAAGAGTAACTACCGGCGTTGATAGTTGCAGCTAGGGGCACGAAATCTATCAGGAGCAGTCCATGGCGATCCCAGAATATCGTCAATATCACTTTCCCAACAGATGGCACTGAACGATCTTTTTTTTTACCCAGGCGAACTCGTGTGCTACCGTCCAGTGCACTGCTGTTTCGATTCCGGCGTAAAATGCAGTATCGGTGTTTCATCGCCAGCAGCAATGGGGTCCAGGAATCTGTCATCCTCCTCGGCCTACCGCTGCAGCATTCACTCGCTTGCCTTCGTCATGTAATCCAACCGCTTAGGCACCCACCAATACTAACCTTCCGGCACCCTCAGTGCCCGTGAACGATGTCAAACACCCGTACGAAATGCCAAGCTCCCGGGAAATGTCTTTGATTCCCTTTCATCACCTCCTCCTCCTCCACCTCACGCTTCTCAAAGCGACACACTTCACCCCACACGTGCGCTGCATTTCCCTATTGATTTCGAAGGGTGTTCGCCCCTTGCTCCATGCAAAACGGATAACACTTTGTTGCTCGTACGCCATGGACATGTGAAGCACAGCCGCCATCTTTGCAACACTTCAGGCCCTCTGGCCTCTTCATACCATTTTTATGGGCCACCAAGCCAACCGGCCGGGGTGGCCGAGCGCTTCTAGGCGCTACAGTTTGGAACAGCGCGACCGCTACGGTCGCAGGTTCGAATCCTGTCTCGGGCATGGATGTGTGTGATGTCCTTACGTTGGTTAGGTTTAAGTATTTCTAAGTTATAGGGGACTGATGACCGCAGCAGCTAAGTCCCATAGTACTCAGAGCCATTTGAACCATTTTGAACCACCAAGCCAGCCTACCTTGCATTTCCAAAATCTTGCAATCTGCATTTGCATACATGTAAATTAATGTAGTTTCTCCACCGTATTACACTGTCATGCAAAGAACGTAATCGGATGCTATGTAGCGGCAGGTACAAGATAGGTGATAGGACGCACGCAATTGTAATTCTCTTCATTTCAAGTAGGAGAACTCTTGGGGTGTGGTGAGGCCAACCGCCGCAATAGCAGGAGAAGGAGGCACATACGGAAGTGCGGACAGAATACTGATCCATGGCTGGCGGCTTTCTCTTTTGATGTCAGGTCTCAGGAGCTAGAAATATGGACGCTCGCTATTTTTATAATGCCTCGCGAAAGCTCATGTTTTGAGCAGGAACGCGCCAGCTCGGCGCCACGGCTGTTGTCGGGGACGGTTCGGAGAAATGGTCGCCGAACTCTAAGAGATAGCCAATAGAACGGCGCGCACTTCGCACCCCAATTATCATACACAACTGGCCATTAAAATTGCTACACCAAGAAGAAATGCAGATGATTAACGGGTATTCATTGGACAAATATATTATACTAGAACTGACATGTGCTTGCATTTTCACGCTATTTGGGTGCATAGATCCTGAGAAATCAGTACCCAGAACAACCACCTCTGGCCGTAATAACGGCCCTGATACACCTGGGCATTGAGTCAAACAGAGCTTGGATGGCATGGACAGGTACAGCTGCCCATGCAGCTTCAACACGATACCACAGTTCATCAAGAGTAGTGACTGGCGTATTCTGACGAGCCAGTTGCTCGGCCACCATTGACCAGACATTTTCAGTTGGTGAGAGATTTGGAGAATGTGCTGGCCAGGGCAGCAGTCGAACATTTTCTGTATCCAGAAAGGCCCGTACAGGACCTGCAACATGTGGTCGTGCATTATCCTGCTGAAATGTAGGGTTTCGCAGGAATCGAATGAAGGGTAGAACCACGGATCGTAACACATCTGAAACGTAACGTCCACTGTTCAAAGTGCTGTCAATGCGAACAAGAGGTGACCGAGACGTGTAACCAATGGTGCCCCATACCATCGCACCGACTGATACGCCAGTATAGCGATGACGAATACCCACTTCCAATGTGCGTTCACCGCGATGTCGCCAAACACGGATGCGACCATCATGATACTGTAAACAGAACTTGGACCCATCCGAAAAAATGACGTTTTGCCATTCGTGCACCCAGGTTCATCATTGAGTACACCATCGCAGGCGCTCCTGTCTGTGATGCAGCGTCAATGGTAACCGCAGACATGGTCTCCGAGCTGATAGTCCATGCTGCTGCAAACATCGTCGAACTGTTCATGCAGATTGTTGTTGTCTTGCAAACGTCCCCATCTGTTGACTCAGAGATCGAGACGTGGCTGCACGATCCGTCACAGCCATGCGGATAAGATGCCTGTCATCTCGACTGCTAGTGATACGAGGCCGTTGGGATCCAGCACGGAGTTCCGTATTACCCTCCTGAACCCACCGATTCCATATTCTGCTAACAGTCATTGGATCTCGACCAACGCGAGCAGCAATGTCGCGATACAATAAACCGCAGTCGCGGTAGTCTACAATCCGACCTTTATCAAAGTCGGAAACGTGATGGTAGGCATCACAACAACGTTTCAGCAGGCAACGTTGGTCAACTGCTGTTTGTATATGAGAAATCGGTTGGAAACTTTCCTCATGTCAGCACGTTGTATGTGTCGCCAGCGGTGCCAACCTAGTGTGAATGCTCAGAAAAGCTAATCATTTGCGCATCACAGCATCTTCTTCCTGTCGGTTAAATTTCGGGTCTGTAGCACGTCATCTTCGTGGCGTAGCATTTTTAATGGCCAGTAGTGTATATTGTGAAAAATAGTTGTCGTATAACACTCCAGTGGCATATCCCCGAAGATCGTCGTAAGATTTCTCTAGTGAAGAAAGGCGCTCTCTGGGTGCGGGGCGGAAGAGGAGAGATGGTTCCTGGCCGCAGCTTGAGTCGGTCGCGGACTTCGACTCCATCGCTGCAGTGTAATTTCATTCACAGTTTCAGTTGTCCCGTCACCCGGACAAACAGTTATTTTCGCGCTCGCCCTTTGCTCGGTCTCCTAGGTGGAGCCATCTCCATGCAGCAGCTGACCACGAGTAGCAGCCGTCATCAGCACACCGCCTTGCGTCGTACTGTCGGTAATATACGCAACTCTAGCTTCCAGGGTTTCAGTTGATTTTTTAGCTACCCCAACGTTCTAATTGAGGTTTCACAGAGGTTGAAACCGCATAACCACTTTGCCTTCTTAAGTGATATCGTGGTATTGCATCCGATTACCCACTTATTTACAGGCATCATACATTTCACAGGTTCTCTTTACTCCCCTTTCTCGTAGTGGAGAAGCACACTAGATTTCATGATGTGTCGTCTGTACTAGGTTCTTGCCAACACCTCTGTCAAGTTAGGCCTATTTATCAAGTTAGGACTATTTAAATGTTTTGTTTACGTTAATATACATGAATGTTGCTTGTACAAATTCATAATCGATTTCCATTTAAAGGAAATAAATGTAATTGTAAATTTTTAGGGTGGCATTTACCTGTTAAACAGTCACACTTACCAGAATCCTTTCCATCATCATTTTTGACAGGAACTTTGATCAATTAATTTAATGAACAGATTATACTAGAGGCTAGCCATCCCACTTAGGATTTATATCAGGGCCCTTACAAGTTTGTGTTACACCTTGTGCAGGTTCAGTATAAACCAACTTGGGTGTGATTTACATAACATCGTGATTCTGCCCCCTAACTTTCATACCAGTTAAAGGTCCCACGATAACAAACACACAGTTTTCGTATTTACTAATTGATAGCAGCGTCGTATCACGGAGCTACCGACAGATAAGGTCGCCCCGGTACAAGACAGGTTCGCCGCTGGGAATGGAATATTGACGGTATTTACAGCAGTAATTTGTCTAAAAAAAATGAGTAAGGGAAAAGGCGTTCTAATTTGCCCTCGTACAACGAAGGCTTTCATGACCGGATGTCTTAGCTACTGGTAAATTTTCAGGGTTGTATCATTGTTATCCATGAAATTTTTCCGATCTGCATCTGTGCTGCACGAAATCCTACGAACGCAAAAGTCTCATCTTCGCACATCCATAGTTGAAAAGGAGGACAGTGGGGCGTCAGCTGGTATAAATTTATATTAAAAATGAAGAAATTGCTCCAGCTGTATTTTATTTTGGCAACTAGTTTCAATGTTGTAACAACGTCATCTGCAGGCCCACACAATTGTTGACGTCAACTGTGTGCGGCTGATACTAGAAGTCACTGGTGAGTTACGGAAGTGCTCCGTCTGGAAGGTGGTTGCTAACTAGTATCATGGACAACAACCATACTATCCTGAAATTTACCAGTTGCTTACACAAAACAGATGTACACGCTGACATTTCCCAGAGCCACGTTATAAATGCAAACATCACTCGCTTTGGCCCATTCTCTCGAAAGGTTTATGTCGAGGCCAGCTAGCTTATTAACTGATTCAGCTCTTTAGCTTTTTGTCCTGAGTTACTTTACTTCCTCTAAATATCCATAAACCCTTGCCCGTAAATATGAATTGTTCGGGATACGTCTTGCGGCGTTTCTTACTGACGCGCGTCTGCTACTTTATCACAATATTTGCAGCAGCAACCTGGCACAAGTTTGAGAGATACGAATTAGAGTTCGCGTGTAGTCCCTTAAATATATACATCTTTGGTGCAGACGGAAATTCTCTTCGCAAGGTCTGCACACGGTGCAGTTGGTCCTACATGATTAAATCAGAAAGCAAGTTACACCTCGTGATTCCAGGGCAAGCTACTTCTATTGGTCAAGGCAGCACACTGCGGTGTGACTCACTAACGGCACACCAGTTTTTGCGCACTATCTAAGAATACGTCTGAGCTTCCCACCCATTTTTAGACAACATGAGGATAGAAATCGCCAAGCGAAAGATCTTCTTCGGCTGCCGAACACTTAGAAATACTCATTAACGCCTGTGTAATTAGATGCCAATAAATTGCAGTTTGCTTTAGGTATTTCGATGGAAGCCGTGGAAGTTAACAGTGAAATATAGGAAAACGCTTTTGACATCATAACGGAAAAATAGTCATTTTACAACGCTGCACGATACCCACTGATTTTGTGTTTAGTGAACGAATACAAAGTGTGTACCGAGCCATTTGTGTCAAAATTATAAACGTGTTAGTTAGGCGATCTTAGATCAAATACTTTGATATGAACTAATTGTCAGAAACGAAAATTTAGTTACTACTGACATGAACAACTTAAATCGTGTTATAACAACATCCCTTGCACAAAACCAACTGCAGGACATTCGACACTGCGGTACTGACCAGAACTAAATCCTGGGTTCCAAATTATTTTGTTCCATATCATGTACATGTTGTTTACGATAGAAGAGTAATTGCTGCTCTATCTATGTAGTCTTTTAAGTTCTCCTACCGTGCGGTACGACAGCATCTTCTCAGATCATACTGAATGGATAATGCATACAAGATATTTTTAACAATTATTTTGGAAACTGAAGAAAATGTCACTCGAAAATATCAGAGTCGTTTCCAAAAATGGCTCTGAATACTATGAGAAACTTAACATCTGAGGTCATCAGTCCCCTAGAAATTAGAACTACTTAAACCTAACTAACCTAAGGGCATCACACACATTCATGCCCGAGGCAGAATTCGAACCTGCGACCGCAGCAGTCGCGCGGTTCCAGACTGAAGAGCCTAGAACCGCTCGGCCACACCGGCCGGCAGTGGTTTCCACCCAAACCGTTCAACTATTAACAATGTATTTGCTCTTGGGCAAACTACTGAGAAATCTCGGGGAAGAGAAACGTCTAGGAACTGATAACAGATTTTCAAAGAGCTTACGACAGTATTCATTGAGATACCTTCTGTAAAACCTTGACGAAGTTACGAACCCCAAATAAACTCAATGAAATTATTAATGTATGAGTGAATATTACGAACGGAAGGAGCATACTCACAACTTTTACCCATAAAAATTAGATGAAGACAAGGAGATGCATTGTTAAGTGTACTGTTTAATCTCACCCTCCAGAAAGTCACAAGTAAGAGCATAATTGGTGTAACGGCCTACGAATGGTAGATGGTAAAAAGTAAAGCAGGACTACTCATCGATAAACATAAAACAGAACATACGCGAGTAGGAAGAACTAAATATGCGCAAGAAAACTTCACTTTTAATCATTGAAATAGCATCACATATGCTCTCAACCCGTTAAGTTTCATTTCCTTTCCTCCTCCCCTTCTAGATGTTTCACTTTTTTTTCAGGTGGTGTAGTTCTGATGATGGTCAGCGATGGCCGGAAATTGGTTAACAGTATTATGTGACAGCATCAAAGAAAATATTAAGTGTACATTAATGTGTTAGGTATACTGACACCATGGCCAAAACTTCTACTAAGCAAATAGCCATACTTCGTCATAGAAATAAAACAGGTATGATGGACTTGAAAGCAGTGAAACTGCAAAGAGAGAATTATGAAAATATATCATACAATCTAAATAAAGTGTTAGTCAGATGAAATTATGCGGTCCAGAGACATGTAAGTCTTGTTATCCACGATATTGAATATAGGGCGAAGCAATGAATTAAAATTTGACCACGGTCTGTTAGCGCATCGGCCTAGTGAGCACGAGACCGCCGTTCGAACCCCAGTCTTGGTTCCAGATTTAATTCATTGCTTCAACCTGTACTAATTACCATACATAAAGTGTACAACACAGATTGCTCACACCAGTTCTTATAGACGTCTTTCCGACGCAATGGCAAAATTATGGAATATACGAGGGGTGTCCGTAAGATAAGGTTCCCAATTTTTTCACAGTGTAAAACATGTTTATTTCACGAATGCGTACATTTTTGGAAAGTTCAGACTTTAACCTATTTTTCTACATAGTCGCCACTGAGGTCAACACATTTTTGCATGCGTTGTACGAGCTTTTGAATGCCCGAGTCAAAAAAATCTGCCTCCAAGCCGCGCAGATAGCTGAGAACCGCTTCTTCCAGCTCTTCTCTGTCGCCGAAATGAGTTCCACCCAGGTGTTTCTTCTTGTCAGGGAAGAGATGGTAGTCACTTGGGGCTAAGTCTGGCTGTAGGCTGGGTGTTTGACAATACCCCGTCAAAATTTTGCGATGAGCTAGTTGGTGGCTTTAGCGGTGTGCTGTCGAGCGTTATCCCGATGCAAACGTACCCCCTTTGGACTGCATACCCGCAGTAGCCTGCAGCGTTGATTGTTGTACCGGTGGGCAGGAACCCGCACTACATTACCTCCTTCCTGTCCCAAAACACTGTTGCCATAAATTTGCCGACACTTCGCGTTTGTTTGCATTTTCGCGATCTCGGCGACTCTGGGTGCTTCCATTGTTTGAACTGTTAACTTGGTTTCGGGTGTGCGGCAGTGCACCCAAGTCCCGTCTACAGTGACGATGGAGTCGAGGTATTCCTCGCCCTGAGATTCGTGATCTTGAAGCAGTTCTTGGGCCGCTTCAACGCGTTGACGTTTGTGGTCTTCGGTCAACATTCTTGGCACCCACCTCGCGCAAACCTTAGCATACCAGAGATGCTCCGTCAAAATCTTGTCAACAGAGGTTTTGCTGACATCAGGGACAGGTCACGAACCGTCATTCTTCAATCTGAGAGCACCGCTGTCTCCACTTTTGCGATTGTTTCGTCAGAAACAGATGCCCGTCCGGCACGCTCCTCATCATGGACGTCAGTGCGCCCGTTCTTGAACTCTCTGCACCATTTGCGCACGTGTTGTACACTCATACACTTGTCCCCACAGATTTCGCATAGCTGGTAATGGATTTCTGCCGGCGCAATGCTTTTGCAGACAGGAAACGGATCACCGAGCGCAGCTCACACCTGGCGGCAAGGGGAGATCCATAACGTACGGCTGCTAAGCCGAGACTGAGCTCTGAAGGCAGCTCGCTAGGGAGATTTGGAGTGGGGTAACCAAGGCACACTACAGAATTGCGGGATCCACCGTAACAGCGTTTTTCAGGACTGTAGCGCCATGGGAACCTTATTTTACAGACGACCCTCGTACCTCATACTCAAGCTAAACACCAATGATACGACGGGATGGTACGGAAAGTGTCGTAGTTAACAAACGTTACGCAAAGAATGAGATACTTTTGCGGAACAACACTTTCAAACACTGAAATACATACAACGCTCTTAGTGTACTATGAGAGTCGTTGGATCATGCAAAATGAAAATAGAGAACCTTGAAACACGCTTTGACATGGTAAATGGGATCCAGAAAAACGTTCTTCGACGCGAGTAAATGGGGGACAGCCGTACGGGACAGTCAAATGACGGATTCCACTTCAACCCCGGATAGCCACGCTCCTTTTTCTCATATCCATAGTAGCGCTGCACCTGTGAGGTACTTTATCAGTTTTTCTCATGAGGTGGATAACAGCGCATGAGTCTGCTCAGCCTTTGGCTCGGATTCGATCTTTACTATCTTCCATGTCCAATTTTTGAATCGCTCTCTTGTTAGGTTTTAGCAAACCAAACGAAGAAAACATTTGGCGACACTGTCTCTGGCGAGCCGCTTGAATTTGGGCGCACAAGTGCCTGACTGGCTACCTTCAATGCCAATTAACTCGCAAACGGCGCAACGGATCGAATTTTTTTCGTGGTAGTTATTTCTCAACACAACTACCCTGCAATACCCTCACATGCTTTTCTGACTGTTTCTGAAGAACAGTCATTATAGTGTTAATCAGGCTAAAGGATCTATAATTTACAAGAAATTAGATAAATATGAGAATAGCATGAGTAGAAGTATGAAACCGTAATTTCCCAATAGATGGTGTTAGCCATCAGTGTAGAGCCGGTGAAACCGCGTCTACAAAGCCATCTGTTCCCTGTAACGGCTGACGATGAATGTCAACGCGTTTTCTGTTATCATTTGAAGGAAACCGCTGCAAAATCGCATCGAATGCTTGTCGAAGCTTTCGGCGAACATGCTCTTGGGAGGCACAGTGTTCCGAGTGGTTCAAAAAATTCAAAAGAGGTGATTATGATATGAGAAATGAAGAGCGCAGGAAACAACCGAAAAAGTTCGAAGACAACGAATTGCAGGCCTTATTGGACGAAGATGATACTCAGACTCAACAGGAACTCGTGGAACAATTGAATGCGACGCAGAAAGGCGTTTCTCTTCGCTTGAAAACTATGGGAAAGCTGCAGAAGGTGGGAAAATGGGTTCCGCATGAACTGAACGAAAGACAGCACGCAAATCGAAAGACCACCTGTGAAGTGCTGCTCGTCAGATACACAAGAAAGTCGTTTCTCCATCGAATAGTGACACGTGATGAAAAATGGATATATTTTGAGAATCCTAAGCGTCGTAAATCATGGGTGAATCCATGCAAATCATCGACATCCACTTCAAGAGACAAATCGCTTTCGACAGAAGACAATGCTCTGTGTTTGGTGAGATCAGAAGGGTGTAATCTATTTTGAGCTGGTGAATCCGTTAACACTGATCGCTACCAACAGCAGGTGGTCGACTTACACCGGAATCACGTGAAAAACGACCGGAATATGGAAAAAGGCAACACAAAGCCATATTTCTCCATGATAACACCCTATCACATAGAGTTCTCCATGATAACACCCTATCACACACAGCAAAACTGGTCAGGGAAACGAACGAGGCGTTCAGTAGGGAAATACTAGGGCATTCGGCTTATTCTCCAGACTTGGCTCCGTCCGATTATCATCTATTCGCAACATTGGGACACGCTCTCGCTCTCGCTTCGGTTGATATGAAAATGTACGAAAATGGCTCGCCGACTGGTTCGCTTCAAAAGAAGGACTGTCTCTTTTTGGCGTGGCGTTCATAGCTTGTCGGAGAGGTGGGAGAAATGTATAAATAGCAATGGAGATTATTGTGAATAAAATATCGTTTTTCTGTTTGAAACAACAGAGGTGTAATTATTACAACCAAATTCCGGTTTCACACTTCTACACATGGTAACTGCGATGTTCCAGTGACGTTTATTGACAGTAATGTAAGCGCCTATCCAGATCTACACTTACACGTATCATAATAAAATAATGAGGAAAATCCTAGGACCAAGAACTAAAGATGGTGTGCATTATCCAAAACCCAATGCAGAAATATATAAAAATATCTCCAAAATAACAGACACAATGCGAATGAGAAGAGTCCAATTCATGGGGCATTTAGAAAGAATGGACTCAAACAGGTTAACGCGCAAAATCCATACATTTTTAAACAACCAAATTACAAGACCGAACTGGTACAAACAGGCGGAAAAAGACCTGAGATAATTAGGGTCTCCAAATCTACATGACAGAAATGAAATCGGAAAATTAACAAACACAGGGGGTTTTGAGGAAGAAGAGAGAAAAACTAACCGACATACGTGATCTACGCAACGAAAGCTATCCCATTCGTTGCTTATGAAGGAATACTGGGCGAAAAGGAAGGCCAACAAATGTTGATTACGCGTGGTCCTAAGTGATCCATCCGCGAGTAATAATAATAATGGAGATAAAGCTCGTGCCTGCAAACCGAGAGATAGCGGGATCGAATCTCGATCGGATTACGGAAATTTTCAGTCTGCCTTCAACCTAGCCATCTATCCCAAGAATTCAGAAGTCGTCAGGAACCGCACGTGGTTAGGATTCGACATTAAACCTCCGATAGTCACGTCCCTTTTCCTCCCAGCCACAGTCGCTCTGCGCCTGTGAGGTGCTTTATCGATTTTTACCGGTAAAAAAATCCCAAACGTCTGGGCATACAGGAAACAACAAATTTTATGTAAATAATGAACATCATTGCATTTTAAGTAAACGAATAAGTAATTGATTAAGAACGCATGCCCTTGTCTCATTGACCTGTGAGGTGCGCGCTACTAACGGACGGCTAAAATGTAGGTCGCCTTTCCCCGACTGGATAGATCGCGGACACGCAAGTCGTTGAAGTGGCGTCCAACCGAAACACTTGCACATCGTCATCTAGCCACACGGAATTATTATCTTCAACTCACGATTGCCCTGCAGTTCACAGTTACGTGTGAAAGGTTAAAAGCTGTCTGGCTGGCCTCCTTCCATTTATATGCTAAATTCATCCGCACCTTGTCACGACTGGTGATAGGCAGGGCATTTGAGTTTCATCACGCTATAAGTCTCGTAACACTATTTAATGCTGGGGATTGTATTTTATAAAACTGCAATGGTCGGCGGTCAAGACTTGTACTATTCTAAGAATGGGTGGCAAGCGCTCATTTCGCACAGAACTCAAAGTGACAGTGGAGACCACACGCATTCAGAGGCTTACCACAGTTCCGTTAATCCCGGATCCAGCGATAGTATCATTTTCATTTATTATTCAGTCAATCAGTGGAGTAACAAAAACATATGGCGCGTTGCATTCGTATTTGTGGTTGAATGTGCAACTAGAATATCATAGTGCTCTCCTAGCTCCTTCGTACTTTTATTGCAATCACTTTTTCTAGAAGTCATGTCACTGAATCTTTTGCTATGTCATTGCTTTCAATGTAATAATTTAATTTTATTTGTTTTTCATCTGAAGTAACTTGTAATTTCTTCCAATTAATTATCATTACTCCTATTTGTCAGCTGAGAAAAACCATTCAGTAGGATTTTATAGGAAATTCCCACCTTAGGATTCCATGTTAAAGTCATTTTTGAGACAGGGATTCCGATGGGCGATTAAAATTGTATATCGGGTCTTAATGGACGTGTGACGGAGCCTGGGCAATTCCATCATTCAGGTACGATCTCACATCCACACACCACGGGGTCCTGCATTGGTTAGGCATAGAACTACTTTCAGACAATTTCTCTACCTTTCCACTTCGAAAACCGTGTGGGGAAAAAATGAACACCTAAATCTTCCCTGTGATGTCTGATTTCCCTTTCTTTATAGTGATAGTCATTTCTCTCTATTTAGGCGAGAGTCAACAAAATATTTTAGCACTCATAGTAGATAGTTTCTGATCGTAATTTCATAAAAAGTTCGCTTCAGCGAGAAACTCTTCTAAAAATCAATAAAAACAGTCTCGATTGCGTTTTCAGATTTTTTGTTTGTTGGGAACCTGTGACAGCCGTACTTCTACGTATCTCGCTCCGTCTGCCGCCATCAGCAGCCATAATGCCGGAGTAAGCCTGAAAGGGGTCCGAGGAAAGGGCCGAATCATGTTGCAAAAACACAAAAAATCTGAAAACACGATCGAGACTGTTTTTATTGATTTTTAACATCTTATACCGATCGTTGTCCTGCAGTCAAGAATGCTTTCTGAAATTTTAAAAACTCTTTTGTTTTAAAGATTGCCACCACAAACGAGCTTATCGTATCCGAGACGCTCTCTTCCCTATTTCATGATATTACAAAACGGGCTAACCCTCTTTGAACTTTTCCGATGTGCTCCTTCAATCCTGCCTGGTAAGGATCCCATACTGCGCAGTAATACTCTAGAAGAGGGCGGACAAGCGTAGCGTAGGCAGTTTTTTCCAAATAGGTTGTCCTACCTCGTAAGTGCTCTGTCAATAAAACGCAGTCTTTGGTTCGCATTCCCAATAACATTTTCCTTGTGAATGCGCCAAGTACTTAATCGACGTGTTACGCAACTGTACTGCACAGAAAAATACAAGTTTTGCGCTTGAATGTTCGTATGTAAACTTGCGTTGGGGTATGCACCGATACGGGGCCAAAGTGCAAATTTTGCGGGTGAGATGAACTGGTCAGAGGCTCCCGGTGGTTGTGGACGCGTTGGAGTCAGCGACTGGATCCATCCCAGCTCAAGGGCACGGCCAGGCCAGGGCAGGGCAGGGCAGGGCAGTCCCTTACGTAAGGCGGCCACCAGGACGTCCCCGACAGGAATCGACCCCGGTCATCGATTATCCTTCCGTCTGCGAGCTGCTCACCTCGCGTGACGCTCTCCCAAGTGCACGCCAGACCCAGGTTTCTTCTCCAGAGCAAATCCGGCTGCGTAGTACGGTAACACTCACGGATCGCACCAATCCTTTCGTTGGCGCGCAAAACGTCGGCCCTCCGTCGTAAAACGCTAACTACATCCCACAGTATTGCTTACCACATTCCTACTAACAGGCGACTAGATTCGTAATGACAATGACGGCAGCCCAGTGGCACGAATACTGAATGGGGCTGGTCACAAGAAAGTAAACTGCAACACGTCACGCCGAGTTTGTTGAGGCGAGAGCTTAGAGGTGTAAGTATCTCACCTAGACTTTGACGCGAGAACGTCTATTCGCTCGACGGTCAAACTTTCTTGTGTGACAAAACACCGTCAGAGATGAATCACTAATGCCTCCGACGCTAGAAATGTGTAAATAATGGCTGACAAGGGGACAGTACGAACTTCCCCTCACACATTTGATTCATACTGACAGGGCGGGCAAGGCGCGGCTGGGACTTTAACATGTGTAAACAGGAAGACGCAACTCTCACCCGATTTCGAGAAAATAGTATTTAAAAAATTTTTTGACAAGCTTATATACCCAGTATAGTCGTTAGCATTCGAGGAGTCCGCAGCCGGGCGGGCAAGCGTTTATCTTCATAATCGCGAGAGCTATGGACCGAATCTCGTTTGCGGTACTTTTTTTCCATTCACAGTAATTCTCTAACGTCAGACACACGTGGCATGCGACGAAATTTTGTGATGACGGAGAGTTTATGAATGTAAACCAAGTTTGTTGGAATACACACTGAAAAAACCATTCCCAAGCAAACAATTGGGTTTCATTGTGTGTGCTGTATGTCGCAATCATTTTATTGTTTTCCATGTTTCTATGATCAGTATCAGCCTGAATCGTGCAGTGCTCCATAGTTTACACATTATACTTTCCAAAACTGTAGATACAATAACATAAAAAATGGATAAACTGATTTGATTGAAAGTTCTTGTGTATTCTGTTTTTATATCCAATCTCTTTACAAAAAAAAGTTTTGTTTTCCTTTTTCCAAGACAAAGATTATGAAAATAAAAATTAAATATTTGTAATTCGCCCAGTCATAATAAATCTGTTGTTAAAACTGCCTGGGAGTGAAAAAAAAGATGTACCGGCAGTGGCATTTGATATAGAGATCTCGCGCTTATGAAACTAAGCGCCTACTCGTTTACCTGGAGATCGATGATTAATAGCGATGGTAAAAAGTACATAAGCGCGACTAAAATTTTTAAACTTGATTTTCTCGAAACCAGTTGAGAGTTGCGTCTTCCTATTTACACATGTTGAAATCCCAGTCGTGCCTTGCGCGCCCTGTCATCATGAATCAAATCGCCGACGAGAATTTCGTACGGTCCCCTTGTGAGGCCACAGCGGAGAACTTGTGTCTGTACGGGTTTGTCGCGCGGTATTCGTTTTGCCTCTCACGTCCTCGTCGCCTGATTGTTACTTATTACCTTTGTGTAAAGTTATAAACTGGCATAGCGTGGGAACGCGTTTAGCTAGGGTATTGTTACGGTTGTCACTGTGAAGAGCTTCCGGAGCAGTACTAGTCCTAAGAGAAAGACAATAAAAATATTCAACGGAATGCAATTAGCAATCAGTATTAAACTGGTGATTACGAAATGGTGAAAGATGTATCATATGAATCGCTCGGAATTATAAAAGACTCAAGCCAGAGGAAACCTATTCTCAAAAGGAATCCGAGAAGCCTAAAAAGTCCAGTGGTGAGCGAGTGCGAGAACTGCGGCAGCATGAAAAAGCATTTCATTTGAAAGCATGGAGCAGAACGATACGTAGCTGACCCATCGGGCCTACGTAGGCCAAGGACAATCCAAACTTGTGATTTATTTGTTCTGCAACCATCATACTATTCTGTATATCCGCTGTATTACGAAATATTGATAGGTAAATTATATATTAATACGAAACACTTTATATGATTTTATCCCTACGTTTTCACGAAAAATCTACGGCGCAAACGCAAGCAGCGTCCACAGATTTTTTTACTTGGGAAAACGACTTTTTATATGAGTCCGATCCGATAGACTGATAGACTTGGAACATGATCTTGGACAAACAACCGGTTTCTAATAGATTTTCTCAGATGTTTGTGTCCAGTGTGTTAGGTGGTCGCTTTTATGTGCAACAGATATGATTGATCATTTGCTAGGGCTATTAACCACACGGTAAGTTTCAATTCAGCTCTCACTGGTTAAAGGCGTTGAGCAAACCTTCAACTGACGGCAGAAACATCCCGCCCGGAGGGGAATAACATCTACCTGGCTAATGGTCCTCAGAGAAAGCGAGCTAAGTAATACACTCAGTGGCTTGGAGAAGCCGGAAAGCACGCTTACATTTGCGCTCGGATACAAAAGCCTGGGACACAGAAAAAATTAACTAATACACGGTGACATTTATTACGATGTTTTGTGGTACAGTGATTACCTAAGGAACCCACAGCAGCTCCGGAAACTGTGAGAGCTATTTGTTGTTAGCTGCAAAGTTGTACTCTCCTGTTTTAGGTAATTCACAGCCGGAAAAAAATTCGTACTCCCTTTTAGAGATTTCCAGTTCACCCACGATTTATTGTTGCAACAATGCATACCAAGTATATGAAATAATTACATTAAAAGATCAATAGCTCAAGCGGTACTGAGGATCCTGTTATCGATCCATGCTACAACACCCATATCCGTGCGTGATGTAGCGTCAATGGGCGGCAGTGCAGGTTGAGAATACTGTAATGGGATACGTTATGCCACGCCTGCTCAACCTGTTCACGTAATTCTGTAAGAGTTGTTGGCTCACGAGTAGCACGAGTCACTATATCCCATACGTGTTCCATTGGAGACAAGTCCGAAGATCGTCCTGGCTGCACCTCTTTCAGGGTACGTTGAGTTTCACGTGCAGTGTATGGGCAAGCAATAACCTGTTGGAACAACACATTCCCTTTCTGTTGCAAGAACGGCAAAAGAATAGCTCTAACAACATTCTGCACGTAGCGAACGGTGCGTAGCGACTCCACCAGAAACACTAAAGGTGAGCGAGATTTGTAGCTTATCGCTCCCCAGACCATAGACCCTGGAATGGGACAGGTTTCCTTAGACGAATGCACTCTACGAGACAGCGCTCACTAGGTCTATGTCGTACGCGTAAACAACCATCATTGCGTGCAGTAAAATCTGCTTTCATCGCTGAAGATCATAGCGCGTCATTCCATCTTCCAAGTGATCCTCTGACGGCACGAGTCGAGCCGTGCACCTAGATGCTGTGGCGTGAATGGAAGAAAGGCGAGAGGTGTGCATGCACGTTATCCCACTGCCAACTACCGGTTCGCAAAAGTTCGTGATGACAAGTCTAGACTCATAAGTCCTCTTTATATGATCTGTGATAGCTGTACAATCTGCCACTACTCCCCTTACAAAGCGACTATCCTGGCGGGCGTCTGTGCTGCGTAGATGTCCAGAACGTCGCCAACATGAGCGAGAATGTTCCGGTGGTCACTGACACCAGCATCGTTGCACAACTGACGCAGCACGTCAAACTTGCGTGGCAATTCTCCGAAAGGACCATTCCACCACTCAGATGGTCACAATTTGACCTCTTTCAAACTCTCTCTGTTGGCTGTGAGAAGCACGAGAGGGTCTCCGTGGCATGGCAGCCTGCTTGCTTGCTTGCTTCACACGTTTGCACCATACTGACCTTTCTGTTTTTGTTTTTCTCTATTTTATTTCAGTTCCCCATATGGGGCGGGCTGGCGGCAGCACAGACACCGCTCTTCAGCCGAGAGACAGACAATAAGTACGGAACATGGAGACATTTAAAACAACGTAATGGAGGAAATACTGCGAAACAGACATATAAAAGGGGTAATATAATGGAAGATAGTGTAAAACAGGGATGACTTAAAAAGATGATAAAATCTAAAAACTGTACACAAAAAACCACACACTTTGACGATTAAAAGAAAAACAAAGCGAAGTAGGGCCGGAGCATAAAAGCTGCGACGGGCGGCGTAGCATATAACAATCACTGACAGCAAAACTGTGTACATGTCCAGACACGAAGCTTTCTGGCTGTGAGAATTCACTATTAAAGGATAGAACAGCTATGCCACTACGCTCTCTGTCGTCCAGTACATCTGCTATCCCCCCAGTTGACCCATGCCGTCATCAGATCAAAATCGACGTCGACTTTCCAGGAGTATTATTTAATTTTTTTCCAACAGTGTATTCGTGGTCTCAAGACGACCGGTGTAATGAGAAATTCGGTTTTACGACACTACCGACATTCAAGCCAACGCATTGATGTTTATGAGACAACCAGTGAAACGAGCAAAAAGTGTTGACAGTGCGTCGGGTATGGGAGCAGACGTGGTGACCTGGCAGTCGGGATTCGGTTAGTCGTCGGCACCATTCCGGCAATACATGGGACAGGCAGAGCGGGCACAGCAAGAAGGGAAAGCTTGGTAGATTTTCTACGGTGCGGTGGAAAGGGTGAGAGACACAGTCTTTGCAGCGTAACGTAAACTGCCGAAGGGCACTTGCTGTAACCCAGTTATCAGTGATTAAGCATGACTGGCGATCCTGATTAAAACTGTGTTATAACTGCAGCAGTCCTGAGAATTGATCCGCTTCCGCCGATAAAGTTTCCCTCGCAATATGTTGCACATCATCTCTCGCGCGGCACATCGCTGTGAGCGCTTAGATTCCATCCGTCGAGGATTCCGGGAGTTCGCGCGATGCCACGTCACAGAAAGTGACAACAAGGGACGATTAAAAATCACTCTACATAGGAAGTATGAATAAAAATGCCTTCAGTCACAATTTTTTTTTAAATTAGTCGATGCATTTCGGACCCGATGGGTCCATCATCAAGTTAAAATCATCTAATACGTAATTTATATTTGCTCTCGAGTGAGAGCAGCTATCCACAACGACCTTCAGTAGAACGATCACAAAAAGCAAGCAGTAGGAAAAGGAGATGGCAAACTAAGATTCAGGGGAAGAGATCTTAAAAGAAACGTAACTCTTCCACTAAGTGGCATACATGGCGATTGTTCGACCGATTCTTGAGTATTGCTCATCTATGTGGGATCCTTAAAAGAGATAGAGAAGATCAAAGAAGAGAGGCGCCTTTCGTGATGGAATCGGTTAGTGGACGCGAGAGCGTTACAGAGATTCTCAGCAAACTCCAGTGGCCGACATTATACGAAAAGTGTTGTGCATGAAGGAGAGGTTTACTATTGAAATTTCGTGAATTTGCTTTCTAGGAAGATTTGGACAACATATTACTTCCTCCCACAAACATCTCTAGATATGACAACAACAAGAAAATTCGGGAAATTAGAGCTAATACAGAAGCTTACCGACAATCAATATTGGTACGCGGCATTCGCGAGTGGAACAAGGAAAGGGGGAGGGGGTCAATTAGTGGTAGCAGAAGTACTCTCCGTCATAACCATTAGGTTGCTTGCGGAGACGTACATGTAGATGAAATGCATGCTTCTGTTATGAGAAAGTTAGATGTTTGATTTTGTATTTACTGAATCAAATGCGGAAAATCTGTGAGAAACAGTCGAAAAAAAAGAAACGGCGATAAACTTACCGAGCAAACAAGGAAGAACGTTTTTAACGTCTTGAGGTCGACATACGTCGGTTTCCTCAACCTTTCATCGCACATCTCATCCCTCAAGGCACACATCTGTTTCCACACTTTAAATTACTTCACACATGTAATTTAACATGATGTGATCAAAGATGAAGTTTATCACGTAGTGTCAACATAGTCTAATAAATACAGTCACGACACTCTCTGGTGCGAAAGTAATTACCGTTTGACAGTGGCGCTCCAAGCGGTGAGAAAGCGGATAATCACTCTCATCATAAGGATAACGTTTCTTTCTAATTATTTTTGTACTTAATTAACGAAATATCTTATATTTTTGCGTTCTATGTGTTAGTAAATTACCAAGAGACAAGAATCATCGTGAAATAACTGTAAAAACAGCCGAATCTCACTGATTCATTGATAAACGTTACATTTTCGAATATGTGTATAATTGCGGGTTAATCCGACCGAACAGTCGCCAGGTGATGGTTGAAGTGGTCATTGTGGCAAGTACCTACTAACACCAGTATTGCTGGCCCCTGTTTTGATCACAAGCGAGGTAGATTATTCCTATACGTCGGTCAGGGGTCTGAAGATGGTGTAATAACACGCTGAAACTGGTTGCCAAATATCATAAGGTTGAAAATTGACTACTGAAAGGTGTTCAAATGTTGCAACTTGTGACCATGTCCTAATAAACGTGCCACAACCACTGTTATCATGCGTTTCATCGTTCCTCCTCTTTTCCTGGACCCACACCACAATCTGACTGCTTACAGTCCCATATTCTCACCCCGTTGCAGAAAATGGAACTATTATTTTTCAGCATACTCCTCGAGCGCACTGATTAATGAACATAACTTCGTTTCAGCGTTCTGTGATGTATACAGCCCGTACTGCAGCACTCAGAACACAGTCAGTTTAATAAAACCACCTGTTTATTTTCTTCTCAATACGTTGGCAGCATTGACCTAACAATGAAGTAATTAACCTGACTGCTGTTCTTGTTCGTCAGCTGTGTTTGTTCAGTGAGCAGCTCTATTAATGATTTCAAATCATTTTATCATGAGTATCCTGTCATCTTTATGCACCAAGGAAGAAATGAGGAGTGATTCGTTTTCTGTACACTGAAGGGACTAAGGCTGCAGAGATTATTCGTAGAATGTCTTAACTACTTTAGAGAACGAAAAAAGTTACGAGTGAATAAACTTCTTAAAAGATGGACGTCTGTCTCTCTGCGACAAATAGCGTTCGGTTCGGTCACTCACTTGGAAAACGGATAAGAAGATCGAGACAGCTAAGAGAATGATTTATGATAATAATGGTGCCATAACTGATGTTACGTATTGTTGATCGGTTGAACATTAGCTACAGTTACGCGTTTGCTGTTGTCCTTATAATCTAAACCAGGGGTAGTCGGCCTTTTTACCTACTGCCTTCTTTAGAGTCTCCATTAGTAGGAAAATTTTTTAACCGCTCACCTGTTCCACAGTAATGGTGATAAAGTAAATAATTAGGGTAACTTTACATCATAAATTTCCTATTTCAGAGCTACATCAAGTTAAAGCATGTAATAATAATTACTCAGCAAATACTTTGTCAAATTTATAAGACAAAGTAATGGAAATGTTTTTAAAAACCCTACCACACACCTTGAAAGCTGGTCGCGACCGCTAGTGGGTAGTGGGGACCAGGTTGACTACCAGTGCTGTGAACTACAACAGAGTTTGTGCTCGTTGGGTACCTCGTCGCCCGCCTTACAGACACAAGCAGCGACGCTTAGAAAATATCGACATCACATTCCAGACTTTCTGGAGAGGAGAGAGAAGACTGCCTTAGTCGCACTGTAAACACTGATGAACCGTGGGCACATCTCTACGAACCATCGATTAAACGGTAGAGCGAGATATGGAAACATCCATCTTCGCCTACAGCAAAAACAAGTCCAAAAGTCTTTCTTCTGCAGGATACTTGATGATGACAGTGTACTGGGATATTAAAGGTCCACTGCTGAGTATTTACACTTGAAAAGCTGGGAAAATAATCTGTAGTAGAGTCAGCGAAAGGAGATCCTTGACAGCTGCAGTGGGTCGTGGACGCGGTTGCTTCGCCCCTCTACCTTAATCAAAGACGTAATACTGTTATGCATACGTCTTTATGGTTCCGTTTCCCAGTTATCACACCTCTATGGACAGATATTGTTTATGCCTGCAGGCGTTTTGCGCTTCACAGTTGCAGACACCACATATACGAGGGAGGATCGCAAGGTAACGCACAATATTTTTTTTCTCCCCTGGTACTGCGCCAGAATGTTGAAATTTCACGATGATATAGTTTAAAGTTTACGCTACAGAGGGTATTTTGTTTTCTAGCAAGAGAAACCTGATTGAAACAATCATGGCGCGTATGTTACCGTTATCAGCTTGCGAAGAGCAATGAAGTATAGTTCGTTATTTGTGGGCCAAAGGGCATAAACCGAAGGAAACTCACCACGAGATGCGTGGCGTGTATGGGGATGACTGTCAAACCGTAGCAAGGTCTTCAGGTGGTGTGCAAGTGGAGCTACTGAGACAGCAATTTCGAACGACCGGCGTGCGCAACTGCGTACCTTATCACGGCAATTCAATGTTTCCAGTGGTGTGGTATGCGATTTTGTGAAGTCAGTGCCAGCTGGGTGCCTAAGAACCTGGCAGATAACCACAGTGGCCAGCGGATGATGGCAAGCTGGGATCACTTAATGCGTTACGTCGCAGACGGGCATGACTTTCTCAAAAGAATTGTCACTGCCGATGAGTCGTGGGCGGAGCACTACACGCCTGAAACCAAGCAGGCCTATATAGCGTGGAAACATGCTGGTTCCCCAACATGAAATAAATCCAAAATGTCTCAGTCTGCTAGGAAAGAGCTTGTACCAGTGTTCTGGGATATGCATGGTGTGTTATTGGTGGACTTTACTGAACACGGGACCACTGTGAATGCTGCAGCCTACATTAAAACTTTGATTACGTTGCATCGTCTCTTTTGTGACAAACGCTTCATTAACGATGATGGTGTCAATCTTCTTCAAGACAGTGCTCACCCCCACGCAGCTGCACCTGTTCGTGAGAAAATCGCCAAATCTGGGTGGGAGGTGCTCCAGCATCCACCATACAGTCCGAACCTTGCACCGTTGGACTTTCATCTGTTAGGTCTCAAAACAGATTCCTGGCTTTACGACAGATGCGGAAGTGAAATCAGCAGTCCGCAGATGGCTATAGTCCAACCAAATGGACTTCTACGTCGGCCGGATTGGCCGTGCGGTTCTAGGCGCTACAGTCTGGAACCGAGCGACCGCTACGGTTGCAGGTTCGAATCCTGCCTCGGGCATGGATGTGTGTGATGTCCTTAGGTTAGTTAGGTTTAATTAGTTCTAACTTCTAGGCGACTGATGACTTCAGAAGTTAAGTCGCATAGTGCTCAGAGCCATCTGAACCATATTTGGACTTCTACGGATAGCGAATGTTGAAACTGGTATCACGATAGGAAACATGTGTTGAGAACGTTGGTGACTACATAGAAAAGTAGGTAAAGGATATAAGGTCATTTGTGATATTTTTGTTTTGTTTTGTTACTATTAAACTTCTCGGCAATAAAATTATTAAGCGCTACTTTCCGATCTCCGATCGTATAATTAAGGCAAAGGCTGCCAATAACCACTTAAGTGCCGGTGCGCACCAAGCTCTAAGTCTTATGGGAACTTGCGAAATGCCGCGAGTAATAAGGATAATGGGCAAGGCGCGCTACATCAATAGCATGTGAGTAAGTTGAAAATTTCGGTCTGATGGGAGGGCGTGCTAAGAGAGTCGTGCAGTTGCGAGATGACCACAGTGTCCGGGTGGCGCAGGGGTCAGCGCATCTGCCTACTAAGCACGAGACTGGGGTTCGAATCCCTGTCTGGCACAGATTTTCAGCTTTCCCCATTGACTTAAATCAATGCCCATTGGCAGCTAATGTCATTAATTCCTGAATGTCATTAATGTCTTGAAATAAATCACGTTAAACTGACACGAAATGTTACGGCAAGAGCTAACAGTGGCAAGACCCGTTGTGGAGATAATACCAAAAGACATAGAGAGATCGCAGAACGAGCTAAAGCTCGAAAATCAGGAGGAGTCATGACTGCAAACATTAATTCAGTTATTAGAACTTTTGTTATATATGACATGCACTCTCTAAGATACGGGAGTACGCGTTTTTCGGTTATTTTTCGGATTACAGTCCACAGTATATTAATAACAGTACATCTGATACAGACAGTACCATCAAACGTCGTTACATCGTACTGCCATCGATAGCCCCAGCAAAGTCAGAGATTTTCCGAGAAGTGGAGACAACTATTCGAAGAGATCGAGTCGTGTTCATGCACAGCACTATGGATCAGAATAACAAGGTGATTGATAGCTGCCGGCCGCGGTGGCCATGCGGTTCTAGGCGCTTCAGTCCGGAACCGCGTGACTGGTACGGTCACAGGTTCGAATCCTGCCTCGGGCATGGATGTGTGTGATGTGCTTAAGTTAGTTAGGTTTACGTAGTTCTAAGTTCTAGGGGATTGATGACCTAAGAGGTTAAGCCCCACAGTGCTCAGAGCCATTTGAACAATTTTTTTATTGATAGCTATTATTTACCGGGCGGCTACCATAGAAAAAACAAATCAGATAGTGAACTTGGTCACGCTTGTATTCTGTAAACCATTGTCATATCGCTCTGCTACTTCTTCTGCCAGTTGCCACGGTCAACTGTAGACGACGCTTTCGGCCGATCATGAAACAATTATTGTGATTCTTTTCCGTTTGCATAGATCCTCGTTCTATCTTCGTGAAAGTACACAAACAAGTGATAAATTCCCAACATGCTAAGAAAATCCAATACCGTGTGTTAACGGGCAGCGCATGAATGTATTCAAAACGCACAAGTTATCACTGCCGCAGCCATATTGTGTGTACAGACAAATGTGAACCGCCAAAATTGCCCTCACCCCCCTCCCATACTTAATCGTCAATCAGTTCGTTGTTTTAATCGACATGATGTTCACGTGATGTTCACGGTAGCTCAGCGTGTTCGGACAGAGAGCTGGGTGGCCTCTGTAATAAAAAACTTAGTGATAGGGTCAACAACGAACTTGAACTTCCTCAGCGACCAAACACAATGAACAAACTGAAAAAAAAAGATGGTAGAGCACTTGCCCGCGAAAGGCAAAGGTTCCGAGTTCGAGTCTCGGTCCGGCACACAGTTTTAATCTGCCAGGAAGTTTCATATCAGCGCACACTCAGCTACAGAGTGAAAATCTCATTCTGGAAATGATACTACTTGCAATATCGTCTCTCAGTACTAAGAATCTTTTTAAAACTGCCTTTACTTTTCAACGTACCATCGAATATAACGACACTCAAACTTTAAAATTTCGTTTATGTCTATTGGGCCGTTGTCTGGGTGGAAACGTTGTTGTAATAGCTTTCGTCGGGAACTTAAAAATAAACTGCGAAATTACGAACTTCTTAGGCAACGTGGCATACGTTGCGGAACGGTAGTAACAGAAACGAGACAAGCTATTAAAGCCCTTTCGTCTGGGCCCCGGAATAGCGTTAATAATGCGCGACCCTTAACTGACCGCCAACACGAAACAGGTAGTGGGAACTTTCCGTAACACATCAGCACATCTCACAAAAAAAAACATTAACATGGTTACTGCACAAGCGCGCAGCAGCCATTTAGGAATCGTTTTGAAGAATCGACAATTGTTCGACAGTATAATGCTTTTCAGGAACTACTCGTCTATATTTTCATTAATAAACATCAGTTAATGCCTTGTAGCTTCTTTTACGAAGAAATTTTTAGATTCATCGCTTTTGTATCACGAATTTTTTGAAATTGATATAAAATGAAATATGATTTAAGAAATTCGAAGCGTCGTTTTGCACAGATAATCTAATCAAGTCCGACTTAGCACTAGGTATAAATGCAAAGAGCAGAAAGAAAACTTTAGTAACTGCTGTTAAAATACCACGGCTCTACGTGAAGTGTAACATGTTCATTAGCGAACACCTTAACCTAATATAGTCGTCACAGAGTGAGCTCAGGTCTTGGAAAAAGTCCACAATACTTAGTCAAAGAAGGAATTCAGTTATTTGAAGTGTGTTAGTAAGTAGTAACAGCTTAACGCGTGCTTGAATTCTTTTTTTTTTTTCCTTGTTGCTTGCAGAGTTTTCGGAGCAAAAAGTGCAGTTGCAAATTAAGGTACGTCCAGCAGAAAAGTTGCATCGGCGACATCATCTCACATTTGAAGATCGGTATGGTGAGGATGATGTCATTGGTAAAGGGAGAGTCAACATGGTACGAGAAATCAACAACATTAGCTGAACTCTAGATTATTTATGATGCGACGGGGAGGTCTAGTTTTGCTGACTTTTTCCTCTTGAAATTGGTACAGAGAAAAGAATTGGTGCCATATGAAAACGTGATATCTTGTTCTTTAATTGTCAAATTTTTTAATTGCTGTAACTGTTAACTTCATGTAGAACGTGAGATGACACAGGCACAATCAAGTTTCAGTTCTATGGTGATACGGAGCATCATAAAGTTTCTGTTTATCCAGCAAAAGTCTCTAATGGACATCCATACTCATTGTCACATACACTAGGGGTGGCACATCATTCCTACAGCATTATCAAAACCTGTGCCTTGTTCCAAGACCGGACGTTTCACCACTGAACACGAACCCCGCAGCGCGCGGACATCATCAGTAGAATCGACAAGCGCACCGGATGCCTTCTACGAGAGTATGGTATCATTATCAACAATAAAGCAGCCATCTTGCAGGAGCTTCTCGGATTCATTATGAACAATGTAACAGACGTAAAAAAAGCTTTCAGCGAAGTGGATGCCAAAATATTTGTACGGTTAACGGAAGACGGCAGAAGTTGAGTCTTGTTTTGGCCCATGATGATGCTGAAACAGACTTTCTGACTAGGTTAGTGACTGAGGATGGTACCTGGTTCCACATTTTTGTCAGTCAGAAGTAATTACGCACCCAGAGGTCGGACAAAATAGTCGTGGCATCCATCTTCTGGAACAAGGACAAGACCAAACTTCACGAATAGTTGACTAAACAGACCTTGTTGCACGGCACCTTCGCACACGTCCGAAGTTGTTGCTGGCAAACGGAATGCCCTGCGTTTCCAAATTGTTGACTGCTCGCCCTATTCATCTAACCTGGCCCCTCCGAAATGTTTCCTCGCCGGCCGCGGTGGTCTCGCGGTTCTAGGCGCGCAGTCCGGAACCGTGCGACTGCTACGGTCGCAGGTTCGAATCCTGCCTCGGGCATGGGTGTGTGTGATGTCCTTAGGTTAGTTAGCTTTAAGTAGTTCTCAGTTCTAGGGGACTGATGACCACAGTAGTTGAGTCCCATAGTGCTCAGAGCCATTTGAACCATTTGAATATTTCCTCATCTCAAGAAACAACTGAAGGATCACCATTTGACAACACTGAAGATCTCAAATTTGCCTAGCATATGATTTCCTTTGCAATCGACTAGAAAAGCTACAACAATGATGCAACAAGGGCAATAGTCGATGAGAGTAGGAGGGAGTAGGTCTGTTTAGCAGAAGTGTACTGTCAAAACTTTATTCTTTCTGTGCCAGGAACATCTCAGCGTCCCTTCTCACTGCCCCTTTATATGTATTGCTTGGCTACTCAATGTGTATGGAAAATCAAACGACGTACAGAAACTGCTGAAACGAATCGAAAAACTCTGAAACATTTTTTTCGCAAACCAGTGTTTACAGAGCTGTCGTGAGGTATCTGTAGCTCACAAACGACAGGTTAGAAGAACACAAATCCAATAATCCATCTAATTCATACGTGAAATGTAGGTAGTTTACAGATTTAATGTAGGGTGCCACTTGTACGTAGCACGTTGGCCACCAAGTACGCAAAAGGTTTCACTAGAGATCCAAGTGGAAGAGAGGTCATAATTTTGGAAATACAATAAATACTTTATGAATGTTGTCGAGCAAATACGGCACGCTTTATCTTCTAAGTTATTTTTTATTATGAATTATATCAGTCTTCTGACTGCTGGTTTGATGTGGCTCGCCACGACTCCCTCTCCTTTGCCAACCTCTTCATCTCAAGAGAAGTATCTACACCCAACCTTCTCAATCATTCGATGGATACATCCCACACTCTGTCTTCTACTATTGTTTTCACCGTCTACAGCTCCCACACGTACCGTGGAAGTAATTCTATGACATCTTATCACACGGCCTGTCGTTCTGTTTCTCCTTCTTGTCAGTGTTTTCTATACATTCGTTTCCTCGTCGATTCTGCGGAGAACCACCTTATATCGTATCATATCGGTCCACCTGATTTCGTACATCTTTCTCCAACACCATATTTGAAACGCTTCATTTTTTTCCGTTTTTCTCAGTCCATGGTTCGCTCAAATACAAAGCTGCGTTCCAAAGGTACATTCTTAGACGTTTCTTCCTAATATTAAGGCCGCTGTTTGATACTAGAAAATTTTATCTGGCTAGCAATACCGCCTTTGCCTGTGATAGTCATCGACAACAACAATCCAGCCATACAGTCACAATCAGAAGAGATACAATATATGAGGGCACTGAAGGTGCAATTCAGAAATCGAAAGGAAGAGGATACTCTAATAATCTGGGGGGGGGGGGGGGGTGTTCAAACGCTGTGGTAAAAAGAGAAAGTGAACACGGTGTTACGGGAGAACATGAACTCGGTGGTAGGAATTTGAGAGGAGAAAGGCTGGCAGAGTTCTTCAGCGAACTTCGGCTGCTACTAGCGAAAACAGTGTTCAAAAACCAGAAGAAGAACAGGTATAGTGGAAGGTGATCCTGAGACACGGGAAGGTTCCAGCTGGATTATATCTTGGTCTACCAGGGAATTCGAAATCAGATATTAGATTTAAGGTGTATCCAGAAGTAGATACAGACTGATCCTAACTTAGTAATGATAAGAAGTAGACCGAAGTTTAAAAGGATCGTGAGAAAGAATCAACGCGGAAAAAAGTGGAATACTAAAGCACTAAGGAATTACAGTGCACTCTGGAGCACCACAACAGGCAATTCAGTTGAAGAGGAATGGACATCTCTAAAAAGGACAATCACAGAAGCTGGACAGACATATGTAAGTACATGGAAGGTAACTGCTAACAAACCTTGGGTAAGAGAAGAAATATTTCAACTGGTCGTAGAAGGAAGAACGTACATAAACGCTCAGGAAAACGTAGGAATACAGCAGTATATGTCACTTAGGAATGAAATACATAGGAACTGCACGGATATTAAGGCGAAATTGCTGCTGGAAAATTGTGAAGAAACCCAAAAACAGAATGGAGTCTTAGCGACACATCCAGCACACAGAAAAGTCTAAATAATCTTCGGCGACATTAAAAACAAACGTACCAACATGACGACCGCAGGAGGAATTCCGCTGTTAACAAAGAAGATAGATCGATGGAAAGAATAAATTGAAGCTATCTACGAGGGGAGGAACTCTCTGACGACGGAATAGAAGAAGAAATGGAAGCCGATTTGGAAGACGTGAAGGATCTAGTATTACAGAGTTCGGCTGAGCTTTGAGAGATTTGCAGACAAATAACGCAGAAGGAATACGTGACAGTCCTTCGGTATTTCTAAAATCATTGGGGTAAAATGACAACCAAACGACTATTCAATTTGGTGTGCAGAATTATGTGCTGTAGACATACCGCCAAGACACTCGGAAAAATTATATCCTCACAATTTCGAAGAAGCCATGGGAAGATAAATGCGAGAATTATCGGACAATTGACCTAATAGCTCATGCATTCATGTTGCTGCTAAGAATAATATACAGAAACATGGAAAAATTGAGGTTATCTTAAATGTCAATCAGTTTGGCTTTCGGCATTTCTTACTTTACACTAGATAATGAAAACAAGAAGTAAGAAGAATCAATACACCTTCATAGGATTTGTCGACGTAAAAAAGCGTTCGGCAAAGTAAAATGGCACAAGATGTTAGAAATACAGAGGAAAATAGGAGTGAGCGGTAAGGAAACAAGAGTAACATACAAAATATATAAGAACCAAGACGTGCTAGGATTAAGAAGGGTGTAAGACAGGAATGCAGCCTTTCGCCTCCACTGTTCAACCTATACATCGACGAGGCAATGACAGAAATAAAAGAGATGTACAGGAATTGGATTAAAAGTTCAAGATGAAGATATATCTATGGTAAGTTTCGATTATTACCTTGCTGCTCTTAGTGAAAGCAATAAAGAATTACAAGACGTAACGGAATGAACATTCTACTGAGCACACAATATGGACTGAGAGTAAACTGAAGAAAGACGGATTTAACGAGGAGTGGCTGAAATGAGATTAGTGAGAAACGCACTCTTCAGAACTGGAGCCCACCAATTAGGCGAATTGATGGACGAATCAAGGTGGATATAAGAAGTACGCTACGAGAGGCAAAAAGAGCAATCCTGGCCAAGAAAAATCTGCTTATATTAAACATAGGTCTCAATCTGCGAAGGAAACTTCTGATAATGTGTGGTTCGAGTACATTATTGTATGGTAGTGAAACATCGACTAAGGGGAAAGAGGAGAACTGAAGCGTTTGAGATGTTGTGCTACAGGAAAACGTTGGAATTTAGTTGGGCTGACGAAACAATAAATGAGGAGGTTCTCTGCAGAAAGAAACATGTGGGAAATAGTGAGAAGAAGAAGGGACGGGATGATACGACACCTGCTACGACATCAGGGAATAACTTCCGTGGTATTATAGGGAGCTGTAGAGGGCAAAAACTGTAGAGGAAGGCGGAGACTGTAATACATCCAACAAATAATTGACAACGTAGAGTGTAAGAGCTACTCTGAGACGAAGCATCAAACCAGTCAGAAGCCTGATGACATACCTTCTCCCAAAAAAAGGTAAGGTCTGCTTCTTGTACCCTCCTCGCTTCGTCAGCCATCAGCCGTGCCTTATTCCAAGGTAGCAAAATTCCTTCGTCTGTTTCGTGATCCTCAATTTTGATGGTAAGTTCCTCGCTGTCATTTACCCGCATTAATTTCGTCTTTCTTCAGTTTTGCTCTCAAACAATATTCTGTGATCATTAGACTGGTCATTCCATTCAAAAGGTCACGTAATTATTCCGCAGTTCAGTCGATGACAGCAGTTTCATCAGCGAATCTTATCAGTGTTCCTTTTTTCACCATAAATTTTAATCCCACTCCCAGGCCTTTCTTTTATTCGCCTCACTGCTTCTTCGATGTACATACCGAGGATTAGGAGAGAAAGATTGCATTCATGTCTTACACCCCATTTAATCCGAGCTCTTCGTTCCTGGTCTTTCATTCTTTTTGTTTTTTCTTGGTTATACTCTATAGCGGCGTGTCCTTACGAAGGGCGTGCGGTAAATGTGGAAACGTGAACTATGGTGGCGTTATTACAAAATGCGTCCAAAGAGGATCAACGTGCTGTAATTCTTTTCTTGGCTGCCGAAGAACAAACACTGGTAGACATCCATTGGAGACTGAAGAATGTGTAAGGGCCAGCATGTCTGTCGAAAACGTTGGTTGTGGGATGGTGTGCCAGGCTCTGGGTGCTGTTTCTGCATAATAACGCACATCTCTACATCGCAAATGGCAAATGTCGTAAGGCTCAAGTTACGCCATCTCTAGTGGGAGACATTCGAGCGCACGGGCTATAGTTCTAATCTCTCCCCCTGCGATTATCGCCCTTCGGTCCCGTAAAAAGGCCTTGGTGGGGTCGACAGTTCCTGTAGGATGAGGATATGCAACAGGCGGTTACGGACTTCTTCACGCAGCAGGACACTGTGTTCTATCTTCAACATGGGGAGTCGGTGGGATAATTGCCTCAATGATCACAGCGATTTTACCTGATTGGCATACCGATTCTGGCTTGTACGGCCTTCTAACGGAAACTTTTTGAGCGTCCCGTATTTATTACCCTCTTTCCCTACAGCTTACGCATGTTGTTGTTGTTGTGGTCTTCAGTCCAGAGACTGGTTTGTTGCAGCTCTCCATGCTACTCTTCCCTGTGCAAGGTTCTTCATCTCCAAGTACCTACTGCAATCTACATCCTTCTGAATCTATTTAGTGTATTCTCTTGGTCTCCCTCTACGATTTTTACCCTCCACGCTGTCCTCCAATACTAAATCGGTGATCCCTTGATGTCTCAGAATGTGCCGTACCAACCGATCCCTTCTTCTAGTCAAGTTGTGCCACAAATTTCTCTTCTCTCCAATTCTGTTCAATACCTCCTCATTAGTTATGTGATCTGCCCCTCTAATCTTCAGCATTCTTCTGTAGCACCACATTTCGAAAGCTTTTATTCTCTTCTTGTCTAAACTATTTATCGTCCATGTTTCGCTTCTATACATGGCTACACTCCATACAAATACTTTCAGAAACGACTTCCTGACAAATCAATACTCGATGTTAACAAATTTCTCTTCTCCATAAACGCTTTCCTTCCCATGGCCAGTCTACATTTTATACCCTCTCTACTTCGACTAAAATCAGTTATTTTGCTCCCCAAATAGCAAAACTCATTTACTACTTAAAGTGTCTCATTTCCTAATCTAATTCCCTCAGCATCACCCGATTTAATTCGAATACATTCCATCATCCTCGTTTGGCTTTTGTTGATGTTCATCTTATACCCTCCTTCCAAGACACTGTCCATTCCGTTCAGCTGTTCCTCCAGGTCCTTTGCTGTCTCTGACAGAATTACAATGTCATCGGCGAACCTCAAAGTTTTTATTTATTCTCCATGGATTTTAATTCCTAATCCGAATTTTCCTTTTGTTTCCTTTACTGCTTGCTCAATATACAGATTGAATAACATCTGGGATAGGCTACAACCCTGCTTCACTCCCTTCCCAACCACTGCTTCCCTTTCATGCCCCTCGACTTTTATAACTGCCGTCTGGTTTCTTTACAAATTGTGAAATAGCCTTTCGCTCCCTGTATTTTTCCAATAATTTCGAACATTTTGCACTATTTTACATTGACAAGGGCATTTTACAGGTCGAAAAATCCTATGAAAAATCTTGCTTTTCCAAAGTACTGCTTCCATTATAAGGCAAGCGCAATGCGAGAACAGTCTCACTGGTGCCTTTATCTTTCCTAAAGGAAACTGATCATAATCTAACAGAGCCCTGTATGAATCCGCCACGTACTCTCAACCTGAACTAGCCAGTCTCCCACACCGTAGCTTCTTCAAACATCCTGGCGTAGCTGCCCATTCTGGCGTTGACTTTGACATTAATTACTGACTAACTATTGACTAAATAAAAAATGGACTAGCTATGAGACCTATAGAATTTTGTGTAAAACTGCTACAGCCAAATAAAAGGAAAATGATGCCGCTTAATAATTTTGTACAGACCGTGGACCCGAGTTCGAAGAATCTGTTAAAATTACCAGCATTCACGTTAATCGATGTAATAGCAGAAAACATTTATGTGGATGGCTAGATGGTGACTCGAACTCTGCAGCTCCCGAATGTGGGTTCAGTGTCCCATATCTTTCTTGCAGATGAGGGGTCCCCATCTGACGTTACAGCAAAGCTCGCCGCCAATCTTTTAAACGCAGTGGCCGTGAATCCCTGAGTGCCTTCAGAATGTTGCCGGAATCTCAGATTCCCGCGATATTACGGCCGACCCTGAAGTGGTATTCCGCAAGATGGCAAAGTTGGAAAAACCAACTGCCAAGTTAACCTTCAGCTCAGAGATGCCGTCGTACATTTAGTAATTTGTCTCTTTAACCGCAACTCGCGATTGCTGCTGTCAGTGAATGCGCGTCCATCTCAACCAGTTTCCGAGCGAAAATTCCGGAGAGAACGGTATGTAATTGACATTTCACACAGCGGCCCATTTAGCTGCACGACTTCAAAGCTCGAAGTGAATGACCGCGTACGGCAACCGACGAGGCTCATCGGAATCGGGACACAAACGAATTACGACATTGGCTGCGATTGAGTATTGATAGAAATCAATGGGGGAAGTTGAAAATTTGTACCAGGCCCGGATTTGAAGCCAGGTCTCCTGTTTTGACTACCAGGCAGATGCTCTGACCACTACGCCACCAGGACACAGTGCTCAATGGAACTTCACGAACGATCTTAGCACGCCTCCCGTCAGACCCCCCCCCCCCCCCCCACCCCCACCGCCAAAAAAAAGCTCTGAGCAGTTTGGGACTTAACATCTGAGGTCATCAGTTCCCTAGAACTTAGAACTACTTAAACCTAACTAACCTAAGGGCATCACACACATCAATGCCCGAGGCAAGATTAGAACCTGCGACCGTAGCAGTCGCGCGGTTCCAAAGTGACGCGCCTAGAACCGCTCGCCCCCCGTCAGACCCAAATTCTCAACTTATCCACAAGTACTAATGTAATGCCCCTTGCCCATTATTCTCATTACTCGTGTTATTTCGTCAATTCCGTATGAGTTCGAGCCTGGTGTGCATCTGCACTGCACTGAAGAGATCACTGGCCGTGTCGATGGAAAAAAGAACACATTGACACCGGTGTGTCAGACCCACCATACTTGCTCCGGACACTGCGAGAGGGCTGTACAAGCAATGATCACACGCACGGCACAGCGGACACACCAGGAACCGCGGTGTTGGCCATCGAATGGCGCTAGCTGCGCAGCATTTGTGCACCGCCGCCGTCAGTGTCAGCCAATTTGCCGTGGCATACGGAGCTCCATCGCAGTCTTTAACACTGGTAGCATGCCGCGACAGCGTGGACGTGAACCGTATGTGCAGTTGACGGACTTTGAGCGAGGGCGTATAGTGGGCATGCGGGAGGCCGGGTGGACGTTCCGCCGAATTGCTCAACACGTGGGGCGTGAGGTCTCCACAGTACATCGATGTTGTCGCCAGTGGTCGGCGGAAGGTGCACGTGCCCGTCGACCTGGGACCGGACCGCAGCGACGCACGGATCCACGCCAAGACCGTAGGATCCTACGCAGTGCCGTAGGGGACCACACCGCCACTTCCCAGCAAATTAGGGACACTGTTGCTCCTGGGGTATCGGCGAGGACCATTCGCAACCGTCTCCATGAAGCTGGGCTACGGTCCCGCACACCGTTAGGCCGTCTTCCGCTCACGCCCCAACATCGTGCAGCCCGCCTCCAGTGGTGTCGCGACAGGAGGGACGAATGGAGACGTGTCGTCTTTAGCGATGAGAGTCGCTTCTGCCTTGGTGCCAATGATGGTCGTATGCGTGTTTGGCGCCGTGCAGGTGAGCGCCACAATCAGGACTGCATACGACCGAGGCACACAGTGCCAACACCCGGCATCATGGTGTGGGGAGCGATCTCCTACACTGGCCGTACACCTCTGGTGATCGTCGAGGGGACACTTAATAGTGCACGATACATCCAAACCGTCATCGAACCCATCGTTCTACCATTCCTAGACCGGCAAGGGAACTTGCTCTTCCAACAGGACAATGCACGTCCGCATGTATCCCGTGCCACCCAACGTGCTCTAGAAGGTGTAAGTCAACTACCCTGGCCAGCAAGATCTCTGGATCTGTCCCCCATTGAGCATGTTTGGGACTGGATGAAGCGTCGTCTCACGCGGTCTGCAGGTCCAGCACGAACGCTGGTCCAACTGAGGCGCCAGGTGGAAATGGCATGGCAAGCCGTTCCACAGGACTACATCCAGCATCTCTACGATCGTCTCCATGGGAGAATAGCAGCCTGCATTGCTGCGAAAGGTGGATATACACTGTACTAGTGCCGACATTGTGCATGCTCTGTTGTCTGTGTCTATGTGCCTGTGGTTCTGTCAGTGTGATCATGTGATGTATCTGACCCCAGGAATGTGTCAATAAAGTTTCCCCTTCCTGGGACAATGAATTCACGGTGTTATTATTTCAATTTCCAGGAGTGTATATCTGTGTGTGTGTGTGTGTGTGTGTGTAAACATCGGAACTGAGTTGATGGAATCATTTGAGAAAACCGTCGGATACCACAGATTCAGCTCTGAGGTAAGAGTGCCATGTCATGAGAGCGTGTACATGCCATCAAAGCACAGCTGCGGTACAGACAACTGTGTACAGTGGATGCCTCGAACGCTCACTCCGCACATGAACAGAGTAGACTGGACATTTGTCAACAGCCTATATTGCGTTTTGAGCGGGAGGGTGATGGATACTTTAACAACATTGCGACATGTGATGAAATTTGGGTTCACTATTCTGATCTGGAAAACAAGAGAGCATCAATGGAGTTCCACCACAAAGGCTTACCGACGCCAAAAAAAATGTTAAAAACCAAGCCATCAGCAGGCAAAGTCGTGCCCACAGTGTTTTGGAGTTTTTAAGGTGTGCATGTGGAACTCATACCTAAAGGCACCATAACAAATCTACAAGGTACTGCCACACCCTCAGAAAACGGAAAGCACAAATTCTAGGAGCTCATCCACACGTGGAGAACACTCTCCTTCAGCACGACAATACCAGACCACACACGAGCGCTGCGAAATATGTAAGAAAAAGGCGCTTTGGGTTCACTGTCATCGATCATCATCGATATAGTCGGCCCGCATCTCGTGGTCGTGCGGTAGCGTTCTCGCTTCCCACGCCCGGGTTCGATTCCCGGCGGGGTCAGGGATTTTCTCTGCCTCGTGATGGCTGGGTGTTGTGTGATGTCCTTAGGTTTAAGAAGTTCTAAGTTCTAGGGGTCTGATGACCGTAGATGTTAAGTCCCATAGTGCTCAGAGCCATTTGAACCATCCATATAGTCCCGACGTCGCTCCGTCCTATTTTCATCTGTTTCCAAAACAGGGCTTCACTTTGATAATCATGAGGCGGTGCAAAAGATGAGGTTTTGGCTCCGTCAACAAAGTCTAACGTTATATAGTGACAGTATCACCAAACTGGTCTCTCGTTGGCAGAAATGGATTCGTCGTCAGGTGACTACGTTGAGAATATGTAGGCCTGAAGAATAAAGACGTAGAATTTTAAGACACTTTGTTTTATTTAAATCGCTTTAACAGTTTCCACATAAAGAAATCGGAGGCTTTACTTTTCGGCACACCCACATAGTTTAGAATGGAGGTGGTTCTATAATGATCTGGGGTGTTTTTCGAACTATGACTTCGGACCATCCATTCAGCTTACTCTAAATACGAACCACGGTGCTTCTTTCAGTGCTGTCGATGACTAAATGTTGCCCTTTCTTCTAAACTTTCACGATCATAATGTTCTTCGCGCTCCCCTATTCCAAGATGACAACAGTCTTGTTCACAAGACTGCACCCTAAATCACTCAGTATTAATCCCATGTAAAATGCCTGTGACTATTTGAAGCAGTGTGTGAAATGTAGAAATGAACATCCCTGCAATTCAATAGTTCAGCGGGATCTAATTGTCAGTGAGTAACTTCAGCTAGATGTGGCGTGTCTGAAAAAACTTGTTACTCTCTCTTCCTTGCTGAACTGTGACCATTATCAAGCACTGACGCGGCCTTACATGGTATTAGCATGATGGCTCCTGGAAGTGGTTAACTTTTTGTCCCCACTACCATATAACTTACACCCCTCCCTCCCTCCCCACTGCGGCCCGCACTGCCACCCGCACCGCCCCCGACAGTCAGTCCGTACGCTATTCGTTCGTTTCTATCATCAGTCGACTCGACCGAACCGGAGTTATCGAGTATTTGTACTTTCCTACGCGTCATCGTATTTTGTACGTTTCTGTCTGGCACATAGATAGCTAACACATAAAGCACTCCGTCTTCAGGCCACAAGTGGCCCATCGGGACCATCCGACCGCCGTGTCATCCTCATTCAGGATGCGGATACGAGGGGCGTGTGGTCAGCATAACGCTCTCCCGGTCGTTATGATAGTTTTCTGTGACCGAAGCCGCTACTATTCGGTCCAGTAGCTCCTCAATTGGCATCACGAGGCTGAGAGCACCCCGAAAAATGGCAACAGCGGCCTGGGTGGCTACCCATCCAAGTGCCGGCCAGGCCCGACAGCGTTTAACTTCGGTGATCTCACGGGAACCAGTGTATTGACTGCGGCACGGCACTTGCATGATAGCTAACACATACCTAGGAGAAAAGTCGCGGCCATTCTAGTGATCTCGATACGTTATTCTCTCTGACATTTGTTCGGGAAAAGTTGCAAATATTCTACTGTTTTGTGATTAAAGAGAGACTAATGCGAGAGATACTTCAATACAAGCAAACGAGCATAAAACCGCCATTGCTGATCGTGATTCTGTTACGCAACGTTGTCTGTCTGTCCTAGACCTGACCGTCCTACTTTGCATGCGCTGTACAAAACATTTGCTTGTGTACCTGCATCCACTGCTACAGCAGAAAGAAGTTTTTCAACATTGGGGCGGAGAAAGACATGGCTGAGGTCGACAATGGAGGAAGATCGACTTATAGCTTAGCTCTGTTGAAATTCCACCCTGACATTGATTGTCCTATTGGCGATGTAATTAACCAATTTGCCAGAAAGAACAGGCCGCATAGATTTAATCATTTAAGGGAGAGAACCACAATTATAACTTTTTTATATCATAAGACGGCATTGCCTTGTTATGTGCATGGTCAGTTTAAATGAAACTTTATTAAACTTTGCATGTGACTTGATTCTTTTTATTGCAGTAAAAGTAAAGATAGCTCAACATATCCTTAGCGCCCCCTCCTTGAGGTTTTTCTTTACCCGCCACTGCAACAGTGGCATTCTTCAATACAGTATGATTTATTGATAAATTTCCGAGACCGTAAGTTCCTACAAGCATCAACAACACATTGCTTCTCCATATATATATATATGTATGGAGAAACAGATTGATTCTATTATTGGCCTATTTGATTTTTATTCTTTTGCAAGGAATTAATTGCCTTTTCTTTTAATCCAGAAATTTCGTAAATTGTGAGCCAGTCGTGTCGTGAACTTACTTCTGGTGTACTTGGTTATATTCATCTTCTTCCGACATAAGTATTTTATCTCTTGACCGTGTGTATAACAGTTCTTAATCGGGCTGCTTCTTCCGTTGCAGGCCGCTGACATTAAGATGATGCGCGGAAGAAAGGAAAACTTTCGTGGTTTTGCACAAATAATCATTATTATTCAGACAACACAAATGGCTACCACACACATCTTACAAAAAATACGTCTTCTCCACTCGAGAACTAAAGATAGGAGTCTCTCTATTAATAGACAAAAAAATTAAATGAGGTTTCCCCCATTTGTTGCCGCCTTCTGTCATAGTAAAATACATCTTCTGCTGACGCTTACAGCGATCGCGCTAATGTTTTTTGTCAGTGCTTTCATTACGTACCAATACAGCGCCTTGAATATGAACGGTGGCGAATGAAGTGGTATGCAAGGTACAAACCATTATACGGCTTGCGGTATACAAATGTAACATGAGGGGCGTTCAATAAGTAATGCAATAAGTAATGCAATTTTTTTTTCTCGACCAGTTTCGGCTTAAAAATTGTGGAATTTGTTGTGGGACATCATGGAATATTCCCGCTTCAGCCCATACAGTTTCATGAAGCTCCGATAAGTGACGGCGCTATACGTAGCCTCCAAAACGGCGTCTGTAACGCAGGTGCGTTCCAAGCAGGGAGCTCTCCTTGATTTTCTTTTAGCGGAATTCAGAGCAGCGGAGATGTACATAGGCGCTTGCAGGCTACGGAGACTTGGCAGGGAACAAAAACACGCCGAGTCGTTGGGCGAGGCGCCTGTCATCATTGCAACACGTCGCGCAAACCTGGCCGCCTGCAGTTACAGGAGGAGCTCACAAAACTCCATTGGACTGTTCTTCCTTATCCAACCTACAGCCCTGAACTTCCACCGTCAGACTTTCGTCTGCCTGGCCCAATGAAGGGTGCGCCCACAGGAAGCAGTACGTGGTGGATGGGGAGGTTATTGATGCAGCAAGACGTTGGCTCTGATGTCGACCAGTAGAGCGGTGGGATGAGGACATACAGGCCCGTCCAGTACGGTAGTGTAAGACCGTCGCATTCAGCGCAGGTTGTTTTCAAAAATAGGTTTCTATGACCAAAAGAGTAGGGAATAATATGGTGTATTCGAATCTTGAGTAAAAGCTACGTGCTTTCAGAAACAGATGTGTTGCATTACTTACTGAGCGCCCCTCGTAGATCAAGTGAGTCCAGACGAGTTACATAGCTATTTATTGTATACGCTCAGGAAAGCAGTCAGTAAGAATTCCCTTTTAAAGTCAGGGAACACCAGTGTTCATAATCGTCTCCACATTTTTTTGGACGAGGCCGCCAGTTTCGACACCCTGGTATTTTGATTGGTATTCTGATTTCTACTGCGACGTGGAGGATTAACGTCTCATCGACGGCAACAAATTTCTAATTGTCAATTCTCCATGAAAAATGCAGAGCACTCTGCCTTCTGTTACGCCCATAGCGGCGTCCTTTTAGTACCAAATGGTTCAAACGGCTGTAAGCACTATGGGACTTACCATCTGAGGTCATCAGTCCCCTAGACTTACAACTACTTAAACCTACCTAACCTAAGGACGTCACACACATCCATGCCCAAGGCAGAATTCGAACCAGCGACCGTAGCAGGAGCGCGGTTCCGGACTGAACCGCCTAGAACCGCTCGCCCACAGCGGCCGGTCTTTTAGTACCACGCTTTGCTTTTTCTCTACGTTTTCGTGAATTGTTGCAGATTCGGTTTTGCCTTCACGTGGTTTATTTTCGTGCCAAATACTGTCGCGTTTGAACTCAAATCACTCTTTTCTTAACTGGACAAAATAATAGCAATCTTCTAACTGAGGGACAGACAATCACCTCAAAAACTTTAGATGAATATCTTTCGTCAATAACCCGTTCACAATCAAGATTTCGACGTGGTGTTAGCTTGTGTCGGGTCCGCAGCTGTATAAAGGCGTGTGGGTACTTGCAAATAAAGTTGCTAGTCGCGTGCAAGTTAGTGGAAAGAGTTTCTTGCATCTTCCTGCAAATACTTGCCAAACTTGTCAGTTGTTGAAAGTTTTTCTCAAACTTGCAGGGGTTTTGTATGTTCAATACCGGTACGAAAATGTCAGTGTCGAAAAGGAGAATGGCGAAAAGACAGATGTGCTCAAACAAATTTATCAGTTTTTATGTGGTACCCATGTTTGGAAATGTACCGCTTGGATAAAGAGCTCTTAACTTTGTGATCTACAGGAGACCATCACATGAGCAATGTTTTGAGTACAAGTCGTCGGATTCTCTTCTACGGGACGAAGCACGTCGTCTCCAAAGTCGAGAGGGCGGCTCGTACGTGGAGCACCACCGTCAACCCCCTTAGCTGCGAACGTACTAGTTTCTCGCAGCCATTGCTGTAGTCGACAAAAATAGTTCTGAATGGTGGTAAGTGACGACGACCTCTCCTCAGTTTGTGTGCTTACCGTCAAGTGAGAAATTTGAAAGTGATCCGGTCTTCAAACGGTGCATTGCCAAGCAGGTGTTTCTGCTACATCCCCTCTACAGCCGATAGAAGCCCGTAGCAGGAACTGTGAAACACTGGATTAGCAATGTTACATTCTTGTCTGACCACTTCGTTGTTCCTTCAACTCACATGTGTTCATTAGAAGAGTTGTGTTTCAAAGTAGCGAAGATGAACAAGTTCCCATAATTCTTAAGGTATGTATTTCAGAGCACATGTTCACTGGACTTTTTTTTCTCGTCTTGGTCCATACTACCACATCCCAAAACATGGAAAGTAAAGAGCTTTGCAATAGAAGAGATTTGCTGCACAGTGTCGAAGATTAAGAATTGCTCATAGCTTTTAAGGCATGCGTTTTAGAGCCCATGTTTACTTGACTTGTTTGTTTTGAATGATCTTTCCTGTAATATCCCTGAATATTAACCATTACTTCTGAAACCCCCTATATACGAGGGTTGGAACTTTAATGGTGGCAACTATTTATTTACAGCTCATACAAATTAGATATGTGTTTCTATGTTTTACTGCGCTTCAAAGTAGTCACCAGCATTGTGTATAACCCGTTGCCAGCGATGTGGAAGTCGTAGGACACTATTAGCAGTGCCAGTTGTGTTGACAGTTCGAGCGACGCGGTCTATTGCCAGACGAATTTGTAGCAGTTCTGAAGCGAATTCCGTGAAGTGTTGCCTTCAGTTCAGAAATCGAGTTGAACTCATGAGGACTTAAGTCAAGGGACTGCAGTAGGTGGTATACCACTTAGCAGCCCCATCAGTGAAACAAATCAGTAACAGCTTGCACTGTACGTGCTTCAGCACTGTCCTGCAAAATGCTGGTCAGGTCCTGCAGAAAGTGTCATCACTTCTGTGTCTATGCTGTTCATTTTGGGACACAACCTACGACCAGCTCAGAGACGGAAATTATGACACTTCCTGCAGGACCTGACCATCATTTTGCAGCACAGTGCTGAAGCACGTACAGTGCAAGCTGTTCCTGATTTGTTTCACTGATGGGGTGCTATGTGCTACAGAGCTGCTACAAATTCGTCGGGCAATTGACTGCGTCGCTCGAACTGTCAACACAACTGGCACTGCTAAGAGTATCCTATGACTTCCGCATCGCTGGTAACGGCTTATAAACAATGCTGGTGACTACTTTGAATGTCAGTAAAACATAGAAACACGTATCTAATTTGTATGAGGTGTAAATAAATAGTTGCCACTATTGAAGTTCCAACTTTCGTACATACATTTACAGGCGCCGGTGCCTGTAACTTTCGCGCTCTGTAAAGTCGTTGGATGACATTTCTGGACATATTATGCACTTACACCCCCCCCCCCCCCCCCATTCAACTTCTAGAAGTTTGTAACGGGAACTTCCGAACACCCTGTATAATTGGTCACCGTCAGACACGGAAGTGTGAAATGAATTTACCGATTACCTTTCCCTGAGAAGGGGAAGTAGAAAAGCAGTACACACCTCTTTAAATTTTAGCTGATTTTTTTAATGTTAGCGTAAACATACACGTATTATATTTGTAATAAAAAGTAGTAAATACTGTTTGCCATATTTCTGTATCCTGTTTTCGAGTATTTCATTCAACAACAGACAACAGACGTTCGAAATCTGAATACGACGTTCTCAGAAAGCTTTTAATCTGAGCGAAGTCTTCCGAGTTTAGTTCAGTCTTTAGTTATTTTGCAACAAGCTCTAAAAATACTACTCTTGTGTGTAGCGAGCGAGTCTGTAGAAGAATGCTGGTGTTGTATGATGATGGACGTGAGAATGGAGAGGCTGAAATATGGTGGCAGCACACAGCCCACTCCTCACGAATAGCACCCAGGGGGCCGTCAAGCTTAACGTCCCCGTCCGACTGGCGATACCACTATCATCAGTGTATCATGCATTCTCTTCAAGAGACACCGTAGAGAGGTTTGTCATTTAAACCAGGACATTGGCGCAAAGTCTGCTGAGCGGGGACTTTACACCACCACGTCCACATCTCTTGTCGGCCAAATTCCGGCGGTGAAAACTTTTTGCTCCACCAGGATTCGCCACTGGCTTACCCTTGGGTCGAGCGCCACCGCACAAGCGTATTAGAGACCTCGGCCACAAAGGCGGGTTGTCCTTAATAACTTATGTACGCCTCTGTATCCACTAATTTGCCAAAACATTTAATGTTTCCTAACTTTTTGTGTTCTGTGGCGGTTTTTCTCCAATAAATAATGCAACAACGATGAAGGCTGCTATGGTTTTTAAGCATGACATCGCAAACTTCCATTTGTCTATCTCACCATGTGACTATAGTGGACACACTTCTGCAAGTACTGCAATTTCCCAAAACCAATTTGCCCAAGAGACATGCAGAAGTAAACTTAGGCAAGTAAACACCTCTGTAAGTGCTTGCAGAAGTTACTTGGGAAGGTTACTTGCTAGTGGACATACACCATACCCCATCTTATAGGGAAATAAGATCCACCGAACTCCTATAAATTGTCTTTTAAATTTATCGGAATACTGGTAACAGAAACTTATGATTCCATTATTAATGCCGTATGATGCGCCAGAAACACTTTATACCACATATAAGGGCTACTGCATTGCAGTTATTACATAGCTGAGTATGGACGACGCGCAGAACGATCTTTTCTGGTAATCAATAGTGGTGACTCTTATATGTGGTGCGACGTTCTACTGGCATATAATCCAGCACTGATAATAGAAACATAAGTTTCTGAAAAAAGTATAAAAATAAATTTAAAAAAACTGTTTTTGCCCAACATAATAGTTCCATGACATCATTGCTTTACGGTTTGAACGAAGCACATACAACGTGTCCGCTTTTAAAAAATCTTTTAAACAGGAGTAATCCACAGAGCAATTTGACACCTGAGTGATTTTACTGTGCAACGAGTACCAACATCACAAGAGGAAAGTGTATTGACAACAACACACAGACGTGCTGCACTAATACCTCAGTTTCTGTTCTCTCGTTCAGGATCTACTGTAATACCCGAGGAGACGGGGCTGGTCCGGTTGGTCCAACAGTTCTGTCTCTAAGTTGTATTCGGAATCAACTAATCTGTTTGGTGTTTCCGATACGTGGTATTCGTTGCTTTCTAAATTCCTGCATTGTAGCACGATGCGAGTTATATCACCAACGCGTTTTTAAATTATTTTCTTTATCACACTGACGTCGGACGTAGCTGCTGGCGTGTGCATATACAAACGACGATTAGGGGCGACCATGCTGCCTTTGAAAACCTCGTTTACTTCGGAGCGATTGGAAGCGAACACAAGCGAACTAGCATTCGTACATAATTTGCCATGTTCGCTACCCTTCGCTTGTACCTCTGACCAAGCGTTTATACTGGAGCTAACAGAAGATAACACGAACAAGAACGAACATAGCATGCCAACCCCAAGAACGCTGCGTTACTGCTGTATTTATTTTTTGGACCCAATAATCACTATAGACCGATTAAACTTGCTTGATAGCTGACGTCTGTCTCTTGCCCCTAGAGTGTTGCCTCATGCGCTCCACGCTACTGCTAGGTTATAGGCGACACACAAACACGACGGATCACTTCTCAAATGGTGCTAACGTGAAACGCGGAGCAACGTTGGAAGCACCCACCGCGAAGTATGACAGACATGCGAGATACTCTGTCGAAACCTGATTTTAAGGGACAAATGACTGAATTACGGAAGACGACGGTTTTGTAGCCCTGAATTTAAACTCATGTCCTAATGTAACTACAGCCTCGTGATGCGTACTGGATACGAAAAACCGGCGATCAACACTCAGCGCAGAACTACAATCACGATCGCTCTGTTGACGACGTTTTAGGCTAACTTCTACGAGCACACTCAGGACAGGAAAATTTCATAATATGTTTGTTCGCATTGCCATCTTCCGCAGCAAATTTAAGTTTTAACGGAAAAAGCAAAAGGATTTCTCGCTGTCACTGGTTACTTGTCCTCGCACTGGCTACACGGGATGTCGCGTTACAAACCGATGAGCAGTCCTGGCTGGTGGCATTTAGTTGCAGATTATAGGCGACACAAGCAGATTCCAGATGAAAAAAAGAATGATAGGAAGAAAAATAAGAGCAAACAAAAAGGCAACATGATGATGAAAATGACGCAGCAAAGTATTAGAAATAAAAATATTATGTTTAAACCAAAACAGTGAATAAAAATGATAATCGAAGTTTTTTTACATTCAGAAAAATAAAAAGTCTCGCAGAATTTTACCTTCGACCTTCTATTCTTCAGTTTATACACCAACTATTACGCTATGTCATTATACTGCAGAAAGCTGTTGTATGTATGTCTCTTGTGTCCCAGTCGCAACGATTAATTGACAACCTGCAAAAATTCATCTTCACGCAATGTCGTGCGAGCTTATGCAGTGTAACCCGTTCTCTGTGATTGTTAATAACTATATTAATGACGCTGAATCGCGTCTTGTGCGAAAGAATTCAGCAGTGTTTGGCTGGAGCTGTGTATGAAGCGTGTGTATTTCGTTAGCATCGTCGTGTGTGTGTGTGTGTGTGTGTGTGTGTGTGTGTGTGTGTTGTTGTTGTTGTTGTTGTTGTTGTTTTTGGTGCAGTTATCATGTGTGATCAAATACGAAATAAAAGGGCCAGACACAGGATTACAGTTCCAAACATATCAAGCAAGAAAGAAAGCCCAACAAGGAAACAGAAGTGAACTGATTGGCATTTTGGCAACGGTGAATGGTTCGGGCGTGACGTTCACTGCTCTGATTGGAGGAAACCAGCTACAATGCGGGGAAGTGTCAACTATCAAGTAATTTTGATCGGGCTATTCACAGGTTTCACTCGACATAATATTGGTTAGAGTCACGATGCACAATTATGATTTGCACAAATGATTATTTCGCCTGGTGAGCGCGCTACTTTTGATCAAACAAGCAAAATGGCGTTGTGTCTGGATTTTCAGGCAAATTACTGACGAAAAATATATTCTTCTGCTTAGCAGCTGGAGACAATTAAGTTAGTAATTATTTTGAATTTCAATAGCTGCTGCATCTCAGACATTTCGTGATGTCTGCAGTGACAGGCGCAAAGAACTGAGCGATTTAATTAAATTAAAAATAATATTAACGATTTACGAGTACTGTATTGTAAAATAAGAGTATGGCTTGATGCAGTCTGCTACGTTGTTTCTTGGACAGAGACGCTGTGACCGAGGGGAAAACGAGTTTTATTTATTTAGTTGTTATATCACAAATAACAGTGATACATCTCCAATGTACTGGCAGCAGCTTTGAGTGTAAGCTACGAATGGTCAATTCTTTCGTATATTTTCAATTTTTTATTAGCCAACAAAATTAATACAAATTCGTTTTCGTTTATTTTCAACGAAATTTCTTGTGCTGTTCATTTTTAATAAAAAGAAATACAATGCCTTGTGCATCTTCATTGCTTTCTCACCTAATGAAGGCAAGTAATGAATTTATTGTCTTTGTCATCTCCCCAGTCGGACCTTTGAGTGGTTCGGCAGCTTTCTACCAATCATATTTCTTTTTGTTCGACATTTCGTGCTGTTGATTTGTTGTGTCCTACAAGCACTTTCTACAGGGCGCTTCACAATTCCTATTACAGGCCTCTTAGGAGTTGTAGAGTGGGCTTAGTAGATAAAGTTCTGATAAGGTATCCACGTCTGGAAATGTACCATTTGGATAATGAGCTCCGACCTTTGTGATTTACAGGAGATCATCGCATGACCAATGTTCCGAGTACTCGTCGTCAGATTCTCTTCTACACGACGAAGCACGTCGGCTCTGAAGTCAAGAGTGCGGCACGTCCGTGGAGAGCCACTAATCAACTCTCTTAAACACCTTTTGCGCGTTCGACGTTCTTGTCTCAATTGACCATTCGAAACAAGTGTGTCTACTGCAACGCCTCTGGCGTTTTATTCCCGTACTTAGTGTTGTCTGTATTGAGTGGTCATTTTCGTTTACACGTCAGGGCCAAAATTGCCAGTGTTGTGAGAGTGGACTGCTGTACTATTTGGCATCTGGATAGTGAAAACGACGTTCTTACGGAAAAATCGAAATATAGTAGTAACATTTAGGAAGAAGCAATGACAGTAGTATTTATTATTGATAAGAGCAGTGGAAGATTTTGCCAACGGTCGTGGGGTAAATTGTTCGCACTCCTGAGAACAAAAGAATAGGAACAGTGCCATCCAAACATTTCAGAATATACACTCTTATTAGCTCAAGAAAATATGCATTTGCAAACACGTCGGGCAATTTGTAGAACGCAGTAATTAGCGGCTTTTGTGCTCTATCCTTTGTATCTTGCTTTCTTGCTAAAGTGCCAAATAACAAAGAAAATTATTTTTCATGCCTAATAATTCTGACTTTTTCACTGTTGAACTAATTTTCATTAAAACTCGTTTATCTATTTACATTCTTACTTGTGCATAGTCTAGGTTTTTTCTCTGTACAACGTAAGTAATTTTTAATTTCACCTATTTTCTGTCTCTTGTTGGACGAGTACGGAAAAATGCCAAGAAGTTGTGTAACTTTTCAGTTTGCCACGAAAACAAAGCTAACAACATAATAAAGATTAAGAAGATAAGAAAACACAAAATCATTTTCTGTAATAGGAATAAGATCGACCAGAACAGGGTATTATCTCCCATCTTAGCAGACGCCACTATTGTTAAAACCTGTCTAGTTGTCAATATGGGGTGCCTAGGAAACCTGCTTTCTGAAATTGCTAGACAACATTCAAATAAATCTTATTAATGAGTTTTGTTACAAAACGAGCAATTATAATACTTTGTGTTACATCAATGCGTTGCAAGTGACATACGAAATAATTAAGTTTCTTCTGCACAACAATTCCAAAGTCTGAGACACAGAGGGTTCAAGCGAAGTAATGAGCTTTGGTGCTTCTATGCTACTCGCTAGTCTTGAGGCTGCTTGCTATTCGACTGGCCGCGACCTGTCCCGCGCGGCGTTATGTCCTCTTAGCATAGGGGCCGCTGCTGTTGCATTATCGTCCTGGAGAGGGGTCAGCCAGTGTGCGATTGGCTGACGTCTTGTCACAGCCCTCTCTGCTCTATCGTTCCCGACTGGCGTGCAGGCGCTCAACTTTACGCCACAACAGCTATAGTCTATGCACGCGCAGTGTGCATCATCGGAAATTTAGAACTTTACACTCATCACAATCTCTAGATCACTGACGTCATACAAATGCTCGCGTCGTGGTTGGTTGCTGATTTACACGGCAGGCAAGAAAAGAGCACAAACTTCGAGTAGTCGATTTTGACCAGAAAGTCGCTCGTCTAAAATGGACTTTAGTTGTGAACGTACTAGTTTCTCGTAGCTGTTGTTGTCGTTGGGCAAAAATAGTACGGTGTGGCGGTATGTGATATCGTAATTACGAAAGCGGCAGAAGGCGGCGGCCTCTCAGTTTGTGTATGTACCATGAAGCGGGAAATTTGAAAGTGATCCATTCTTCAAACGGTGCATTTCCAGGTACGCGTTTATTATCGAAACACTATCTACTCAGACCCCTCTACAACCCCTAGAAGCCTGTAATAGGAACTGTGAAACACTGTATTAGCAATATTACATTCTGTTCTGACCACATCGTTGTTCATTCAACTCAAGCCATTAACAACAGTATTTCGCGTGCAAACAAAAGACGAATACCCTCTGCGCTATGGACGATTCATTTTATGGTTCGCTGAGATACAGGCAATCAGCCGAACACGAACACCTGAGTATGGGAACCGAACAAGGCCGAATGCTGTTACACCACAGCGAATGCTCGTTCGCTAATGTTCGCTGCGGTAAACCTGGCTTAATACTCGGTGTTAATCCTGTACACTGCTGTTATTTACAATCCACGTTATTGTGCTCCCGCCGTTTTATTCGATAGGTCTTTGAAAAGTCATATCAATGGCTGTTATGTTTTGATCACTAGGCTCTCTTACAGTGCTCTAGCACAGTTTTCTGATGGTAGGTTGATGCAACCGTTCCCAGTGGTTACCCGTTATGGGAAGGGCGCGTGAATAGTCCGTCTCTACCTTTGCTTGACTGATCAACCTGCAAGCTTTAAAGCATACCGCAAATTTGAGAAACTAAAATGTCACTATATCATTACAGGTTCAACAATGTACGGAAGAACATTGTAAAGCACGATTAGAAAGAGAACAAAAGTTGACACAAATAAGACCAAAATCCATGCATATAAATGTGTGTGTGTTTTTCACATCGCCTCCTAAACAACTACACCGATTTCAACCAGTCTTGGTCAAGCAACAATCGTTGTGGAGGTGAGAACTACCATCGTTCATGAAATAGGACGTCATAAAAAATGAGGTGCGTGAAAAACTGTTGCATCATGCATGACGTTTAAATTTATTACCTATCTCCTACTAACTTTATTCGGAATAAATTTCGCAGACAGTATCCACATATGCCGCTAAACGCACGTAGAAAATTATATCGTGGTACCACACAAAATTCAGGAGATATGACGTCAAAACACTGAGATGCGTGAAAACATGCCATATCATACATGATGTTTTAATATATTTATTTTTTGCTACTAACAAGACAACTTAAAGAAATCTCTAACACATGCCAGCGCTTTCAATTGCGACGCCAATAACTGTCTTTATAGCTAAGAAGAGACGTTGCCATAGAGACGTTTACGAAATCGCTTTGTAGACATGCGAAGCAGCTGCACTTAATACATATGTACATTTTGCATTTATTTGTACGACTGTTTCATAATTTTAAATTTTGTTTTCGTTTCTAATAGAAAATTGGCAAAATGAATACCCAAGCAGTGTCGGATTTATCAGTTAGTAATTTATAAACAACGCAATCAAAAGTTAATACACACACCAAAATAAGTTTTGAATCACCCTGGTTCCCAGAACTCCTGAAGGGAGACGTTGACTGTGAATACTGTAGCACAGACACAGTCCCTTTGACTGCACAGAGATGACACTAAACCCGCCCAAAGATGTAAACAACCATGCATGAGCAGTGCCTATTAGACGGATGGGACCTGACAGCCTATCAGTTCCAATTATTCCACCAGGAAGGAGGTACACGGCTCCTGTAGTTCAACCATGTCTAGACGGTCAATACCGCGGTTCGATCGCGTCCGCATTACTTTGTGCCAGGAAGGGTTCTCAATAAGGGAAGTGTCCAGGCGTCTCGGAGTGAACCAATGCGATGTTCTTTGGACATGGAGGAGATACAGAGAGACAAGAACTGTCGATGACATACCTCGCTCAGGCCGCCCCAGGGCTAGTATTGCAGTGGATGACCGCTAACTACGGATTATGTCTCGGAGGAACACTGACAGGAACGCCACCATGTTGAATAATGCTTTTCGTGGAGCCACAGGACGTCGTGTTACGACTTAAACTGTACGCAATAGGCTGCATGATGCGCAACTTCACTCCAGACGTCCATCTTTGCAACCACGACATCATGCAGCGCGATACAGATGGTCCCAAGAACATGCGGAATGGGCCGCTCAGGATTGGCATCACGTTCTCTGCACCGATGAGTGTCGCATATGCTTTCAACCACGCAATCGTCGGAGACGTGTTTGGAGACAGCCCGGTCAGGTTGAACGCCTTAGAAACATTGTCCATCGAGTGTAGAAAGGTGGAAGTTCCCTGATGTTTTGGGGGTGGCATTATGTGGGGCCGATGTACGCCGCTAGTTGTCATGGAAGGCGCCATAACGGCTGTACGATACGTGAATGCCATCCTCCGTCCCATAGTGCAACCATATCGGCAGCATATTGGCGAGGCACTTGTCTTGGACGACAATTCACGCCCTCATCGCGCACATTTTGTGAATCACTTCATTCAGGATAACGACATCGCTCGACTAGAGTGGCCTACAGTTCTCCAGACATGAACCCTATAGAACATGCCTGGGATAGATTGAAAATGGCTGTTTATGGACGACGTGACCCACCAACCACTCTGAGGGATCTACGCCGAATAGCCGTTGAGGAGTGGAACAATCTGGACCAACAGTGCCTTGATGAACTTGGGAATAGTATGCCACGACGAATACAGGCTTGCATCAATGCAAGAGGATGTGCTACTGGGTGCTAGAGGTACCGGTGTGTACAGCAATCTGGACCACTACCTATGAAGATCTTGCTGTAAGGTGGTACAACATGCAATGTGTGGTTTTCATGAGCAATAAAAAGGGCGGAAATGATGTTTATGTTGATCTCTATTACAGTTTTCTGTACAGGTTCCGGAACTCTTGGATCTGAGGTGATGCAAAACTTTTTTTGTTGTGTGTAGTACACATTCACAATGGCGTCGTAGAACCGGTTGACGGGTTTCCGTACTTGTGGCAAACGACTCCAAAAGTAAAAATGGATTAGAATAATTTTGGTAAACTATATAGAGTACAGAGTAGATACTAACTGCCGAAGTTTCTGACACAAAAAGTGGAAAATCAGTGGGTTCTACCTGATTTGACTTATGGCATTTAAAAACTGATGAGTCGTCGAACAGTGAAGAGATCCGTGTTGAGAATTAATTATTATTATTGTTGTTGTTGTTGTTGTTGTTGTTGTTATTGTTGTGGTCTTCAGTCCTGAGACTGGTTTGATGCAACTCTCCATGCTACTCTATCCCGTGCAAGCTTCTTCATCTCCTGGTACCTACTGCACCCTACCTTCTTCTGAATCTGCTTAGTGTATTCATCTCTTGGCCTCCCTCTACGATTTTTACCCTCCACGCTGCCCTCCAGTACTAAATTGGTGATCCCTTGATGCCTCAGAACATGCCCTACCAACCGATCCCTTCTTCTAGTCAAGTTGTGCCAGAAACTCCTCCCCAATTCTATTCAATACCTCCTCATTAGTTATGTGAGAATTAATAGGAAGACGAATACATAGAAGATGGACCAAGGAAATTCTTTGCTGCATTCAAAGAGATGACGACCTAATGGAAGGCGAATAGATCACAGAAAATTTGCAGCAGCAACACGAATGAGATTGGTGAAGATGGTAATACACTGGAAAGTCTGGATGCGCCAATTGTCCAGCAGTCTACGTCAAATACAAGGTGATTATGGCCGCGGAAACCTTTACTGTGATTGTGATCTTCGTTGCACAAAGACGATCCAAGTGTTTTCGCCAGTAAAAAACGGGAGGTAATTGGCTGAACATGAGCGACACACTGAACGTCCTCAATAAGTAAAAATATTGAAGCGGCTAGGAAACTAAAAGAGTGAAAGGTGGTTCTTACGATTTTTCATTTCCTTCAGTAACAACATGGTTAATGCAACGATACTTGATTTACTTTATTTCTTTATTATTTGGGGGTTGCATGATGCTAACGTTCTTTTTTTACCTTTTTTCGTTCGGTACATAAATCAAGTGCCTAACGACAAATTAATCCAGCTGCCAGTCCACGATCCGCAATTACACTGATTACGGTTTTTCCAACGACGGTACAAAAATGGTGTTCGACGTTTAGACGACGTCTTTCGAGAGAGATCAGTAGCTCATTTGGAAATGAATGGAGAAGAAGCGGCTGTGGCTCGTTAAAGGAAACATCCCCGTAAATCCAAGTAAAATTAAACCACAGGACCTGGCGGCACCTTGTACTCGTGTACGAGTCCAGTGTCGAATAATGCGATGCGAAATTTTCAGTTGCTATACTTTGTTGTTGAGGTCTTCGGGCCAGAGACTGGTTTGATGCAGCTCTCCATGCTACTCTATCCTGTAGAAGCTTCTTCATTTCCCAGTACCTATTGCAACCTACATCCTTCTGAATCTGCTTAGTGTATTCATCTCTTGGTCTCCTACGACTTTTACCCTCCATGCCGCCCTCTAATACTAAATTGGTGATCCCTTGATGTCTCAGAACATGTACGACCAACCGACCCCTTCTTCTAGTCAAGTTGTGCCACAAATTCCTCTTCTCCCCATTTCTATTCAGCACCTCATTAGTTACATGATCTATCCATCTAAACATCAGCATTCTTCTGTAGCACCACATTTCGAAAGCCTCTATCCTCTTCTTGTATAAACTATTTATCGTCCATGTTTTACTTCCATTCAAATATTTTCAGGAAAGACTTTCTGTCACTTAAATCTATACTCGATGTTGACAAATTCATCTTCTTCAGAAACACTTTCCTTGCCATTGCCAGTCTACATTTTATCTCCTCTCTGCTTCAGCCATCATCGGTTATTTTGCTCCCTAAATAGCAAAACTCATCTACTACTTTTCAACTACATTCCATTATCGTTGTTTTGCTTTTGTTGATATTCATCTTATATACTCCTTTCAAGACGCTGTCCATTCCGTTCAACTGCTCTTCCGGGTCCTTTACTGTCTCTGACATAATTACAATATCATCAGTGAACCTCAAAGCTTTTATTTCTTCTCCATGGATTTTAATTCCTACTCCAAATTTTTCTTTTGTTTCCTTTACTGCTTGCTCACTATACAGATATATAACTTGTGCAAAAATGGCAGTTTTGATCTGCTCCCACTCTTCTGGCCCATGGCAAATTTCTGGGGATGACCATGTGTCCAAGTTAGATTCATTACAGGTTAATGCAGATTATATCTTCTTCTAGTGTTGTATTTGTGAATATCGCTGTTAGTCTCAAACTCAGATTGATTGTTGATAAAAAAAAAAATCGTAAGCGAATAAATGTGCTGTGAGGCTGTGGTTAATATTCCCATGTGTTTAAAGAGATGCCTCCGAGATGTAAGGCTATGAATTCCACATATAATTCTATAATTATTTTCTTTTGTGCGTGGAATACATTTTCCCTGCGTGAAAAGATCCCCAGAATATTATCCCGCAACATACAAATGAATTAAAACAAGTTAACTTACTCAACTTCTGTATCCCCGGAAACTACAGTTATTCTTATGGCAAAAGTAGCCGAACCTAAATGTTGTAGCAGGTCTGCTGCCTTTATATAGCTTCCAGTTTAAGTTTTCATCAATTTGCACACCTAAGAATTTAGAATTTTCTACCCCCGACAAGCTTGTAAAACCATGAAGCTTGATTTCTCGGTGGCACTTGAGAAGTGCATCGTACTAGAGCAGCATTTGTTACATCTAAGTATGTGCTACAGTAGTACGAAGAATGGATAAAATTGGCGATTCTTTGAGTTTATGCTGCCCTCGTACGTGACATCTGCACAGTTTTTTTTTTACCTTCAGACTTACCGTTTTGGCGGAGCAATTACTTGCTTGATACGGCTCTCACAATTGCTGCAATAAATTCGGGTGTTCAGAAGCATCAACGAACTTGTCGCTAGCCTACTTGAATTCCCAGTATCCAAGGCTGGTTTAAGGCCCATCGCTTGGAGGTGGCAAAGGTGTCACAAGTGTAGACTTCGTACAGAATGTATCACAATTAGTAGCAGCCGCTTGGAACAACAGTGCACGATTTGTGTACTGGGTGTGTCACAATTAGTAGACGAAACTGACGTGTGTAAAAGTTTACGAATGAGGAGGGGCAAATTATAAATTCTCAGACTGGCCCTGCCTGTACTCCAACACCAAATCTCTGCGACTCTTGCTGAGAGGAGTCCTGGGCTTTAGAACAGCCTGCCCAGCTCACGAAGTAGATGTAACGTACTTACAACACACCGTGTCTTTGTAACTTGCACAATGGGGCAGATGTAAATTTCGCGCAAATCTAACGATGAATTACGAGGTCGTGCTCAAAAGTAACGCCGCCGCAATTTTTATGAGAAATCTTATAAATCTATTTAAATAAAACGTTAATATTCTACATCAATTTTTCATGACATCTAACGCTAGAGAGCTCCTAATTGACGTGAGTACCATGGCTGCATGTAACGTAATTACGTCGGTGCTTGTGAAACAGCGGGATGTAATTGAGTTTCGAATCCAAAGAGTTCGTCTACATATGGAAAACCCTTTCCTTAACCATGAGAATGCCACACTACACACGAGAGCTGCGACATCTGTGACAATCCGGCAACTTGGATTCACTGTCATCGATCATCCTCCATACAACCCCGACATTGACCCATCCGGTTTTCATACGTTTCCAAAAGTTAAAGAACACCTTCGAGGACTCCCCTCTGATAGTAATGAAGCAGTGCAAGCAGAGGTGAGGTTGTTGCTCCATCACCAAGTCAAACGTTCTACAGTGGCGGTACCAACAAACTGGTCTCTCGTCGGGGGAAATGTGTTAGTTACCAGAGTGACTATTTTGAAAAATACATACGTACCTATGAAGAATAATGATGTAGAATGTTAACAGAGTTTGTTTTATTTATATACTTTTCACATGAAAAGTTCGGAGGCGTTACTTTTCAACATGCCCTCGTATTTTGAACAAACGTGATTTAAACATATTATCTCAGTTCGTTATTTATATCTAATGATCGTCGTATCATTCATTAATAACTAGAGATACGGAAAATGTCCAAAGTCGTTACTAAAGGTCACTGCAAGTAACAGAACGTGTTTGACACTTTCTCACCTAGCTATCACAAATTTGCCTCGGGGACCGTCAGTGTTAGGAGAAAGAAAGGGGGAGGCACTGAAAAACTTTGCGCGAAATGAATTACGTCCTTCAGTTTGCTTGATGCTGCAAGCCATCATAAGAGAATCCTGTTTCGGAAATTCTTGTGTCGTAGTGTGATCGGTCAATTCTCAAATTTCGCTGGCTCATGCGCCAGCCGATACCTCTGTATACAAGGATACTCTATTTGTAATCGAGTATTTTCTATACAACGATAGTTTCCTCATAGCATTTCTTGGCACAGCATGTCTACCGGGGAAATATACGAGCGCTAGAAGTTGGCACTTAGCGCGACGCTTCATTCAAGAGGATTTCAGGATTTATACTTATTCCTTCGTACCCATCATCCCCCACGCGATGAGCCAGCCTTAAAGAGCGCGTATTTTCGTTTGGTATAGGGTCAGTGTCATTCAATAGGCTGATGAATTTCATCTAGAAGTTTCACATCAGACTACGTGCTGGGTACCGGCTTATCGTATGGCGTGAAACGTCCTCTGATCTGCTGCCAAGAATAGCTGTGCAAGCGTCAGTATAGCCAACGTTCGCTTTTTGTGTCAGAATGCGGTTGCCAGCATGTAGATGATGTCTAAATCAAAATAGACAACACTGCCACATCTAAATTACCCAACAACTTATAAATATTTACGATCGCTCAGAAAACTGCTGTTACGAGGTGACAGAAAGTCTACGTAAACGTACGAAACGTCAGAGAAAGGAAGGTAACTCGCGTCTCCAATCGTCCGAAACTTGATTTGTTCAACTTGAAACCATCAAAGAAAAAGTGTTACCTGCATGTGCACCACGGCAGAAAAGCGTCGCAGATGACAAAAAAATCTTATATTCCAAGACACGGCACATCATAACACACGCTTGTTTATCCTCTGCCCCCACTGAAAAAATCGCACTTTAATAATTATAGCGCAAAGTTGCACTATCGTAGGCTCTTGTCCAATGAATAACAATATAGGGAAATAACTACGGCAATATAACTTAAACTGTATTCATTTCTCCAACAATGGCCTTTGCCTCTCAATATGCAGCTGTTGAAATGTCAAAATACGACACACATGCCACAAACACATTTTCTCTGAACCGATTTCTTCTTTAGTTATCAAATGCAACGTAACCTCGTTTGTGAAATGGAGGTAATCATAATACGATGAAGTGTTTTCAATTTCGATTCGTGAAAAACCGCACTATATGATTTTTTCCACTCTTAACACCTGTGCTTGCCCTCAAATTATATCAACGATTTGGGATTACTGAATACTTTTCAGCAATAGTTTTCGTAAGGTATAATCGTAGACAGTTTTATAGTTATAACCTGACTTATACCCAGAAACATAATTAACCAATAGCTATTCCTTACAATCGACGCAACTATGCTGGCGATACACTGTTTTCGTAGTTCTGACAGTACCAGATGTTCGCGTTTTGCGTGAAAATGTAAATCATTTTTTCGGCACCAGTCTGTTAGAGACAGATGATATGTTGTTCGATGCAGTATTCTTATCGCATTCGGAAACATGACACAGACATTTACATGAATTAACAAGAAATTACACTGGCACGATACTTCGTTGAACTCGTGCGCCTAGCACAATGATACAACGTAAACCGAACTCTATTGAATTCTGGGAACATTTTGTCTGCAAAATTAATCACTGGGAACGAAAACGTTTAACGTCTGGTTTGTTTTTGGCGCGACCTCATTACGTAATTGCAAAGCGATGTTTGCCAAGGCCGAATAAATGAACAGAATGTCCTGTGACAGTAACTGTTTTCTAAAAAAATAACTATAACGAATAAGTTTTAGAAACTATTGCATGATGTTGTTGTTTGCGTCAAATGTTAAACACAATAAGATGAAAATTATTCTATACTTACCAGACTTCAGTGATATCCAGAAAATTTTGGCAGAACACGTATTTCCTTAATGACACGACGACACAGCTGCAGAATCACGTGAACTATTCCACGAAAACGAGTCACTCACACGTACACTTGAGATATATTCGTCACTTATACCACAGAACGAAAACGAACACATCGTGAAACGTACACAAAACTGCTGGTGCCATGTACACCCAACACTTCGCGTGTTTGTCGTGACGTCACTGAGTGTCTGTTGTAGTTCGGCCTCTGTCCGCTAGGTAGCTCCACTGAAACCATGACCTTGCTCAAGCGGTTCAGGACGCCTCATGTCAGAAGTTACACGACAGAGTCGTTGTAAGCATACGTTTCCCACGAATTATCCGGTATGACGTGCTCGAAGGAAACTGTATATGGGTACGTTATGAGCCTAAGATACAATTTTAAAAATACGAAGGCATGGCAAAACTATGGACATAATTTTCTTGTCCTTGGTGCACTTTGGCTACAGCTCATACAAATGTAATCATCTTCCACAATGAAATTGATAAAAATGCAGTTTTACTCCCTCTGTGTTCTCTAAATGTGATTTAATCTGCCAATTACACAACGCAATTTCCATCCAACTTTCTCTTCCACAAACCTTACTCTCTAACCAATGTAATAATACTATTAACACCATCACCAAAAATAGCCTGTGGCTACAACACAGTACACCATCCAACGTGTAAAAATTTGTTTATAATCTCGACGGTTACTCCATTATTAATAACCATTTCCTGTACTTTGCGTCTGCTGTAAGCTATCATTTTTTCCTTCCTTCTGGCACCTCACCATTACATGTCTCTGCCGTGTTTTATTGCATTTGCCACATTTGATTGTATTTGCATTTTTTTGTATTTACACTGCTCCAAAGAATTGACCAGGACTAGATTCAAGATCAGCTATGAAACTATTTTTTCTCCTCTGTCACAAAAAGTTAATTACTGACACAGACGCTTTTCAGTTCTACTCTGACTGCTGCCCTTTCAGTTTCTATATTCCACAAAATCAGCACAAATTTCATGTCAAATCTCGATAATTTCTCAAGTTTATTCAATGGGCAAAAATAAAAAATGTTTACCTAATTCTAGTTCATCACTTGTGAGACTTAAAGTTTCCCAGTGTATAGATTTTTCCTTGACATTTCTTGGTACATGTGATAATTTGTTTTCCAAACTTGATGACTCTTAAATACAAATAAAGGTAGGGTCTGCACGGTATCAGCAGTAATATGGTCTTCTACCATAATAATGTACACACATATTAGCTTATCATAATTCAGAATTTTTACACAATAGCCTACACATAAATCTACATAGTAATACCCAATTATATGAAGGTCATTCCATAAGCCAGGGCAAAGCCTGCAGCAAACAGCACACTAACCAAATGACAGATTGCGACTGCATGTGAGAATGGCTCAGTACCAGCACCTGAAATATTTGGTGTGGGCTTGAACATGTCAAAAGATGGATGTAAGCAGAATGGAGCAACAAGCATACATGAAAATTGCCTTTCTCACTGACAGAAACACTATTACTCAGTGCCATGTGGAACTACAAGCAACTGTGGGTGGTACAGCCACAGTATTCTAGAGTGTCAACTTGTTAGGGATGGCCATACTGTCAACACCCAACACTGCTGCAAGTTTCTGCTGAACGATCTGTGATGCACACTTAAGCGAAAACATCCACCACCGCTGAATAATGCAATCATACTCCATGAATAATGCTACAGCCCACAATGTGGGCACCATCAATAATTGTGTGTTTCGATCAGGGTGAGATGTCCTCCCCCCCCCCCCCCCCCCCCCCATAATCACCAAATGTCACTCCATTTGACTTTGACCTCATTACACAACTGAAGAAGCCTTTGTGTGGGAGGTGCTTTGCAAAGAGGGCAGTTATCCTCATGGTATTTTGGCTACAAGTTGCACACATTGATGAAAATCCAAATGGCATTCAATGTCTTCCCCAACACTGACAATATTGTGTGGATGCGCTGGGGACAGTAAATGATTTTGGTTCATTTTTATTCCATTTGTACTTCTGCACTATAACTTTACACAGAGTTCCAATGAATGTTTCATTTCAACCTTTGCCATGACCTCCTGTGCTGGAATCCTATTTTTGTTGATATTCAGATACACACTGCTTTACCGATTCAATGCGCATTGTGGAAATCCTAAGTTGTCACAATATCACAAGATATACCAAAGTTGGAATGACCCCCATATATTCAGCATTAGATACAAAAGCCATATACACTTGACAAGCTTTCCTTTTTATGCTGTTGCACAGCAGAATAGTAAGTTAGTGCAGGAGCAAAATTTTGTTAAGACCAATGGAGACAGTCAACTGGCACATGTCTGCCAGCTAGGCAATCGTGTCATAAGCAAATTTCAACATGGGGGCCTGAAGCATAAGCAAGCTGTGGTGTCACCGCCAGACACCACACTTGCTAGCTGGTAGCCTTTAAATAGGCCGCGGTCCGGTAATATACGTCGGACCCACGTGTCGCAACTATCAGTCATTGCAGACCGAGCGCCACCACAGGGCAGGTCTAGAGAGACTTGCTAGCACTCGCCCCAGTTGTACAGCTGACTTTGCTAGCAATGGTTTACTGCCTACTTACGTTCTCATTTGCCGAGACGATAGTTTAGCATAGCCTTCAGCCACGTCATTTGCTATGACCTAGCAAGGTGCCATATTCAGTTACTATTGATATTGTGAATCATGTACCGTCAAGAGCGACGTTCGTCATTAATGGATTAAAGTTAAGTATTCCATCAGCTACGTCCGTTTTTCTAAATTCTAATTTCCTTGTACTGTTCCAGACCTCATGCCAGCCTGCGTGAGCTAAAACGCGTGCCTTTCGACCTCCTCTAGTAACATGGTGTTGGCTCTCCTGCCAACCACAACACAAGCTATGACCATGTTTCAACAGACCATGCAAAAGAGAAGCGAAGAGCAACTGATTCAACACTTCAATAACAGTACGGAACAGACAGGATGTGCTACTGCAACAAGGCTAAATACAGTAACTTCACTCATGATGCAACCTTTGCCCAAGGAAAAACTCTGAAACTTGAAGTTAAACACCAGAGCAGCTGAGAGCACTGTCGGTCTCAGAACAGAGAGCACATTTAGCATGTTTGATCTGATCAGCATTGATTGGGATGGGTGGGGGGGGGGGGGGGGGGGGGGAGATCATATCATCGCCTGCTACAAAGCCTGTTCTCCTCAAGCTTATTCTTAGAGTTAGACCATCCCATCTGCATTTGGGATACCAATGGAAGACCAACTGTGTTAAGTTGCAGGATACTCTGGTGAATTAAACAAGTGTCTACAAGCAGCTGCTAACTTGAAGTCCACTGCCATCCAACCATGGAGGGGACCTCTAAGCTGCAGTCCAGCTGGTCACAATGGTGAATGGCTGAGGATGGGGGCTGAGCTGATCTTCCATGGATGAAGAAACGAACTGCCCAATGGCAAGCTGTTCAACTTAGGCACCAGATGCCTGTGTCACCACTACTGGGGCAGTACACGTACCACTTTACTGGCTGTATGCTGAGACCACAACTCAGGCTGCGCTTGGTGCTGCTGGTCTCCTGCCTACACATTACCTCAACAACCGACAACAGGGGTATGCAGGTTTCAGGGACCGAGCCTAAGCACAGCTTCACTCATTAAACGATTCGAGGCTCTGATGGTAATCCATAGCCATGTAAGGCTGTGGGGACGCACAGTTGCCGCATCCTCCTGCAACGAGGCTTCAGCACTGACCACAGGCAATGGAGGACCTGGTCATTCCCGCTCACGCCGGTCATTCCCGCTCACGTTGTGGTGAGGTACGCATAGCTGATTGTCGCTGTTGCCACTTGTGATGTCGGGACGCGGAAGGGGACGCAAAGCTGCTGCCTTGGCGGAGTTGCTGCTCACGCTAGCAGGGACACCCGGCAAGAAGAAGAGGAAGACGGCAGCGCAGTGCTTTCGTTGCCAAAAGCTTGGCCACGTCGCCAAGCACTGCAGTGGAGCAGTTGCGTGCTTGAAGTGTGCGCAAGCACACGACACGCGCAACTGCAAAAAGCAGAAGGACGCCCCCTGTACCTGCGCCAACTGCGGCGGCTACAGGAGAAATTGGTGCGGGCCGGAGAAGAAGACGCAGAAGCAAGTGACCACCACACACGAAGAGGTGGTCACTTGCACGGAAGACGTCGTCACCAGGCGCCTTAACGACGCCGTACAAGAAGCCATGTCCGCCTTCAAATCTGCCATGGCGGAAGAGAGGGCGGCCATGCTGGCGGAACTGGGTGATGCTCGGCATCAGATTGCTGTGCTGACACAGGAGCTTCGCTCAGCCAAAGAAGTTCCCGCCACAACTGAAGACACCGCCACCCAGACGACTCCTTCACGTGAGAAGGAGTTCGCGACGGTGGCCACGCAGACCGACGAGCCTGCCGAAGGGGAGGCGACGCAGCACAAGGAGGACACCGAAGCTGCAGCGCAAGAAGAAGAGTGGTAAGAAGCTCCATTCCTCCCGCTCCCGGATATGTACAGCGCAAGCGCTGTAACGAAGAAGATCGCTGGGTCGCTTCGTGATGGCACATACCCCCACCACGACAACCCTTATCCCTTCGTTCCACCCAACCATCCTAAACCTCCATTCCCACATCACCCACTTGGGTATCCAGAAGGCCTTATAGGTCTTTCTAGGGAGGAATTCAACTTGATTGATTCCTACCCTATATTCACAGAGCTGCAAATGCACTGCATCATCATCTCTCTGGTCAACGGAGAGTTTGATAAAGAGGGAATCTGTATTTACGGGATCCCAACCGAGGCAGAGCCCAGCTGCAACCAGCAAGAAGAAGAAGAAAAGTCGTCATATCGACAAGACCAAGAAATAGGCCACTGGCACTCCTTGCCAGTCCAGATTCAATCCAACAAGTATAGACAGAAGACCCTACAAGATTCCCAGGGGAGTAAAGGCCAACAGGCCACAAACTTCCACTCAAACCTCCTCACAGTGAGGAAGTCATATTAGGAGCAGCAGCAGCAATGGAGGACCTGTTTTCAGCAAGTTCTTCTCTGGGCACTGACATGCCACCTCATGCTTTCAAGCAGTGAGGACTCTGCACAGTCGCTGCCAGGTTGCGTCACAAAGAAGATGGAATGATTGCAAAACTTTCACCTACAAATGATTGTTAATTGAATGATCTTTCATTACCACCCCGGCACTCTACAGTATCAATCACCCCTACTCCCTGTTCGACCTCCTGATAGCAAAGTGGCCCCTATCTTTGGTCGTAACACTGATTTCGGCTGTTGTTGCAGGGATTCAAACAAAGGAGTAAGCTCCACTGTATTGCACGAAGGCCAAATGGGGAGTTTCACAGTAAACTACAAGAGCAATGAAAGCTCAGCATCTGGCACGGTCGAATCTGGTGTAGAGGGCTGATATATTTCGATTGTGTTCATCTTCACGAACATCAAGTATCATTTCTACACAACTCACAAGGAAACATAAAGAAAATATGTAGTTGAATATGTGAAAATTTGAGGAAACATTTCCAGTGTTGACATACTAATCAAAAGAACACATTGGGACATGTCCTATAGACCAACAGCCAATCATAATTTCTTTAGAAATATATTTCCTGACATATTCCAAATCTCTCGAGGCTCTCCTCCATGCCGTTATCTGCAAAACACAATGTAAGAGTTAGTGATTCAATATTTTAGGGGGAAAAAGGTCAAAATTCTCCCAAAAGGTACCATGAAGGTACCTATGAAACCAAAAACATTTTGAAATAACAAAGGTGTGCAATATAATGCCCTTTCCAACAAATTAAACAAGTTTCTGCATTTCAAGCATTTGTTGCATCTCTGAGCTGAAATAGATTTGTAGGAACAGAGAGTAAGGTACCCTGTCCAGACATCCAGATTTAAGGGCCCTGAAACAATCAAACATTTTGTCAAATTTTACAATTTTTGCCAAATGTATGATGCGGTTTGACATAAGTTTTAAGTGGCAGAAAATTTGACAAGATGGCGATTGTTGTTTGTGTTGCTGTTCCACCACATATGTTTAGTGAAAAATGGTTTCATTAAAATTTAGCTTCCTGCATCGTGAATTTCCACAATGATGGAAACTATGATCAAGGGTAAAAACAAAATAGTAGTGGCAATTACCAAAATGGCATGTGTGTCAAATCTTTCCCAGCCATATCACACATAGGAAGAGGTTAAAAAGAAAATTGATATACTATGCACAACATACAAGTAGATGTGCAATAAAATAAAATAAAAAATATCGAAGTTCTTCTGTTTTCCCATGGACAATTAGGCTATATGTTCCCATGTTTGGTATTTTAATGAACTGCAAAATACTGACGTGACTAATTTACAGAACCATGGAAATAACAGGTAGAACCCGAAGGTCAGTCTAGTTTCTGAAGAAATTCAGGAATGCCTGAGGCTGTACTGACTAAAATTTAGCCTAGAAAACAGGTTAAATAAGGTAAACCTACATATACAGCATTTGTAGACCTGGAGAAGCTTTTTATAATTCTGACTGACTTCTAATCACTTAAGTCAGCAGAGATAAAATACAGGGTGCGAAAGGTTATCTTTTATACAAACCAGACACTAGTAATAAGAGCTGAGGGACATCAAAGCGGAGCAGTAGTTGAAAAGGGAGTGAGACACATTTGCAACTTATCCTTGATGTTATTCCATCACTACATTCAGGAAGCAGTAAAGGAAACCAAGTTCACATTTGGACAGGGAATTAGAGTTCAGGAAGATAAAAATAAAAACTCTGAGGTTTGCCAATGTCTATGTAATTCTGTCAGAGACATCAAAGGACTTGAACGATCTGTTAAATACAATGGATAGTGTCCTGAAAATAGGTGATAAAGGAAATATCAACAAAAATAAAATGAGGGTAATGGAATGATACTTTTCCTTCTCCTTCCTCTTTCTCTTCTTCCCGAAACATTTCTGCTTCTACATGCATTTGGTTGTGCAGTTTGGTCAAATAAATCAGGTGATGCCGAAGGAATTAGATTAGGAAATGAGACACAAATTAGTTGGTGAGTTTTGACATTTTGGCAGCAAAATAATGGATGATGACAAAAGTAGAGATGATATGAAATGTGGTGCTACAAAAGAATGCTGAAGATTAGATGAGAAGGTTGAGTAACAAATGAAAGAAAAAAGAAATTTCTGACACAACAGGACTAAAAGAAGGGACTGACTGATATGACCAATCTCGTTGCATCAAGGAACCATCAGTTTAGTAATTGAGGGGACGGAGGTGTGTGTGTGTGTGTGTGTGTGTGTGTGTGTGTGTGTGTGTGTGTGTGTGTGTACACCAGTCTTTCGACGGTGGAGATGGCCATCGCATGCTTGAGAATTTTATTATAACTGATGCGACTTGAAAACCGAGAAGATTTTATTCAGACAGGCTACTGCGAAACACTCAAAGGAAACAGATTTGTAGTAAAATGCTCATCCACTGCCAGAAAGGTGACCAATGTGGTCAGTAAACCCATTGCCTGGGAAAGGCAAGTTGCTGGATTTGAATAATTTGCCAGGTAGTTTCATAATACACAATGTTTTCAACATGGATAAGTTTTAGTTCCAAAAATATCACCACTTGAACAAAACTGAACTAAAGGAAGCTCAGTGACAATGCCCACAATTCACCTGATGAATAATGTAACTTTCTAATAATACCCTTGAGACTGGCTACAAAACTAGCGATTTGGATCCCTGAGCAAAATGTCCATCCACTGAACTGAATACTAGTGCATCTCCAAGGACGTAAAGCTTTTAAGTAGAAAAAAGAAAGAAAACTGTTGTTGAATAAAGCTTTGTTTATAAAGGTGTCACAAATTCATTCCAGCAGGCAAATTTGCAAGAAAGGTGATATGGACATCCTCTACTGCCACTGTAACACAATATGAAATGTCAGTAAAATAGAGAAGGGAAATCTGGAGGTTGCTGCAAGACAATGCTCCTGCACAGCTAACGTTATTGGTTGATAACTAACTAAATTTTAGTACAGAGGTGCCTTCACTACAATTGCCCACTTCACATGTGTCCTTTGCACTTGTTCCTGCAGTTTGAAATTAAATTAAACATAAGTCACTTTTTGAACCGTAAAGATGCAATGGAAAATTCAATATAGCAGTAAAGGCACTCTCAGATTAAAGGTGCTAAGAATGTTGTGCACACTGTACTGATATTAGCAAAGGTATGTGAATGCAAGTTGTTAAAAGGCTTCCATAAAAAGTTTTTGAGGGATGAGTTGAAAAGATCAAACAATAACTAGAAAAATAGGAAACTACACATTGAAAGAGGAGAAAGCAGAAATTATGATACCAAGGATAATTTTAACAACTATTTTTATTACATAAACATACAATTATTTTGTATAAAGGCTAATATATTTCAGTTCAATCTACTCTAAATTTTTCGTCTGGTAAAACTAATGGCTTTACCACAAATTTATTTTTCAGAACACTAGTTGCTATCAACTAATTAACATATAAAAATTATTACTTGCATCGCTGCATGGGACATTCAACAACAGAATGGTGGTGTGCTGGATCTGCCTTCTGATGTCCTGTTAGTACAATAAATAAATTCAGTTTCTATTGTTGCTGAGTACCATGTGCACTAATGGAGAGTAGGTGCAGATAATCTTATGACAGATCGTATAGTTTTGGAGCTCATTTTCAAGTAGTGCAGACAAAACAAAGGAGGATAAATATTACAAAATACTGTTGATGTAATTTTGTCACTACTAAGTGTGTAAATACAACTGTCTTTCTAGTGAGTTCGTTTTATTTGATAAAGCAAACCATAGAACTGGCCTCAGCGGAAACTCACTTGCTCACTTATCTAAACTCCATACGGCGATAAATGACCTCCGATAGCCAGCAACTCTGTTTCCACCTTTCAACAGCAAAGTGAAAATGGCTACTGCAACAGTGACGGAAAGCCATAGCTGCCTACCACTGCAGCAACAATGAGACATTGCCAAAGAAGTGTAAAGAAAATTTTGTTACAAGATTTGTCGCATAAGACACATGAAGCAGTCGTGCAGAACACACTTTGATTATCAGGGATTTTTTCATGCCATAAGGACTATAAATAGGTAAAAGTAGTACATGTTGTTACCACTCAGTGCAAACACAGAAAGTGGTCATAGAAAAATGCCTTCACTGTCTGCTATGACAGCTTGCTGTTAAAATTATTTCTAATGAGAAGGCAAAGGGAGTCACACTCCTGATGAAAAGACTGTCAGAGCAAAATATTAAATTCATGAAAGCAAATAGTGTGCAAATTACAGCAAGAGGGACACACTGCCAAGTGAAGTAGAATTCACGTCTCTACCCAGAAGAACAACAAACTGTACAAAAATTACTCCCTTATCAAGTGACGTTTTGTGTAATGAGTGATGGCAATTTAGTACGTCGTCACCAGCCGTTCGAGCACAGCAGAGGAAACCTTCAACAATGTGAGCACCTTTTGTTGTTGGAAGCAGCATATGAACGAAGTCTTTAGTACATACTGCAGTCTGGTTTTAGCATTCTTTATGCTACCATCTTAATGCAGCTTTGTGATCACACATTTTTCGAAACTTGAGTTCACACAGTGTTTTTTTTATGTGCAAATTTTCATACTCTTCTTAGAAATGTTTCTGAAGATAAAGCCACACAAGACAAACACAAGAGAAAGAAAATGACCTTAGAAATGAAATGTAAAACCATTGAATAGTGTGAATGTGGTGTGAGCACTGCTGATTTAGCATGCACATACAATCGGTGTACATCAACTATTTGCACCATCTTCAAGAATAAGGGAAAGATTAAGGAGATGGATGTTTCAAAGGGAGTGACAAGAGTATCTAAGAAACAGTTTCATATTCTGGGCGATGTCAAAAGATTGCTCCTTATATGGATGAATGAAAAGCAATTGCAGGGTGACACTATTAATGAGAACATCATTTGTGAGAAGGCGAGAATGATTTTCACCGAGCCTGTTAAGAAGACACCAGGATCAGCAGCAGCCGAAGAAGTGTTTAAGGGAAGCCATGGGTGGTTTGAGAAGTTTAAGAGAAGAACCACATCCACAGCATTGTGAGGCACAGTGAAGCAACCAGCTCTGAAACAAAGGTAGCAGAGAACTTAATCAGCAAATTCAAGATGCTCGTAGATTCTGAGGGTTATCTGCCACAACAGGTTTTTAATCGTGATGAGACAGGACTATACTATAAAAGATGCTGAAGAGTACCTTTATAACAGCAGAGGAGACTGCGCTGCCCAGTCACAAGCCAACGAAAGACCATCCACGTTGCTATTCTGTGCCAATGCAAGAGGCAATTTGAAAATTAAACTGCTGCTTGTTTGCCATTCAGAAACTCAATGAGCTTACAAAAAGTGTAAAGTCCAAAGTAGCAAGTCCCACAACAAGGCTTGGGTGACAAGTGACCTTTTTTGTGATTCTATCAATGAAGTGTTTGGTCCTTCTATGAAAAAATATTTACTTTAGGTAAATCTGCCACTCCATGTCTTGCTTTTTATGGGCAATGCTCCTGTCCATTCTCCAGGCATACAAAACACCTCCTTGACGAATTTTATCAATTCATCAAGATCCAATTTCTGGCTCCCAAAATCACTCCACTACTCCAGCCTATGGACCAGCAAATTATTTCTAACTTTAAGAAGCTCTACACTAAAGCACTCATTGAACATTGCTTTGAGCTGACTGAAGCTACCAATCTCTCTCTCTCTCTCGGTTTTGGAAATATCATTTCAACATCGTTCCCTGCATCAAAATGATCAAAAAGGTGTGGGAAGGGATTACCAGGAGAACCCTCACTTCTGTTTGGAAGAAGCTTTGGCCAGAATGTGTTGTCGAATGTGACTCTGAGGCATCTGAGTGAGTACCTGTGGAGCCTATAGTCAACGTGATTGTGTCTTTGGCCACGAGCATGGGAGTTAATAGCAAAGCAGCAATCTTCTGGCACAGTAAGAGATATGCTGAAAGCATGGGAATCAACTGCATCGTATACTGAAGATCACCACCCAAATAAAGCAGTAGCCACGTGGGCTATAAATTTATTTGATAATAATGCTGTGTTGCATTTTCACCAAGTGTTGAAGTATCGGCAGAAACAAATGACTATAGGTAGCCTCCTAGTAAATTATGTATCATAAATCATAAAGTATATAATACTGTATATGTACTCTTTGAATAAATGGCATGAATACGATAAAAGTTTTAGTACTTTTCTGCATGGAACGCATTACCATACTTTACGTTAATTTATATGGGATAAATTCTTTCACTTAATGAGTGTTTCGCACTGCTGGTAAGATTCTGGAATGAACTATGCTTGTTATGCAAAGTTCCACTGTGTACGTGTGTGTGTGTGTGTGTGTGTGTGTGTGTGTGTGTGTGTGTGTGTTTTTTTTCCTTTCTTTTCTGAAGTAGGCTTTGGCCAAAAGCTCAGCATGAAAGTCTTTTTGTTGTGTCGGTCTGCAACTCAATGCGTCATCTTCACAGTGAGTAGTATTCTACCCTTTTCATAATTGTTACATACAACATACTCTATTGAGGCTAAGAATAAATCTACAGAGCTGATTTATATACATTTAGAATTGTTTGTAGGTCACTGCTGGTATAATGAGTTCTCAGTAGATTGGTCTACATTGTGCTGCACAGATGCCTTAGAATATGAACCACATGAATGAACATAAATCTATGTAACACACTAATACACTGAACAACCACATCAGTTTTATTCACATCACAATTTACTGAAGTATCCAACATCTGTAACTCAACATCAATATACCAAAAGAACATTCTACAGACTTCTTCCCTAGATAATCAGTAATTAATTTTGTTCTTTTCCTTTTTAGCTTACAATGAGAAGAGCTTTATCTGCAGCAAAATAACACAGAAATTTGCAGTCATCTTGCAGCAGAGGTGTAGGTTCTGAAAGCGGGAGGTCGCCTACAATTGATAGTTTAGCGAGAGAGGTTTCTCCACTCCCATCACTACTGAAGCCATATTCTCCAGAGTCAATCAATAAGAATATCCATATGTATCTGAAACAACTAACACACTATGGAGAAAGAGAATTATAAGGGCGAGTTTGAATTTCAGGAAAGCATAGCTCATTTACAAAGCATACCGCATACAGAACATAAGTGTGACTTATTCCTGAGTACTGTTTGATTCTCTGGAATCCACACCAAGTTGGATTACAGGACGACAAGAAAGAGGAACCCAATGAAGTCTTTTCAACTTTTGTTGATTATGTTGACTGAAGCCAAACATCATTGTCATCTGAAGAAGACATGATGCTGTGTTACTAACATGATAACACTATAACACTATTATTGGCACACCATCTCATTGGTTTACCTGCCATAAATACATGTGTTTGACAATGCTTGTAAAAATACCAATGTGTACCATTATATAGCATGATGGTGCTGCACCACTGGCCAGATCTTCAGTTTACTTTCTGGGAAATACTAGGGTCAAGCACTACACAAAAAATTAACACTTAATAATATGTCTCTCTAAATCTCATGTTCATAGCAAAATTTAAGAATGCTGTCAACCAAACTGCTTTACCATTATATCCAGATGGTGCCTCTTTTCTAATGAACTAGTGTACATGTAGAGGAACAAAAGTGCAAGTGTCAAAACTGGCTAGACACATGAAATGAATGCTATAGCATCTATTCATTGCCTTAGTGTTTTTGCAAATCATATTAAATGTGGGTCCAAGATTTTGGTGATCTGTTGGAAAAACTAATAATGTGCTTCTCTAGCCAATTTATTTCTAGAGTGATTAAGGCTGGCCACAATGTTGCCATACTGAAAAACCAATTATTCACTTGTAAGTTGGAGCTACTAATTACATACCTGACAACAAAAAATTCTGAAACTGTAAATGAGACTTCTTCATTACCAGTTTATTTGAACTTCTCATGTAATGAAACTGTTTTCAATACTATTTTCAGATGTACAAAACTAACAGGAGAACATTATTTAAAACAATGGGAAATTCAGGAATGATTTCATTTGTTTTATTTCATTTATTATTTATTTTATTTATTAGAGCACCATTTATTAGTGCCTATGCCACTCGGAAATGATCTCAACCTGGAAAAACTTTGAAAGTTCATAAAAAACTGCTCAGTACAAAGAAAAAATGGATTTTTTGTTTGTAATGCTTTTCCATGTTAACGACTTTATTTAAAATAACCATTCATAATGTTTTTCTCAGTTTATTAGCCTTCTAACACTTTGCCGTCCACAAGTCTTGTTAAAATTTATTTGCTTGGCGCCCGCAGTGCTAATTCGGATTTCTTGGCTTGTCGCTGGCCGCTGTCACCTTCCCATTGATAACAAGCTTCAAACACACTGACTTGTGTGTGCTTTAATTTTTCCGGAAATCCTCTATTTTGCCGCATCGTTCCACAAACTCAAATTTTCTTTTCAAGTAACTTCTCTGCAAGTTCTACACTGTTATAATAATTATCCATGTAGAGGTGATTCCACTTTCCATAAGAAGCTGTCAATAGTGCCATCACTGTTTTTGCTAAAGATTGTCCAGTATTGGAATATATCTTGAATGAGGAAATGTATCCCGTACTCTAATCACACAGCATCCAAATGTGTATGCCATATTTTGTAATTTTCAACGGATTGTAAACTTTAAAATTTAATTGCCCTCGCCACAGTATCATTCCTTTATCAATAGAGATGTTTTGACTTAGATTAAAGATTTCGTTAAAACTTTTTGGAAAAATAATTACGAATTGCACTTTGAAATGCCAGTCGGCATGATCCGGTTTATTGTTGTTGTCGGAAAACTGTAAAAATTATTATATTTGTCTGAATCGGTTGCGGGACATGGTTTTGCAAAATACCGGTGTGTGTATCAACAGATTCATTGACCAATAATCACCGATCCTTGCTTTTCTTACAGTTCCCATAAGGATAGCAAGCCAGACCATTTTTCTAAGTTCAGGTCCCATAACGTCGACAAATTTGGCATTTTTTAAAATCCAGTTTCCTTCTATTGCAATTTTGACTTTAATACTTGTTGGTCTCATTGCTAATATATTCAAATAGATTTTCCCAATATATAATTCTACGTTATCCACGACGCTCTGTGTATCTTTGGGAAACGTGTGTGGTCCCGGAGATCCTTCAAATTTATTATTGATCCTCAGTAAATCATAGTCTGTCTTCTTCGTCTGATTCAACAGAATCAGTTGGCAACTGTAGCACTCCCCGAATTCTTCTTGGACCTATTTCACTATCTTCCAATGATCCTGCTTCATTTTCATTATTTTGATATCCAGTGTAGTCTTCCCAATCTGCCAAGTCGTCCGGAACGTCAGACAAGACATCCGCGCATTCATCGTAAATAATTGTATCGTCTCTTTCGTCTGCCACGATGAAAGTGCACAAATACTTGTTGGTGTGTGTAACTTATTGTTGCCTAAACAAAACACCAACAGAATGAAAAAGATACTAAAGTGTTGTCACCGGCCACTGCGCGGTACTACGCTCATGACACCACTGTGGTGTCGCTGGCCATTGACCGCTATTTCGCGCACAACACCACTGTGGTGTCACCGGATGGCAAAGTGTTAATTGTATTAATTAGAAATCTATTAAATTGTCAGCCCTCATATTTTTATAATCTTGAAGAGTGTACCTCCAGAATAAGCAAGTAGTGTTATTGGTATTTTCTGTCAATAGTCGACTCTGGTGAAAAGCACTCAAGAAAATACAATTACAGATATGTACACTTTGAACACAGGCTCATCATACTTGACTGTTGTCCTAGAACAGCATACAAGACACCCAACAAGGAAAGAAAGCTACTTTCTTTTGATAAGCGCAATATATTTGTGACAAATCGCACTTATGCAAAGTACAAGCTTTTATTACACTGCTGACAGCTTCAGGCACATGCCTGAAATTGAACAGAGGAATGAATCATATGGATGCATCTTAAGAGATAATTTAAATGAAAGGCAAAAAGATTAATTCCGTATGAGTTTGAAATGACGTACTATACCTACACATGCACAATAACGATATAAATGTAATACAAACACATGCCGATATGCAATAAAATGTAGCCATGCAAAACTTGCCATTTGAAGCAATAAAAAGAATATCTTTATTACCATCATGAGAAAGTTTTACAGGAAAATTACTGGAAAATATAGCTATCTACAAACTATAAATGTAAAATTTCACTCTTACAAAATTTTAATTAGTACTAGAACGAAGAACTCATGGTACCTGTAACATTTAGAAAACCACTGCTTCAAAAAGAAAAAAAACTGAACATGTCTATTTTAAACATGGTTTAAAGAATCATCATTGGCCTTCTTCACCAAAATAGAAAATATGGACAAGATAAACCTTTCCTTATGCCTGTAAGACTGGTCGTTCGTGCTTCCCTTGCAGTTTATCATTAGTAATAGAATATCCTGTTCCACCCTGAAACGAGATAATGACCACCATTAAATAACAATTTTTGCTATCAAATTTGCATGAACAAAAAAGTTTAACAGTAAACTAACCCGTTGCATTGGAATAATATCCTTTTCTGTGAGTTTTTCATTGGTCAGTGGGTGAAGCCAGTCTTTCTTAATTATCTTCTCAACACATTCCATTGTTACCACATCTCCCCTGCACATATAACATAGAATCATTACTAAAATTACAAAACCTAAGAGTGTCAGCAAAAAAATATTATGTCCTAAATGTTATTTCTGTTTGTGAAGCTTAAAACAGTTTTCAAATTTCAGACATAATCTGTCAAGTTAGTAAAACAGTTACAAAAGTGCTGCAAGTGATGACGCAAGAAGGTTAACTTGTTTAGGATTTTTTTAGTTCCTTATGTAAAAGGCATAATGATCTGAAACGATAGATTGTTGTACTCGTCATCTTTAAATTGCTGAATATCGCAGGAACCTCTGCTACTACTGATTATAGCTGATGCATTCAAGAAGAGAAAATCCTCTGGTTACAGAAATATTGTAAAAACAAATGGCTGCCTTTTCTTTTTTCTTTGATCTGTACTGATTTAAAACAAATACAAAAAACAGAATGTTTAAGATGAAGCAATGCACAAGCTAATTTAACAGGAAATTAATTCAACAGAAAAACTTGCACTTGAGGAGATACTACTTGTAAGTGAGGGGGGGGGGGGGGGGTGGAAGGCAAAATAGACAATAGCCAAAAAGTTTATAGTTCTCATTTTTAAAAAGTTGACATAAAGAGGGATGCACAAATCAGCTTCTGGGTATCATTGTCTTCATTTCCCCTGTATCCAGTATCAGACCTGGTTCTCCATTTTCCCCCTTATTTCCACCATTCTTTTTCTATAACTGTTCAGTTCCAGTCCAAATTCCTTCCCCTTAAACTTGTCTAAGAGAGTTATTCCTTCTTTTTCTAGGACTTCCTCTTATCCTAGAACTTGGTCTTCATTATTCCTTTTCACATTCTTCCATCTTCTACTTTCTTTAGATGTCCATACAATTTTAAACTGTTGTTCTCAATTCTCTCATCAGCTTTTGTACTCCAATTTCATTCCTAAAATCTTCATTTCTCACTGTGCCTCTCCTCTTTTTCCCTAACATACGTCTTAGAAACTTCATTTTACTGACTATGATTCTATTCTCCTCTCTTCTTGTCACTGTCCAGGTCTCCAATGAACATATTAGCATGGGCATAAATTATGTCTTGTACTCAACTTCATTGGCACCTCCTAAAGGATGCCACTTGGATACAACTAAAGAGCTTAATTTTTATTAATAAAAAAAATCCACATCTGCTGTATAAAGAACAACATGATTTCAATAAGAAAGCCTTTTTTTTGAAACTTTTTTATCTGTTATGATGCCTCATCCCTGATTTTCGCCTTTGTCAAGGTTATTTTCTTTTTTTAACAGCTTGCACTTTTCTAACAGTGGCTTGATTCATCACTTATTTCATACTGGCTGTTTAGTGTATATGCATGACCCACAGAAACTAGTTTGCTATAGTCTGATTCACGGACAGTGGCATTTAATGCAGTTCAGGCACAAATGGGAATTGTCTTGTTGCCAGTTCCAAGCAACAACTGCGGTATGCATATACATCTGCTCTGTGCTTGAAGAATGTATTGTATCTTGCAAATTATGCCTCTCACTTGCCTATGTAGAATTTGTCACTTACTACCACCATCAACGATGTCAAATCGCATCAAACGGAATAAAAATTCACAAAATAACTCGCTACAATCACATTTAATGCTCTCACTGGCTACGACATTGAAAGCAGAACACTACTGAATGTTCATTGCCTGTTGGAGAATGCATGGCATAGGTGTACAGATAAGCCTAAATTCGACTGCCATCTTTTGCGACTCCAACTATAGATGTGAATCGCACCTGACAAAAATGGCATCTACCCTGCTTCTAGTATACATGTAGCTTATCTACACCAGTAGTTATGCAAGTGTGTGCTAGTTTTGACTTTGACAAAGGCTTTCTCTAACAGTCTATATTATACTGTGAGTATTTTAAATTTTATCTTAATGATTTAAGAGCTACTTATTTTACACTGTTAAACAGTTATTGGTAGCCATCAGTTCCAATAACCAGAGTGCAGATATGTTCACACTGCAAGCACCCCTTTTGGCTCCTCTCAGTTGACAAATTATTCAAGTGTTTATAGTTTTGTATAAAAGTGAGTTTGATTTGTAGCTTATTTTCTTAGTATTTTACTATCCCATTTTCTTTCTTTTTAAACGGATCATCCTGTGACAACCTGCTAAGAAATCGGAACTGGTAATGATGCTACTTGTGTGTCCTGATGCTGAAAATACAGTCTCTGTGTTGCACTTCATCAGTGGGCCTAGTCTGTGTATACTTTCTCACATAAAAACCCTGTCAGTAGTGTATATTTATCATAAAAATATACTATTAGCACATTTTATGACAAATAAACAAAAGTTTTAAATAGTTTGCTTCAGTTTTATTTTGTAGGTAATTGTGTTTACTCTTCTACTCCACTCTGCTTCCACAAAAGTAATATGTTAACAATGTTAACACCCCCCCCCCCCCCCCCCCCCCATGTGCTCTTGCAGATTGTAGTGCACATGTAGCTGCAGGAAGAATCAGGTATTCAATATCTGTACTATGTAAACCAAGTAATACCATCAAGGAGGTGAAGTGAAATGAGAGACTAAATCGACTCTTAGTCTATAGATTAGTGAGTGGTACTAAGAGCAGAGAGTGTACAAATTATACTTCTAAAGCAAATTATGTCTTTCAATAAGTTCTCTTTAAAACATAAAAAAGGTACTTACGTTGTTCTAATAACAGCACAAGGGACAGAATTACTCAGGACATCATGAGTAACAGCACACATATATCGACTTTTTTTGACAACAAGTGGTTTCTTGTCATCAGGATCATTCACTTCTTTAAATTTTACGTTAATGAGGTCCTTGACCCTCAGTGGCTTGCCACTTATAGGGCAGTAAATAGTTTTATCCTGTATAGACAATATACAAATTAGATACAGAGTATTATCCTATCACATAGCAATCTTAACTATACTCACATTGTACTATCTGTTAAATCCGCAAAGAGGCAGATGATATTACCAATACTTCCTTTTAGGAGGTGCAATTCTAGTGCAGACAACAGAAGCATGCACAAATAAGCAATTGATAGCACTCTTAGCTTTTGGAACCACAGCTTCGTTCTTTAAGAGAGAAAACAGGAATCAACTGGTGGAGGTAACAGAGAAGGACAACACACTTGACACTTATGTTAAGAGGGATCAACAAGGATTTAAGAATAAGTGAGCCATCCTGGTTGCTCCTAAGCATTTATAAACCATCTTAGGAAACAAACAAGGAGGAGGTGGGGGTACATTGATGCTGCCACGTGCTGCACTCACCTCCTCGTTTGAATAAAATCTTTGTCCCGCCAGCCGTTTCTTCAAATTGGAGAACAAATAGTAGTCCGAGGGAGCCAAGTCTGGAGAACAGGGGGGGATGTGAAATGAGCTGGAATCCTATTTCCATTAATTTTGCAACCACAATTGCTGAGGTGTATGCTGGTGCATTGTGGTGATGGAAAAGGACTTTTTGTGGTCTAATCGCCAACATTTTTCTTGCAGCTTAGTTTTCAAACATTTCTACACGGCAGCCTACATGCCAGTATGTATTTAACATCCAGTAAATTTTGCAGCTCTGGAACTGTATTCTGCTGGGTGGCACACATCAACAGGACAATGCCGTCTTCATCGGAACCACTGGAATCACTTCACCATTGTCTTTGCTGGCATACAATCTTCGAGTTTTTGATCAATCCCCACAGATGGCTATAGGTGATCCCACAATCAAATATGATTGGCTATCTCTCTTATATATTTTTTCACATATTGACTAAATTCTGTCTATAGCAGTTGCTTTATATAATGTAAAATATATATTTCTTCATTTGTTATTAGCTTTTGTGTAACTATTCTGTATATACCTTATTGTAACAACTGTTTTATGTACTGTATGCCTGACTGGCTTTTGGTAATGTAATTCAGTGTGCACTGGTGAAGCACTGCGTATTTAAGCATCAATTATGTATCTCTCCTTAGCAGTTGACATTCATGGAGTCATAACATCTGCTCCGTTCACCGCCACTGCCTACCATCAGGGTATAATTTCTTCTTTTAATATTTGTTATACATGATGTATTTCATATATTACTGCTATTATCAGACAACCCTCTAAATGCATTCTGTGCCCATACTTCAGTATAAACATCTGAGGATGGTCATATAATGATCAAATCTGGTAACCACTGAAATAAATGTTTCACTGTGGTCGAGACTGTTTGTAATCCATTTGTAAAGTACTTTTAGCCAGATTCCTGTTTCTCCACAAGAAATGTTCTTAAAAATTACATATACAAATGGTGGTAGTATCGCATTCACAAGGTTAGTCATTTGTACTCAATTGATTAATGTAAAAAGGTTTCTGCCACAATTATGGCCACACAACAGGAATTAACAGACTTTGAATATGAAATAGTAGTTGGAGCTAGATGCCTGGGACATTCCATTTCTGCAATCATTACGGAATTCAATATTCTGACTTCTGTAGTGTCAAGAGTATGCTAAGAATACCAAATTTCAAGCATTACCTCTCAGCATGGTCAACACAGTGACTAACAGCCTTCACTTAATGACTGAAAGTAGCGGCATTTGCATAGAGTTGTTAGTACAAACAGACAGGCAACACTGCATGAAATAACCACAGAAAAAAATCAACATGGGATGTACAATGAATGTATCTATAAAGACAGTCCAGCGAAATTTGTTGTTAATTAGTTTTGGCAGCAGACAACAGATTCAGGTGGCTTTGATAACATCACAACACTGCCTGAAACGCCTCTCGAGGGCTCATGGCTATGTAGTTGGAAGCTGGACAACTGGAAAACCATGGCCTGGTCAGATGAGTACAATTTCAGGTGGTAGGTGCTTATGGTAGGGTTCAAGTGTGGCGCATACCCCACGAAGCCATGGATCCAAGTTGTCAACAAGGCACTGCAAGTTGGTGGTGGCTCCAGAAAGGTATGGGCTGCATTTATATGAAATGGAGTAGGTCCTCTGGTCCAGCTGAACCAATAATTGGCTGGAAATGGTTATGTTTGGCTACTTTGAGACCATTTTCAGCCTTCATGGAATTCATGTTTCCAGACAACAATGGAATTTTTATGTTGACAATATGCCATGTCACCAGGCCACAACTGTTCGTGAATTGTTTGAAGAAAATTCTAAATAATTCGTTCAAACAATCTGGCCACCCATATCATCCGACATGAATCCCATCAAAAATTTATGCGGCATGTTCAACAAATTAGTTCTTGCACAAAACCATGCACCAAAATGGCAAAATGGCTCAGTATTTCTGCAGGGAACTTCCTATGACTTGTCGAGTCCATGCCACATTGAGTTGCAGCACTGCACTGCGAAAAGGAGGTCTGAGAAGTAATTAGGACTTTTGTCACCTCAGTATTTGTTGATGGACAATACACGGTGTACATAAAGTCCATGAACACTTTCAATTAGTTATTTCACAAGAACAAAACACTGTACAGGTATCATATATGTCATTTTGAAGAGAAACCCTGAATTTTTTTTCCTTGCATACCACCAAAGTGTAGTTTGGTAATTTGCTGACAGTCAGCGCTAGTCACAAACATGGCAAGTGCAGATGCCTTGCTACGGAAAACGACAGATATTTCATGAAATGGCGCCCCCAATCACCAGATCTCACACCGTGTGACCTTCTTCTGTAGGGACACATTAAAGATCTGGTCCACGTGATGTAGCAGAGCTCCAGGAGAGAATACGGTAAGTGACTGCCACAGCCGACAATGCCATGCTGGGACGGATATGGCAAGAATTCGATTACTGTATTGACATCTGCTGGGTCACTAATGGTTCACATATTGAATGTTTGTAAAAAAAAAAAAAAACTTTCCGAGTTTCTCTTCAAAATGCAATATGGATGACATCTGTACAATGTTTAGTACATGTGCAATAAATAATTGAAAGTGTTCCCGGACTTTACGTACACTCTGTATATTAAGTATATATATGAAAGAAGTATCATTCAAGAAAAGTAAACAATGCAGTATTAAATTTCCTTGCAGCCATAATCAAGCAAGGAGGAGGCAAAAATCTTTCATTGGTGCATTTGAGTCAATAATCAAGCAAATAATTCCAAAATCTTGTCTGAAAATTTCAGACTAGCAGCAGTTGCTGTTGCCAGTGCCCCAGAAATATTCAGAGTGGCAACGCCAGCAGCACAGGAAAAAGTGCCCCAGCTAACAGACTGAATGCAAGACACTAGGCGCAGATACACAAATCGTGTGATTGTGATGTAGGGCAGTATGACAGCTAGTAGCATGGATATCTTTCTTCACTAGCCACATCATCTCAGTTAGGTGTGCCTGACAGAAAGCTTAAATTACATTACATTTTATACATAATATTTAAGTCTTTACAGTTTTAACTTCAGAACTGATCTAATTTGTAGCACCTCACACATACATTAACTGATTGTACCCTAGGAGATGGGTCTTCCCTTTCATGTCATGCGAAGTTCTATGATAATCGGTTTAACCTTAAACCTCCCACCTCTCTCTCTTTCTTTCGCAACCGGCGGCTGCTTCGTCAGTAAAGAGGGAAGGAAAAGGAAAGATGAAAGGATGTGGGTTTTAAGGGAGAGGATAAGGAGTCATTCCAATCCCGGGAGCGGAAAGACTTACCTTAGGGGGAAAAAAGGATAGGTATATACTCGCGCACACACACATACACGCATATCCATCCATACATACATACACAGACACAAGCGGACATATTTAAAGGCAAAGAGTATGGGCAGAGATGTAGGTCAAGGTGGAAGTGTGGAGGCAAAGATGATGTTGAATGACAGGTGAGGTATGAGTGGCGGCAACTTTAAATTAGCGGAGATTGAGGCCTGGTGGATAACGAGAAGAGAGGATATATTGAAGGGTAAGTTCCCATCTCCGGAGTTCGGATAGGTTGGTGTTGGTGAGAAGTATCCAGATAACTCGGACGGTGTAACACTGTGTCAAGATGTGCTGGCCGTGCACCAAGGCATGTTTAGCCACAGGGTGATCCTCATTACCAACAAACACTGTCTGCCTGTGTCCATTCATGCGAATGGACAGTTTGTTGCTGGTCATTCCCACATAGAAAGCGTCACAGTGTAGGCAGGTCAGTTGGTAAATCAGGTGGGTGCTTTCACACGTGGCTCTGCCTTTGATCGTGTACACCTTCCGGGTTACAGGACTGGAGTAGGTGGTGGTGGTGGGAGGGTGCATAGGACAGGTTTTACACCGGGGGCGGTTGCAAGGGTAGGAGCCAGAGGGTAGGGAAGGTGGTTTGGGGATTTCATAGGGATGAACCAAGAGGTTACGAATGTTAGGTGGACGGCAGAAAGACACTCTTGGTGGAGTGGGGAGGATTTCATGAAGGATGGATCTCATTTCGGGGCAGGATTTTAGGAAGTCGTATCCCTGCTGGAGAGCCACATTCAGAGTCTGATCCAGTCCCGGGAAGTATCGTGTCACAAGTGGGGCACTTTTGGGGTTCTTCTGTGAGAGGTTCTGGGTTTGAGGGGATGAGGAAGTGGCTCTGGTTATCTGCTTCTGTACCAGGTCGGGAGAGTAGTTGCGGGATGCAAAAGCTGTTTTCAGGTTGTTGGTGTAATGGTCCAGGGATTCAGGACTGGAGCAGATTCGTTTGCCATGAAGGCCTAGGCTGTAGGGAAGGGACCGTTTGATATGGAATGGGTGGCAGCTGTCATAATGGAGAATGGAGGTACTGTTGCTTATATATATATATATATATATATATATATATATATATATATATATATATATAGAGAGAGAGAGAGAGAGAGAGAGAGAGAGAGAGAGAGAGAAACATTCCACGTGGGAAAAATATATCTAAAAACCGGTCTATCGACCTGCCAGCACTTTTGTTTGGTAAGTCACATCATCATTGTATATATGTATATATATAATCATTTAAGATAAATCAATGTAACAGAACAAAAGATTACTAGCTTTCCATCACATCCATGAGTATCTAAAACTTGGAATGAGGTGTTGTCTTCTAAGTGAAGTGAGGAAACTAAATCCTTTGTGACAGCATGTAGCACAGTGGATCACAGGCATTAGTCTCGATTTGTGGAGGCCTTACACCAGTGACTTCAGAAGCAGGACCACACTGTTTATTGCCAATATTTAGAGGGTCTTGTTTCAGAGTGGGAGAGAAATAAAAACCAACTTGTGGCCAAAGATGGTGATTGTACAGAAAAAGTGACAAATCATTATTCAAGCAGAAAGAAACAAGTCACAACCCACTCAGAGACTTTTCAGGGGAAAAGCAGTGAATATAGCATAAAAGTGTGATATGCACTTTTAAGAAAGGAGAAGTAACTTAGGAACTAACAAACACAGGATTCAACAATGCCTGCTTTAATGGCACCACACAGTACTGTTTCTTAGTTAAGGCTGTCATTTTTTTTATTTTTTTTTTTTTTGTCGTCAGTATACTGACTGGTTTGATGCGGCCCGCCACGAATTCCTTTCCTGTGCCAACCTCTTCATCTCAGAGTAGCACTTGCAACCTATGTCCTCAATTATTTGCTTGATGTATTCCAATCTCTGTCTTCCTCTACAGTTTTTGCCCTCTACTGCTCCCTCTAGTACCATGGAAGTCATGCCCTCATGTCTTAGCAGATGTCCTATCATCCTGTCCCTTCTCCTTATCAGTGTTTACCACATATTCCTTTCCTCTCCGATTCTGCATAGAACCTCCTCATTCCTTACCTTATCAGTCCACCTAATTTTCAACATTCGTCTATAGCACCACATCTCAAATGCTTCGATTCTCTTCTGTTCCGGTATTCCCACAGTCCATGTTTCACTACCATACAATGCTGTACTCCAGACGTACATCTTCAGAAATTTCTTCCTCAAATTAAGGCCGGTATTTGATATTAGTAGACTTCTCTTGGCCAGAAATGCCTTTTTTGCCATAGCGAGTCTGCTTTTGATGTCCTCCTTGCTCCGTCCGTCATTGGTTATTTTACTGCCTAGGTAGCAGAATTCCTTAACTTCATTGACTTCGTGACCATCAATCCTGATGTTAAGTTTCTCGCTGTTCTCATTTCTAATGCTTCTCATTACCTTCGTCTTTCTCCGATTTACTCTCAAACCATACTGTGTACTCATTAGACAGTTCATTCCGTTCAGCAGATCATTTAATTCTTCTTCAGTTTCACTCAGGATAGCAATGTCATCAGCGAATCGCATCATTTATATCCTTTCACCTTTTATTTTAATTCCACTCCTGAACCTTTCTTTTATTTCCATCATTGCTTCCTCGATGTACAGATTGAAGAGTAGGGGCGAAAGGCAACAGCCTTGTCTTACTCCCTTCTTCATACGAGCACTTCATTCTTGATCGTCCACTCTTATTATTCCCTCTTGGTTGTTGTACATATTGTATATGACCCATCTCTCCCTATAGCTTACCCCTACTTTTTTCAGAATCTTGAACAGCTTGCACCATTTTATATTGTCGAACGCTTTTTCCAGGTCGACAAATCCTATGAACGTGTCTCGATTTTTCTTTAGCCTTGCTTCTATTATTAGCCGTAACGTCAGAATTGCCTCTCTCATGCCTTTACTTTTCCTAAAGCCAAACTGATCGTCACCTAGCGCATTCCCAATTTTCTCTTCCATTCTTCTGTATATTATTCTTGTAAGCAGCTTCGATGCATGAGCTGTTAAGCTGATTGTGCGATAATTTTCGCACTTGTCAGCTCTTGCCGTCTTCGGAATTGTGTGGATGGTGCTTTTCCGAAAGTCAGATGGTATGTCGCCAGACTCATATATTCTACACACCAACGTGAATTGTCGTTTTGTTGCCACTTCCCCTAATGATTTTAGAAATTCTGATGGAATGTTATCTATCCCTTCTGCCTTATTTGACCGTAAGTCCTCCAAAGCTCTTTTAAATTCCGATTCTAATACTGGATCCCCTATCTCTTCTAAATTGACTCCTGTTTCTTCTTCTATCACATCAGACAAATCTTCACCCTCATTGAGGCTTTCAATGTATTTTTTCCACCTATCTGCTCTCTCCTCTGCATTTAACAGTGGAATTCCCGTTGCACTCTTAATGTTACCACCGTTGCTTTTAATGTCACGAAAGGTTGTTTTGACTTTCCTGTATGCTGAATCTGTCCTTTCGACAATCATATCTTTTTCGATGTCTTCACATTTTTCCTGCAGCCATTTTGTCTAAGCTTCCCTGCACTTCCTATTTATTTCATTCCTCAGCGACTTGTATTTCTGTACTCCTGATTTTCCCGGAACATGTTTGTACTTCCTCCTTTCATCAATCAACTGAAGTATTTCTTCTGTTACCCATGGTTTCTTCGCAGCTACCTTCTTTGTACCTATGTTTTCCTTCCCAACTTCTATGATGGCCCTTTTTAGAGATGTCCATTCCTCTTCAACTGTACTGGCTACTGCGCTATTCCTTATTGCTGTATCTATAGAATTAGAGAACTTCAAACGTATCTCGTCATTCCTTAGAACTTCCGTATTCCACTTCTTTGCGTATTGATTATTCCTGACTAATGTCTTGAACTTCAGCCTACTCTTCATCACTACTATATTGTGATCTGAGTCTATATCTGCTCCTGGGTACGCCTTATGATCCAATATCTGATTTCGGAATCTCTGTCAGTTATCAATTGAATATTAGTCATTCCTCCATTTCCAGTAGCTGCAACTGAAGGTGCCACATGACACTGAACATACCGTACATTTGCCTTTTCTGGAGCTATATTTACTGATTTCATATTGAATACACAAGGTTTAACTCACGGGCTTCTTTAATGTGGTTTCTTTGGCTTCTGGAGTCTTTGAAGGTATCCAAAAACTTGGTAGGTGTTTGTCACGTCCTTCTGTCATGTTGGACACTGACGGCTTGTCATTGTTTTTTGTATCTAGAAGAAAACAAAGAGAGAATATTTTTAACAAAGACTTAGCAACATAGTCATGAACTTTTTACCAAGAGGGTTTTTTTGGGTGAGTTGACAGAATTTTTAACTGTTTGAAGTTCTATTAATCATGCAATAGACATAGTTTAGCTGCAAAACTGGAAATTGAGTCAGTAAAATGTACAATTTAAACTTCTATTTGATTTGAATAGCATTCCATTCAGTTAACATGATATAAGGCAAAGACGATTGTCTTTTTACCAATCTCTAATACATACAACTCAAAGAAACAGAAGTTTAAAACAAAGTTAAAAAAAGAAGAACAGATTACTGAAATGCTAGTTTTAAGACTATGAATGATGTTTGATGGCAGCAAGAGAGAATAAATAATAGAAACAAAAATTCAGCTGTTAAAATACAAAATGGAATAAAATATCTCGCTAAACAAGATTCAGCACACAAAAGCTTCAGTTCAAAAAGCGAACCACTTTCAAAGACATCAATGAGCACAAGAGGAAACAAAGATAAAGAAAACAAATATGAGAGAGAGGAGGTGAGGGAAGAGAGGGAGGGGGGAGGGGAGACAGAGAGAGAGAGAGAGAGAGAGAGAGAGAGAGAGAGAGAGAGAGAGAGAGAGAGAGAGAGAGTATAAGGGAGGACGAGGACAAAATGTGGGTAACGATTATGTAATGAGGTAATACTGAAAAGAGGAAAAGTGAATATTTCAAAAATTTAAGGAAATTATCAGCAAGTATAACTTAATCATGCAGCACAATACCTTACAAGATATGCAGGGGAGGTAAACGTGAACAAAATGCAGGTGTCAGTTAAGTATCAGTTGCTATAGACAGGGCCAGTTTCAATTTACCACAAGAAATGCTATCAAAGGGAACTCAAGCTCCATGGGGTTTCACCACGATACCTTTCAAAATTTGTGATTACTTAACGAACAGTCTGGTTTCCTGCTAAAAGAAAAAAAAAAAATCTTCAAATTTAGAATGTTAATTGACTGCATTCACATTTCCTGCTATCAAGAACACTTTCATTGTTAATTCCACTTTTTCTTAAACCAGACAGCTTTGGGGAACAACACAGCCATCATTCTTCACATGAACTAATGACAATGCTGATTTCCTTTTCTCTCCCAGTCGCCAGTGGTGTGTGTGGAAATACCAAAACCGTTTGATGTCACTGACCAGCTTGGTACGCCATTTTTTCTACAATGCTAGACAAATTGCCATTTTTAGGCCAAGACTGACAGGGAGCCCAAAGCGATACACCTTAATCATCGCAAAGTGGCAAGTGGTTTGGAATTCCCACTACTAAGCCACAGACCGGGTGAGGTCGTGTAAAAGGTCCTAATGTTTTCGGTATCTTGGTTCAGCAAACCAGTCAGGCATAAACCACAAAGACAATCTGTGTTGGGTGCTATATGAACCTCTTCACTGTTTTATGCAAGATTGTAGAGTGGATCATAAGCACTCCTCAGGCGCCAAAAATAGAAGATGTAGTTGCCACATCCTAAAAGGGCAGACGTGATAAAAGGGTTCATGAAATAAATTTTTAAACCGAATGAACAGTGTTTCTGTGAAAGCAAAGTGTGATGTGAAAGAATGTAGCATTAATAAAGTTTCACCAGTTGATAATGCTGAACAATCATATGTTTGTGCAAGCAGGAACTAATGGCAGATTTAACTAATCGACTAGCAGAGATAGCTTGTAATAGTGTTAGTGCGGAACGAAATGCAACAGGTCAACTTCGCCAAGAAGAAAGAAATTCATCTAAGAAAAATAATGGCCTTCAAGTTGTCAATGATCTTTAGAATCCAGGAATCTAGACTGATATTATAAATGATAATTTTAAGATAAGAGCAGTTAAGGAAGCTGGATAGTGAGACAAGAAGGTGTTTTACTGTTTTTCATTGCTTCCGTCACCTTTCAAATGACAAAAAATTGAGTGAGCGCTCTATATTTTCGAACGAAAGATACTATGTACCGATCTTGTTCAAGCTGTTTGAGTGCTAGCTCTCTCTCACAAGAAATGGTTTAATAGACTGGCAAAGCTTGTCAAAAAGTCTCTCTAAACATGAACTGTGCTGAAACCGTATTATTGAAAAGTGCAAGTGGAAAGAGCTTTCATAGGCAACTAAAAACTAAAAATTGATGGATTAGGCAAATGAAGATAAAACTGATCAGGAGGAAAAGAGATAGAGATCGGTTTTGTTAAGATTATTTACCATAGTATGTTCCATTAAGAAGCAAGCATAAAATAAAATGTTGGGGAATCCAGGTAATGGAAACTTTTCAGGGCAAGTAAAATTTATGGCCAAGTTCAGTCTCATATTAAATGATCATATTAATCATGTGGCAAACTTGGAAAATAGGTTACTTACTTAAGTAAGGGAATACAAAATGAAATCATTACTGTACTTTCTGATGAGATTGTATCAACCATGAAGAAACCATATTCAAAAATAAATATTATTCAATAATATTGGACTCTACACCAGATTTAAGCATGATTTTAAGAGTGGTAGATGTGTTTTCCAAACCAGTCATAATGGAATATCTTTTTGCTTTTGAAGTGACAACTAAAAAAGGTCTCACAGAATTGTTGTTTCACTTACTACATAATCTTGATGTACCACTTGCACACTGTCAAGGACAATTTTATGACAACAGAAGCAACATGAAGGATAAGAAGAATGGTACTGAAGCTCATATCATTGAAGAAAACCCAAGAGCTCATGACATCCTTTGCTGTGCTTATAGTTTGAACTCTGTTGTTAGTGATGCAGTTAAATCATCTGCAATTGTGCTACATGTTTTCGGCATAGTTAGAAATTGTTCACATCATTTTCTACGTATATGAAGTGCGAGAAACACTCAAGATCCACGTAAATTCAACTCTGAAGCCACTGTGTGATAAAACATGGGAGCTATGATTGACAGTGTTCAGGTTTGAGATTGGAGCTTAATAATGTAAAATTTGCTTTAGCAGAGTTAAAGAACACTTGCAAAAATCATCCAGTGTATGTCAGTGAAACATGTAGTCTCTTTAAAGAGATCACAAAATTCATTTTTTCTTTGTGTGCTGTGATATGGCATTGTGTCCTTTGCCATGCCAACAGAGTCAATAAAGCAGTACAGCAAGAAGGTATGCAATTAGACATGACAGCAAAATTAATAAAATCAGCACTTGGTGTTACTGGAGAATATAGAACCAATGGTATTGAAATGGCTAAGAAAGAAGCAGAGGAACTGGTTGCAGCTATAGAAAATGATGCCGATTTAACAGAATCCAGAAGAGCATGTTCACTGTTATTCGTAACATGAAGAACGTGACAACAAAGAAATATGATCTCAACAGACGATGCAGAAATTTCGCAGGTGTTCTGGGACATCCTAATATGCTGTTAGGAGACAAAAATTTGCAGCATCTTGGCAACGAAATAGAACTTTGGTATGCTATGCTTCCACAAACTGCCAACACATGTTTAGGAGTACTTCAGTACATCTTCAAAAAGAACTTCTGAGATGTTTTCCCAAATGTTACGATTATGTTAAGAATATCTTTTTGCATGTCAGTGTCTGCAGCCTATGCAAAATGTGAAGATCATTAAAAGATCATAAAAACTATCTAAAATCTTCAATAAGCAACGAGGAGCTAAGAGGTCTTGACACAATATCAGTGGAAAGGCAGATTGTGCATTTGCTTGACACGGAGAAATTGGTGAAGTTCTTCACAGCTCAAAAAGGTAGGATGGTGGAAAATAAGTGAGTAACTGTTTAAAATTATGTTTGTACAATGTGATAGACTTTCCTCATTTTAGTTATCATTACAAAGAATCTATTAAATTAATGCTTACTCTTGCATGATTATAACAGTGCATGTAAAAGATATTACTGCCTGGTCAGCTGAGGTTCACTCGGAACTATTTTGAACTTTTACTAATGTGTGTTAAATAGCAATTAAGGATCATGAAAACAAAATTTAATAATGAATATAAATGAAGTTTATTTCTATGACAGCTCTCACCAGCTGCTTGTCTAGGTTGTACAAAAATAACTTAATCATGAAACCTAGTGCTGAACCAGCCACCTTTTGCTTCTCAAAAAATGAAAATTAAAATGAAATGCTCAGTCATTACTGCCATTTCAATATCTTTAGTAATCTTAGTTCCCCCAATTTATATGAAATATCAAGCTGTTCCAACCCACCCACTACTATGGCTCAGTCTGGTTAAATGGAAAAGAAAGAAAAGAGAAAGCACACATTCTAATATGTATGGGAATTGGATACACATCCAGATCTACTTCTCCTTCTTCTCTGACTACCTTCTCCTCCTTACCCCCTCTCTCTGTTCATCACTTCTCTCTCCCTCTGTCCATTACCTCCTCCCCTCTCTCCATCTTCTCCTACGCTCCTGTCTGTCCATCTCTCGCTTTCCACTTTCTACTCCCCCCCCCCCCCCCCCCCCACACACACACACACACACACACACACACACACACACACACACACACACACACACAGAGAGAGAGAGAGAGAGAGAGAGAGAGAGAGAGAGAGAGAGAGAGAGAGAGAGAGAGAGAGAGACTGTATAAATATATAGCCTATGCCCGACCAAATGTTCATTAGAGTACTGTATAAAAACTTACAGTAAATCGATCAAGAAATTTTCAAGATTTTTGGTTATAACATTTCCCTTTCATAAATTAAATACATGTTTATATATTGCATATATTACAAAAGACATGTATAAAAACGTGCATGTGTGAACACAATGCTGTGACATAATTTCAAAGCACTCAGTGAGGAACTGTCAGAGAGATACGATTTTGTACCAACATACATTTATATTTTTATTTCTATAGAAGATTGTACATACTTTTTTTTAAATATATTACTGAATCGCCATATACATGCTTGCTGTTAAATTTTGCAGTTGAAGAAAAGCTCTGTATCACACATTAGGATTACGGACTTATTTTTCAAGAATGCAACAACTACTTCATAACATAATGTGGCACAGAGGGGACTTTTCCAAATGTGAAAACTGTTTTGACTGATGCAAGAACTTGCTTTATGAAACAATTGTAAAAAAATATTTAGTAATTTACTATACCAGACACAACTAAATCAATTCAGAATTTGTTAAGTATTACTGTAATGTCTAATAAATTGTTAAATTCCTGTTTCTTCCAGCCCTACTTTGTGTTGGTTTTAGGTACAGGTTCATTCATTTATCCATATATTTTTGGTTCTTGTTTGCCTTGTTTTAGTGCATATTTTAATGCATAAATGCACACCTTTAATGCAGTAAACCCAACTGGCAATCTAGCCGGGGCAGCAGCACCATTGTATCTACATCCAAGATGGGGGCTGGGGAACAGAGATATTATGTACGGGTCAACTCACCTAGGCCTTCTTACTCTGCCATCAATCCTTTTATTGAAATTTTGTGTGAACATTCACACATGTCCCCAATAAACATTGGGGAAGTTTAACATTTGTCAAAGCAATACTAGTTGAGAAATAGTCACTTGTTCGACTAAATACGTGACTTTGCGCAGAGTTAGCATGAATTTCTGGTGGGCGTCTTGTACAACTCTATGTTTTCTCTTAACAGTAATAATAAAAATAATATTACAATATTATTCAGCCAGAAAATTTTGGACAAAATCACTATTTTTTTTTTTTAAAAAAAAAAAAGAAACTTGGCATGTAGTAACACTACAATAGAATGTTCTCAAAATAAAGTTTCATTAATGTACCTCTTTCCAGTACTGAACAAATGAAGGGCAAATTTGAAGATTTTACAACTGGACTCATTACGAAGACTACGATTTTAAACGGCAAAAAGTTTATTTGATAATCCAAAATGGGCTAACAACGTGAGGCAATTTGAATCAAAGTTGGGCATGAAAACTGCAGCATGAAAAAAACCACAGAAGTTGCTACAGATTCTTATATCTCATAGCTTAAACATATGCTCAACATTAAACTTAATACATGATTGGTCAGTAGCAGAAGGATGTGGAATGCAAAATTTCATTTACCTACTATTTTTCAATAACCTATGAATTAACAGAAAAGAAGCTTCAAAAGCAGTTTCATTTGAAACAACATGTTTAAATACACACACACACACACACACACACACACACACACACACACACACACACCTCCACCCAGACACTAGATTTAATTTTAAACATAAGCTGACAGTGCTACATAAATTGAAGCAAACTAGCCAGAAAAATCGCAACGCAAATGAAGTTTTAACTTTGCCTTCTGACGGCTTGTTGATTAACGGCATGATAAATAGGGAAAAGTTGGACAAAACAACTTAGTAATGTAACGTTTCTCAGTAAAAACATCATTCACACACTGCCCCGAAAATTTCTACAAAATTGGTTCAACCTTGATTTTTTTCATAAAAATTAGAAAAATCTATTTTCCATAATTGACTTCAAGCAAAACACATTCGGAAAGAGCATGTGTTGAAGCATTCACAAAATGATGTTCAATTTCCCAACATTTAGTAACAAAACCTGAAAATGACTGACAAATTTGAAGGAATGCACCAGGGCAACAGGCTGTCGTCCATATTTAGTTGCATGTGGTTTTTACTTTTAAATTGACAAGTAATATCCCACTATACTGCAGTTGCCCAACATGACTTTGTGACTACTGGTTCATTGGAATAGGGATCACTCCCAATTGTTGTGCGCTCCCAGCTATAGGAGGGGGATTTTTCATTCACTTTCCCAAGCCTGCAATTTGACTTCATAATTTAGGTTCCAAAGCCTGGTCTGCTCACAAAGGCATTTGCTGAATGCCTTACCTCCTATTCTGAATAGGCACAGCAAAAAGACTGTGACAAATAAAGCTTTTGGGCATTAAGCCCTTTGTCAACAATAGGCTTCTCTCCTTTGCCACCACTTCCCATCCCCCACCCTATCTCTACCCTGCCCTCCATGTAACCTGCAGCACTTCATTGTCTGCCATTGCCACCATACTGTCCCTGCCCCTCCCCATCCCAGCTTCCTCCCTACCCCCACCCAGCTGCCACTCCCATCATGCACTGGTGCAGCAAGTTGCAGTGAGGTTTCATTTGGCTGAGACTGCAGTCGTGTGTGTGTGAGTTGCATTTGTGCACACGTGTGTGTGGTTGACGAAGACATTAATGGCTGAAAGTTTTATTTGTGACAGTCATTCTGTTGTGCCTATCTGCAACTCAACATCTCCCCTATATGGTAACAACTTCTCTTTTCATAATACTGTTACATTCCATCCTGGATTTTCCATTGTTTTATTTTCACTTCCTGTTCTCAAATCTGTTGGAGAATCTCCCATAAACGGCAAGCAAACAGTAATGTAATAATACTTTCTGACTGCCACCTATGAGAGATACTCCAACAGATTTGAGAATTGGAGAAAAGGTACTTAGCAAATAACTTGTAATCAGACAGGTACCGCAACACGGCTTTAGATCCTAAATTAAGAAACGAAATGACAGGCTTGGGTACCTAGATGAAGGAAGCCATCTGTGCCTAGTATTGCACAGTTATCAATTGATGTGGTGTCTATGGCGATGGGGTTTCTGGTTCATGTTTTGGAATTGGTAGAGACAAAGTCACCATGGATCAAAACAATATAGTGATATATTACTTGTGAATTAAAAAACAGAAATCACATGCAATGAAACATGGGCAAGGGGTTGCTGCAATGTAGCCCGTTTTGTTTTAGGGCACAAAAACTGCTAGGGTCATATGCACCCAAGACAGAACTATAGAACACAAAGACAAAGAGAGGAGTTAAAAATGACTACATGTTAATACAAATCTGCCAAAGAGAAGACAGCTAAAAACTGGGACGTAGAGAGAAGTCTATAGAGAAATGGAGGTCATGAACTAAAAATTAAATGTCCTTCGCCATATTGCTAAGACAGATAAAAAGTAAAATGCGATTGACAGCCCACTTGTCGTTCACTAAAACAACTGATAATTCAGAAGGCAAACACAACAGGTATGTAAGCAGTTAAAAAAAGGGGCATTCCATCAGGAAATGGTGGGCCATCAGAGGTTGAGTGCAGTGAGTACTAAGTGGTGGGGGAGCACCACTTAACAATTGGTGATGACTAAAAAGACAGTGTCCAATATGCAAGCTCGCTCAAATGATATCCTCATGGCGAAAGGGCAGAGAGAAGGTTGTCTAAGCTGCCAGGAGGTGCTTAATAACCCGAATAACACGAAGCTCATTCCCATGAAGGAAGGACCAGTGGTGATGCCAAAGTGACGTCATCGGCTGACAGATGGAAACAAGCAGATCATCGGAGGGAATGTAAGAACAAGTGGGCTGAGTGTCAGCAGTCTCGTTTCCTGGCAAACTGACACGACCAGGAAATCACAAACATCACAGTGGCTCCATCAACAGTGAGCAAGTGACAGATTTTCTGGATCTGTTGCACTAAGGGATGGACGGTGTGAAGCACACAGAGGCTTTGAAGGGCTCTGAGAGATTCAGAGCAGATAACGCAATTGGACAGTCTGTGTTGCCAAATGTACTGCATGGCCTGATACAGCATGAAAAGCTCTGCAGTACACAGTAGCGTTCCAGAAGCCAATACTGAAAACTGTTGGTACCAATGACGAAGGCACATCAAACATCACGGTCAGTCCAAAAACCATCAGTGTACACAAAGGTACTATCGTGAAGTTCCATGGGAAGGTCACGAAACATACGGTGATAGACCGAAGCTCGAGTAGTGGCCTTAGGAAGAGAATGAAGGCCAATGTCAATACGAACCACTGCATGAAACCAAGGTGGTGAAGGGTTTACGCCCACAGAGAAAGATGCAGGTAGTGTGAAGTTAAGTTGCCGTAGCAAGAGCTGAACGTGAACCCCAGGACATAACAGAGAAGAGGGATGTGCCCCAAAGTGGGGATCAGAGTCATCGAATAAGGAGGCATAGGATGGGTGGCCATGCATGGCAGACAGAAGGCATGCATATCTGCTGAGGAGAAAGTTACAGTGGTAGGACAGCGGTAGTTCAGCAGCTTCTGCATACAGACTCTACTGGGCTAGTGTAAAAGGCGCCAGTGGCCGAACGGATGCCATGGTGGTGAATAGTACTGAGAAGGAGTAAGAGGGATGGATGTGCACATGCAGAAACAAAAGACCCATAGTCGAGTTTCGAACTAACAAAGGACCAGTACAAATGGAGGAGAGTGGTTCAAACTGGTCCCCAGGAAGTATCACAGAGGACATGTAGGACATTGAGGAACCACATACATCAGGCCACCACATATGACAAGTGAGAGGACCAAGAAAGTTACCTATTGAGCATGAGCCCCAGGAATTTCGTAGTTTCAACAAACAGAAGAGCAACAGGTCCAAGATGTAAGTGGAAGAAACCAATTGCACCACCATAAATTCATACAAATGGTTTTGTCAGTGGAAAAATGAAAGCCACCACCGATGCTCTACGAGTAAAGATGATCAAAACAACACTGAGGACACCGCTCAATGAGACAGGTATATGGCCAACTGCAGTAGATGGCAAAATTCTCAACAAAACAGCAGTCGGAGACGCCTGTAGGGAGACAGGCCATTTATAGGGTTAATGGCGTAGCAAAGACGACAACGCTTAGGACAGAATCCTGCAGCACATCGTTTTAATGGATGAAAGTGTCCGACAAGGCAGAACCCACGCATACCTTGAAAACTCTTAAAAATTCCTGAAGGAATCGAGGCACGCAGTCACGGAAGCCCCACATGCAGAAAGTACGGAGGATACCAGTCCTCCAGCAGGTGTCATAAGCTTTTTCCAAACTGAAGAACATGGCCACAGTCTGGGATTTCCACAGAAAATCACTCTTAACATGGGTGGACAAAGTGAAGAGGTGGTCAACTGCAGAATGGCGCACACTGTGCAGTGGTTAGTAAATTGTGAGAGTCAAGCCACCATGTTAACCTGGCATGAATCACATGGTCCATCCCTTTGCAAACACAGCTGGTGAGAGGAATGGGGTGATAGCTAGGAGGAAGATGTTTGTGCTTACCAGGCTTATGTATAAGTATGATAGTAGCTTCACACCAGCATCTGGGAAATGCACCCTCTGCCCCGATGTGGTTGTACGTACGAAGGAGTGCTGGCCCACAAGAGAAAGGTGTTGCAACACTGAATGTTAACATCATCTGGCCCTGTTGTGGATGATCAGGATGAAGTGAGAGTGTGATCTAGCTCCCTCATAGTAAAGGTGGCATTGTAGCACTCATTATTCTGGGAAGAAAAGGGTATCACTCGAGCCTCCTCCGCTCATTTCAAATGGAGAAAGGCAGGGCGATAGTGGAAGGATCTCAAAATCTTCACAAAATGGTGACCCAAGGTGTTGGAGATAGAAATAGGGTCCACTATGACATTATCTGCTACTGTTAGGCCAAAAATTGGGGAATGGACCTTGGTCCTGGAGAGCTGTTACAGATTGGCCCACATGACAGAAGAGGGAGTGGAACTGTTAAAAGAACTAACTAGTAAAGGAAATCCAGCTACCTTTTTTGCTGTCCTGAAGAATGCGACAATAATGTGCACACATCCGTTTATAATGAATGCAATTTACCATTTTGACAGTTACAAACATGGAGAGCACATCTTTGCGTGCGAACGATGTCTTAGCATGCCTCAGTCCACCAAGGGACTGGGACACGGCACAGTAAGGAAGAAGTGCAAGGAATGGAATGTCCTGCAATGGTAAGGATAACATTTGCAAGATATTCCACCTCGTCATCGTATTCATTTACTTTGTCAGACCAGAGTATAACACTGGCAAATCCACATCGGGAACATAAAAAATTATTGATTTCCGCTTTGGGTGGTTTTTATGGCAGTTTCATATATAATGCCAATAGGAAATAAACTCACAAACCTAAAACCTGGACTCAAAACCCATAAACCCTGATGTTCCCATGTACATTGACAGCCAAGTCTTTTCCATGGTCTGTCCTTCAATGGCCGGTAATTTGCACAGTTAATATTGACATTCACCATAAGAACTAGTTAGGTATTCTTTTTATGTAATTCATTTTTAGTGTCATTCCGTATACAGTACTCATTTTCTTCTACTTCACACAGTGTTGTACCACATTTTCACTGTTTTATAGTCGATTTTAAGTCACTTGCTACATATCACACTACGAGCTACAATGATTAACTCAATTTATGAAGAATTATTCTCTTATACTGTAGGGTTAAAATGCCTGAAGCAGAACAATAGACTCAACAATTGCTACAAAGCTTTAATCTGATATATTTCAGATAAAAATCTCAAAAGAAAACTACAAACATTTTCTATTTCTGAATAAATACAGGGCGAGACAGGGGGAAAGATACATGTTTTGAGGGCACATAGCATTAGTGATTCTGAACAAAGAACTTCATATGGATGTATGCCGTATTCTAAATGGTTTCCGAGATAGAATACATTTAATATCACTTTTGTACGTTTTTCTTGAATAACTCGAAAACAGCACCCTCCAGCAAAAACGTGTCACATACAAAATTAAACTATATCAAATTTCCTACAAGAAGGACCTGTTCATTTTTTTTCTCTACAACTAATAGTATGTGCAAAGAGAGTGCGAGAATGTTGAAAAACTCACACGGCGTGCATTAGCTGTAGCTCATGTAGTTTTTGTATGCCAATTTCACGTAGCATATTGAGGTAGCAAGTTGAAACAAACAGATTGATACGGGACACTTGTGGTCTATCAAGTTGGGAAACTACCTCAAATTGCCCTACAAAAACAAACTACCTAAGCTACAGCACATGTGCATCAAACGAGTTTTTCAACAATTTCACACTCTCTTCACATAAACCATTAGTTCTAGAGAAAAAAAAATTAATAGGACCTTTTTTTGTTGGAAATCTAATACAGTTTAATTTTTTACTGAGAAAAGTTTTTGCTGGAGGGTGCTGTTTTCGAGTTATTCAAGAAAAACATACAAAAGTGATATTAAATGTGATTATCTTGGAAACCATTCGGAATAGCGCAAACGACCATATGAAGTTTTTTGTTCAGAATCACTAATACAATCACCCCTCAAAGATGTGTACCTTTCCTCCTGAGTCACCCTGTATAATAAAAGCACGTCAACAGCAATATTAGTAGGCTACCCATAATTTAATGAACTAGGGAAAAAGTTATTGTTACCAGATTTGAATGCAGTCACTGGTGTGCTGACTATATTCTTCTCAGTTTTTATGAAACTATTCAGTTTCGAATCTTTCTCTGCTGCTGCAATTTCTGCTAATTCAGTCTGCAACAAGGAAAACAAAATGAGGTATAACCAAAACTCCAGAGGAGGATGGTTTTAAATGTCGCTACTGACATTTTATGCGATTTTGTACATCTTTCTTACACAGGCTAATTCAGGCCAGACCAAAGTTCAAAATGCAGTACACATGTAGCCAATATGTCTACATTGCTGAATTTTATTATAGCCCCCTCCAAGTATCCTGATCAGCAATTCTTTGTAACCACACAATTCCAACCAGGCACAATGGAGTCACACCGCCTGCAGCTTCCGAAAGCCACTGAAGGATATGTGGCAGAGGGCGGGGAGTAGGGCCCAGATATCTAACTGGGTTAAGATTTGCGGGAATCTAAGACTAAAGAATTTCTGATGTAACAACAGTGTTCTTCTAGCCATTTACAAATACTTCTATAGTCGAGACAATGAAGGAAGGTTCCCCGACAACTCAGAAACGACTGTGGGCGAAAACAGTAGCCATCTACAGAGTTATGACAACACTGAGATATTGCCAATGACACGTTTACAAAATCGCTTTACGTTATTGATTGAGGCAGACCCATAAAGATGTTACGCTCGGCCCACTGCAATTGTGAAGGATCAATTTACGCCAACTGAACAATAGCAAAGTAACAAGGTAAATTATCTGGCCAATCAGTTTCATTTGCCTTCAGAGAAGCAATAATTGAGAACCAATAACCAGGATCTCTGAGAAGGAATGCATCACCAGATCAGTCAAAAATGCCTTCCTGATGATTTAATGGTTCCAGTGAATTCCATAAAAACATTCCTCATACAACAAAACTGCCCTCGCTGCCTTGTGCTGTGCTAACAATGATTGCAGAACATGGTTTCTTTTAAATTTATTGCATAAAAAGCATAATTAATCATACAAACAAGAAATCAGAACATGTGACTTATAAGAGGAGGTTACCTACTGCCAACCAGCATTATGTCCAATTTTTTTTACGTCCAGCAATTTGAAGCATTTCTATTTGAGGAACAGTCATTACAAGGGTCTGACAACTAATGATAAAATTTTCTGAAGGCTTGGGTAAATGGCTTCTTTTACTCATGACACTCATGATAGCAGAGAGCACAATGCATTTCTTGTAGTATGACAGCAATGAAGTAAACTACGCCACCAGTGAAGATCACCTGGCATACATCACGCACTGCACATTGTAGATGTTGCATATGAGGTGGGGTCATAATAATATGACTTAACAACATACACCCTGACAAGTTGAAATTCTTATCAAAGTAAACTGCCAACTATGCAACTAAACGAAGAAACTGAATATATGTAAAAGCAGACATAATAGGGAGTTATAAAGCTTTTACAGTAGGGTGGAAGAGAGGGGAGACAGGAAGGGATGGGGAGCGAGTGGCATCAAAGAAACACAAACACGTGCAATTCCACACAGGGGGGGGGGGGGGGGGGGGGAGGGTTAAAAAGAGGGGGGGCAAGGAGAGAGGGAGAGTGTACTGAAGTATGCAAAAAGGAGAGAATAGCATACTATTGTGTTCCAGAATTTTACCTCTTCTTTTTTCTTCTGCTTTTCATATTCTTTCAGTTTCCTGCTGTATTCATTTTTCTTTGTTATTATGTATTCCAAAATTGCTTCCTTATCAAACAAATACCCATCTGGCCTGAAAATGAAAAAAAAACTTAATTGTTTTCAATACAAAATTAAATCAAGAAAACTAATAAATAAAATAGGATTGCTGGCAAGTACAAACCATGTTTACTGCTGATGACAGACATACATAAAAGTAAGAAGAAGACACATGTATATCTCTCACCCAGGTGCCTGAGTGTCCAGTTCTATTCCCCAAATGCTCTCCTTAGAAAAAGGTTATAGCTTTTTTTTTCTTGTGTCTTTTCCCTTTAAATCTAAATACTAACTCCTGAACCTTGATACATTCTATTGCTATTAGTTAACTTTTTGTCAGTTTGAAATCTTTTTGTTAGAAACAAGGTGAGGAGATGACCCCCAGGATGCCTAATATGGGCAGCTTAGCCTTATCAGCCATCGACCTCACTGGTGTGCTGCTCAGCTTGAGATTGATAGCTTTCTTGCAACCCTCCCCCCCTCCACCCCCTTTTTAGGGGTTCGAGTCATCCGTACAATGCTGGCTGTTACAACAGCTCTGCTTTTTGTAATGTGGAACGTTCCACCATCACACCAAACAGTGCTTTCTGAAACGTGTACAGAAGTTACAGTAGAAGTACTGATGGCACTGCCTAATATTGACTGATCATATTAGAAAACTGATCACTAATTGAGTTTCCCGAGGAGGTACTAGTAGCTCATTGAATGCTACGTGTGTATAAGCTCTCTCATAGTACATACATGTGTATAAGCTCTCTCATAGTACACTGCATTTTCTTTACAAGCCCTTTTGGCTGATACATTTGCAAGCACATTGCCATGGATTCCAGATTAAGATATCTCTTTATCTCTTTGATCTGCTTTTAGAGAGAGATACTTGTGTCTTGGATAATCTTCTCTGCCAAGTACTTTCCCAAGATGGCCTTCAGGGCACTAAGATACCTAGAACATACAAGAAAATTCACTACATCTCCCTTGCTTCAGAACAGTGAGGTTTGTGAACTACCCAATAGAAATCACATAGGTGTTTTTAAGAATTTAGAAAAGTCATACAGTTATTTATTTTTAACTAATATTAAGGCACTACATAACATCTTTCTGTCAATCTACATGAATTGCATACAAATTTCACACATCATCATATTGTTTTTTAGTGTGGAAAATTTTGAAGTAAGGTTTCAGGCAGAGTGAAACACCACACTGTTCACATTTGTACCGTGTCTCTTTGCGAGAAGCTTTGCCATTCTCTTTCTTGTTCCTGGCACTGCAAACATGACACACAAGTGCAGCATATTTCTTTGTAGTTGGAGGTATGTGCTGCAAAAAATGTCTCTTTGTTAGCCAAACTACAGTTCCTTCATTCCTTAGTATGACTTCAACTGTATCATCTTTCAACAAGCTGAGCTGCAAGCACTGTTATGAGGTCCGTTATTGTAAGTTTCTTGCTGTGCATTGTATACCCAAAAAGCATTTGATACTCCCATCAGCAGCACAGTTCTGTGCTGGAATGGATTGTACTGCAGGTGCTGGTCTCCGATATACACCCCAATTTTATTCAGTTTGTAATCCAGTACCTGAAGTGGTTTCATTACTACAGACCCATTTTTCTTAGTATGCATACAAAATTTGGCCTGATGCCTTGTAGACAATGTATACACGTCCCTCTTATCCTTCCACTTCATTGCTAATACATGTCATTACGCCGGAAAGACATTTCGCCCTTTCTCAGCTTATTAGATACTAAATCTTTATGTAATCCTTTCCTATATTTGTCCACAGTACCAACAGTTCCAGTACCTTTGAAAGCCACTTGTTGTAAAAGCTCTGGACTGCAATAAAATCGGTCTAAATACACAGTATGACCTTTATTCAGCAAGCTGCTGTGAGACAACAATAGCAATGCAACAGTGGACGAACAATTGTCAACAATATGCTTACCAGCATAAACTCCAAAGTTTACAACATAGCCATTACTGGCTTCAGCAACAGCATAAATCTTCAGTCCATACTTACAAGGCTTATTTTGCATGTAAACACGGAAGATCACACGACCTCGAAATGGGCATATGCCTTCATCAATTGTCAGTTTTTCTGAGGGATGATGTGCCCAGATACATCGCTCCTTCAAATTCTTATAATAAGGTAAAACTTTATAAAGTGGGTGAAATCCATCTTCACCTGATTTTTTCTGTTTAGAATTGTCAACAAGATGTAAGCATGACAGTATCCGAGTAATACGCAAATGACTCATAACTTGGGGGCAGAAGTTACAACAAAGAACAGGATTAGAGCTCCAGAGCTCCACAATTTTTGGCCTTCTTGAAATACACATGTGGAAAAGCATACCCAAGAAATGCCTCATCTCACTTGTAGTTACTGGCTTCCAGGAGCTCAAAACTGAATTAGGCTTCATGTTATTTCCTCTTCTTTTCTTCTGGATTGTCTGTAATGCATACAAATTTGTCTGTGCCTCGAGTTCTTTTACGTCAGTAAAGAACACTTTACTGCAATTCAGTACAGAGCTTCAATCATCAATATTCACTAGAACCTGCCTGGGTGTAGTGTTGACAGGCATAGGTTGGTACGTGTCAAATTCAGTCCAGTCAACATCTTTTGGATGTGGCGCTGCCGCTCGATTTGAAGTAACACCTTCAACAACATTCTTGTCTGCATCTCTCTAAAAGGAATATCACATTATATGTAACTACATATATCTCTTACAGAAGACATGTTCAGAAGAAATGTCTATACTGCACAATTACGAGCAGTGATATCCCGTTGAAAATTCGGGAATACGTACCTTCAAACACACCATTGTATTCAGAATTGCCAGAATCACTCTCTACATTTTCCAGAGTCCCGCTGTCATTAATCTAATCCGTGATTTCTGTGTCTGATAAACCTTGTCAAGACATGATTACAAACATGAAACAACAGGACGACGTAAGGAAGACTGAGAACGCAAAGGTAAGTTTTAATATGAATTATGGCACCGTAAACAACACTGCTATGCCATCTACAGACACTTTGTGTTACAGAATATCTGTAAAACGTATATTGCTGGCCAAACCCGTAGAAATAACGTTGCAGTGTTTTGCATTGAATTAAATGTAAATTTTACGGGTCTGGTGATTTTCGCGCGATCCTAGGTCCATAAATTTTATGGGTTTGGTGCTTTTCCTGGCTGAAAGCACATATTTTCCATTTTAAATGACACTATACTTTCCCTCAGAGCTGTAGAACTTAGCAATCATTTGAATGATGAAGGTTTCATATACCAGCATTGAACTTCCCGGCACTTTAGGAACAGAAACCAGCAACAAACAGTGCATTTTGGAAAGATCATTGATGTGCAGCAACATTTACACTACATGTTTTCATGTTACAAATACATAAACATGAATTCCATCAAACACAGCACAGTAGCTCCCAAAGCACTGAAATTGATGTTGTGCTGTGCAACATGCTTTCGTAAGCCAATCATAGTTCATGTCACACAATCCGCCAGCCAATGACAGCAGGTATTCAGAGAACAGGACACATCATGCAGTCAGCCAACAGCACCTTCACTATTACATACAATACAGCTACAAGAAAAGCAAAGCTTTCACATATAATATTGGTCACCAAAAATCTTAGCTTTTTTTTCTGAGCACGTGGTTAGCAAGATTCTAAAAGCATGCTTAAATTGCAGTACTCAGATATTTGTGGTAAGTATGATTATAAATTTCACTGATGTGCACCACATGTTTTGTGGGTTACCTGGCTGAATACATATTCTATCGAGCACCTCAACTTTTCGACAGAAAAGACAATTATATGTGAAACTCCTCAAGAACGCAACTTGCACCTCTTTTACGGATAATTATGCTTTTTGCCAAAGCTGTTGTCTATGAAAGAATTTAAATAAATATGAAAAACTTATTTTGATGTTTGGAACTTTTTAGCATGTATTATCTTTTTAGATGTAGCAAACACGAATGAGCCAGCAAAATTTTAAATAATTGCAGAAGGTGGTGCACATTCTCACACAACATATAATTCATCTTGAGTAAAAGGAAATTTATTTGGACAGTAACACTTCTCAAATGACCATTTACAATATTCTCCCATGACCTGTTACATATGATGTCATGCACATCGAAAACACTTTGTTATATTGCACAGTCTTTGTCCTAAAGCCTTTGACACATTTTGTTGTCAGCTGACACTTGTGTGTGCACTGTTTGAAAACTGCACATTTTCTTTGTAACTAAAGTTTTATTTTGGTGCTATTCTCCACTTTTGTTTTACTGCTGTGATTTTATCCTGTAATAATGGGCTGAAGTAAATTTTTTTGTTAGGATATCCGTTCTTACCAGCCAAAATTACAAAAATATAACTTAAAAGTAAAACAATGAAAAATTCTACAAAAACATTTCTTGGGGTTTTCCTGGATGAAAAAAATTCCTGCCTTTTTCCTGGATTTCCTGGTTGTCCTGAGACGTATATGCCCTGACACTTCATATGATAGCTCTTTGTCTATTACAGCGATTACTCCTTCGTTACCCTCCACAGGTTGCTTCATCCCACTGGATATTTCCTTACCTTGTGAGAGAATGTCACAGCTCATTTTGTTGATTTGTTTCCTCCATTTTACCCTGTTGTTTTCAATTTGGTTATGTTAAATACTTTTAGAGTCCCCCTAATGGTGTCATTTCTCTATCTGTTGCTCTGTTATAGCCTTCTAGAGCCCTCAAAAAAACTCTTATAGGTTGCCCATTTCTTATTTTAGTATTTCTAAATGACTCAAAATTCATTTATGCAATGGAAATTAATTTGCTTTTCTTTCCATGTCTCATTGTTAATATCTGTTCAATGTCCCACGAATATATCCAAATTTTGCTACTTTGTTGTGGATGATCTTGCCTTACTCATATAAGATTTCAGACAATTAATATGATTAACATATGCATCAGTATAACAAGGATGTACGCAGGATTCAAAATTTATCACTATATTTCTTTCACAAGATTTGAAAAGTCTTTGAGCTCTTGTAATACAACCTGCCTCTATGTAGTTTTTCTGTCTCTGTCTGCAATTTTAATGTGTAAAAAGGATGTGCAAATAGTGAAAGTCCAGTTTGGAATATTAACAATACTATGAAAAGGATACATTGCTACTTACTATAAAAATGACATGCCAAGTTGCAGACAGGCACGATGAAAAGACTGTTACATATAAGCTTTTGGCCAAAGTGCTCTTCTGAAAAGAAAAACACATGGTCATTTACTCCAGACTGCAACAGGGACATGTTGAACGGAAGCAACAACCTGGTAACATCGAGAGGCTGTGATGGAGGATGAGAGAGGAGTGAAAGGTGGCAGAATAGAGCAGAAAGGAGAGAAACAGATAAGGGGGAAATACTGGTGGGTGCACCAGCAGAGAGAAGTGCACAATGAAGGTGAGGGGAGACGATAAGTGAGGAGGTGACAGGACAGATGAAATAAAGTGTGTGGAACAGTAGGTTACTATAGGTTGAGGCGTGATGTTTTTGGGAGTGCGGAAGGTGTTGTAAGGATAACTCCCTTCTGTGCTGCTCAGAAAAGCTGGTGGTGGAGGGATGATCCAGATGGCATCGGTTGTGAAGCAGTCATTGTAATCAAGCAGAACAGGCAGTTGTCCATAACACACTGGATTTCAGTGTCTGCTTCACAACCTGGGCCATCTGGATCAACCCCTCCACCACCAGCTTTTCTGAACTGTGCAGATGGGAGTTATCCTTACAACATATTCTCCACTCCTGAGATTATCCCAGCCTCAATCTACAGTATCATACTCTCCCTACACCCATTTCCACACCATCTGTTCTGTCACCTCCTCACAGTTTGTCTCCCCTTCAGCCTCATTGTGCACTGCTCTCTACCAGAGCATCCACTGGTCTTTTCACCTTCTCTGCTCCCCACCCTTATGCTCCCTGTTCCACCATCCCCCCTGCCTCCTCACTGCACAGCCTCCTGACACTGTGCCAAGCAGCCCTGTCATGCCACCTATACTCGCCGCATGCTCTTCCAGTCAGAGCTAATTCCTCTTCCTCCACCCGTACCCTGCTAACCTTACCCACCTCACTCCCGATTGTTGTTCCTGTTCGATGCATTTTTGTTGCAGTCTGGCTGGAGGGGCCGGAGCTAGTGGCTATGTGTCTGTGAGGTTTGCTTGCTTATATGAATGTGTGTGTGCTTTTCTTTTTTTGACAAAGGTTGTGGCTTAAAGCTTATATGTAACATTTTCTTCATCGAGCCTGTCTGCAACTCAATGTGTCATCTTTACAGCGAGTAGCAATCTATCCTTTTCATAATATTGTAAAAAGGAGATGCATTAGTCACAGTTCTTTTTAAGGACCCATAACACAAAAAATATCTAATCAGGAATGTTTGCAGCAGATTCGAAACTGGGAAAACATGTGTCTAATGTTTAAGTATTCATCCTTCTGCTTCATGAATATTCTTTTTTAAACTTATTCCTTTATCATAAAGTGTTAGTCTATGTTGTTGAAAACTCCACAAATATGTTTCACAATGTAGCTACTTGTCCAAATACATTTCCAGCAAAAAAACTCCAATTCACAGAGCGCAAAATCTGGAATAAGTAACAGCAGCTACAAACCAATTGTCAAGCTTCTCCCTACTCATTACTTTTACTTTACAATATCTCAGAGCTGCACACAATATTTACAACTGTTTAGTGTGTCAACTATTTTTGTACAAAGAGAATTAGGCCAGTAGATGAATGGTAGAGAAAATAATTAATGTAAAGCAATAACAAGAAAGTGATGTTAAGTGACAGCTTACGTAATAACAGGGTCTCTGCAAGGCTGCAATGTCAGGGAACAGCAATCAAAATCTTTGATAGAATCCTTTCCCACCCTCTGAGTGTTTGTTCCATAACCTGATGCCTGAGCATCTTTCTTCTTTTCATGATATGTGTAGACTGCTCCCGCAGTGCAGTTTCTTGCATGGCGTGTCATCTCTTATCGCTTAACCTGAAACAGAACCAAAGGATAGTAGCATGCCAAACCACATTTAATATAATATATGCAGACTCTTATCCACTCTTGTACAAAATTCACTGTCATTCCTTGACAGTAAAGAAAATGAGTATTTTACACACAACACCATTTCTTGCTGCCTCATATGCTGTGATTACACTGACTGTTGAACTGTCTTGGAATTCTGGTTGTGATTCAATATCATCATATGTACATGGAGACCTAACATTCCATTAAAGGTGTTATAGCAAGTGCAAAATTTCAGACCTTTGCTTCTTGTGATGACATTCTGACTTGCACTCGATGAAACAGTGGGGGTGGCAGTGAGGAGGAGGAGTAGCTGGTGGTGGTGGTGGTGGTGGTGGTGGTGGTTGTGGTTGTTTGTGTAGAAAGGAAAAAAATAACGGGTGTACTTTCTCACCTCATTAAACCTGTTTGTGCATATTCCTGTGTGCCTATGTATGACCCACATTTTTTTTTCTTTCCCAATCATGTCACCTCTATGTGACTTTATACTTTATATAAGAGTTATAAGAGAAAAATTAGAGTTCCATGAAAGATAAGGGGTGCTGCTACATGCTAGGATTTGCTAAGGACATGTTAATTTTAAGCTGCGTCTCCACTTGTGTGCACATGTCTAGGTGCACAACTCTTCCTCAATATGTGTGCAGAGAGAAACCGCACATGCTAACCATTGATCAAGCTTTGCTGCAAGCTGCTGCCACTGCTATAGTTGGTACTGTTTTGACACAATGACAAAATTGTGTGAGGAAATAAGCATAAGCACTATGTTAATGGAAAGCTTATGTATTGTAATGTATGTGTGAGTGTGATGGAAGAGGTAAAGAGGGCAAGCAGTATACTGTCTAAAAACTTTACTATTATGTCACTGAGGAATTTCGAGGTAATACGTTATGTTGTTGAGCCACTGTTAGCAAAGGAGAATACAAACTACAGAGATGTCACACCAGAGACTTCAAGATTAGCTCTAACACATCAGTTTATAGTAACCGGAGGACAATTAGCAGAGTTTGATATTTACAGCATAACTATCTAACATAGTTTCGAAGTTTACTAGGCTCTGGAGAAATCCCTGGAAAGCTATACAAAGGTAAGTTAAGTTGATGATCACTTATTATTTCTTTCTCTGGAAAATGTACTACTTAGGTGATGTTTAACAATAGAAAAAAAACATGTATACAAGAATGGTGACATACTTCTATCAAAATAGTATACTTGGTGTCAATTTGTAATTCAAAATGATCTCTTCACAGAACATGTCTTTTTTAATCTACAAATCAGATCAAATAAAATTTAAATGACAAAATATTGCCAACTGGTATTTTCCGTGACTTAGCAAAAGCATTTGATTGTGTAGTTCACAGTATTATTCAAGAGAAGCTCAAACATTATTGTTCCTGAGATCTTGTCGGCAACAGATTTTCATTGTAGCTAACTAAAAGGAAGCACAAGATGTGTACACAATGAACCTTGACAATGGGGAATAACCGATACAGGATTACCACTGAGACCGATAGGAGATCCACTCTTGTTCTTGTTATATATAAATCTTGCAGCATATATCCAACAAGCAAAAATGTTTCTAACTGCTGATGATGCAAATATTATAGCCTAATCAAGCCTAATGGAGCAACTTCAACAGATCGAAATGGAAATAATATTTTCATGAAAATTTGTAACTGGATTTAGACTGCACAAGGCCTGAGCACACCATCAGAAATAAAGCAAGAAAGTAAATCTATAAATGAAAAGGAATGTTCTAAATTCATAGGTGCTTATACTGATAAGAACTTTAACTGGAAATCAGACATTACAAGATCTGATTAAATGTCTTCGCTCTGTCACTTTTAGATTTGGGGTATCAGACTTTTGAGATAAAAATTCAAAATGATGACTTACAGTAATCATTTTCATTTACTAATAAAGTATGGCATCAGTTTCTGGTGTAATTCATTCCTGGGGAAGAAAGTGAATGTGTAATAACATTGATAGAAAGCTGTATCCCTTCCAGAATCTTCTGTGTGTTTCTACTACCCACAACAAGAAGTGAAGAGGATCTGTGTATCTGTCAGAATGCCTAGTACACTAATACTGCATCCATTCACAGTTAAGCACAGAAGGTGAAGAAATCATGCTAACCAAGTATGTCACCTATGGTATCATATACAGCTGATGCAGCAAACAGGGATGTGTGAACTCAAGAGGACAGCAGGCAATCAAGAAAAAACATATTCAGAATCTTTCCATGGGAATTGCAGGGAAATGAATGTCATGAGAGAAATACTATATAAACAACATAACCTCCCAGTGGATGAAGGAACCTGTGGAAAGGGATGGCTACTGATCTGTCATACACAGTACTGATAGCACAACACCAAGAATGTGTAACCCAGAACATACCTATACGTCATCAAAAGCCACATGGTTGGAACAAAAAGAAACAGCAACTAGCCAGCCTAAGTTTGATTAGTGTGTACTAATAAGAGACTGAAGAGGTAGGAACTGTTATGTTGAATTATCCAGCCCACATAGTAATTAGGCTTACTGGACGCCAAAATTCCTTGCAGACAGTCAAGTGTGTAACAGTTTTGTTCACATGGAAAATATCAAGTAATGGCATATATTGAATGTTTTACAAGAATAGCTGCAGATGATTTGGAGAAATGAGAGTAGATGCAAAATAAGATAAGAGATTAACTGGAGGTTGGCAGTTATGCATATGTTTCCCATAATTTGGGATAATAAGGTGCTACACTGGAAGAGATTTCCTCCTATAAGACAGAGCTGCCCTAAAACACTTGTATGTCCACAAATTAATTTGGAAGAAATGACACAGGGTTATACTGAAAGCAGAGGCAGTGCCATAGAAATCTCACACATGGAAAAAAGTATGTTAGTAACCACATAGTATGACCTACCTCTGTACTCCGCATGCCGCTATGAAATGCATGGCAGAGTGTACATCCAAATGAGCCATTTATTAGGGTTTCTTTTCATTCAATTCAAATATAGTGTATGGGAAGAATGTTTCCCCAAACACCTCTGTGTGAGCTGTAACTAGTCTTAATCTTGTCTTCACTATCCGTGTGGAAACAGTATATATGGGATTGTACTATATTACTACAGTCCACACTTAAAGTTTGTTCTTGAAACTTTGCAAGCAGGCTTTCACACGATTGTTTGCATCTTTAAGTGTCTGCCAGTTCAGTTTTTTCAGCACCTCTATGACACTTTCCCATGGGCCAACAAACCTGTGAACAGTGGTGCTGCCCTTCTCTGTATATGTTCAGTATCACTTGTCAGTCATGCTAAAGGTCCCACATATACAAGCACTATTCTAAAATGTGTAACGTAAGTGTTTTATAAGCAGTCTCCCATGCAGACTGTGTGTATTTCCGTAGTATTCCACCAATGAGGCAAAGTCTGCCACTTGGTTGACCCTACAGCCAGGGCTACATGATCATTCCATTTCAAATTCCTATACCCAGGTATTTGTACTAGCTGCTGCTTAATATCATATTAAAATACCCTACTCGTGACTCCTGGGTGGCATTAAGGAAGCAGCAACACTGGCTGCTAGTTAAGCCTCATGATCGTCTAGCAAAACCAATCACTATGGCTTCTAAAAACAACAACAGTTCTCTTAAGGTCCAAAGATCTACATATTTTGTAGCCAGTCCTAGAACGTTACAGGTTAACATAAAGAGTATTTAGTAGTAGATTTAAAGTACAGAAAATACACTCCTGGAAATGGAAAAAAAGAACACATTGACACCGGTGTGTCAGACCCACCTTACTTGCTCCGGACACTGCGAGAGGGCTGTACAAGCAATGATCTCACGCACGGCACAGCGGACACACCAAGAACCGCGGTGTTGGCCGTCGAATGGCGCTAGCTGCGCAGCATTTGTGCACCGCTGCCGTCAGTGTCAGCCAGTTTGCCGTGGCATACGAAGTTCCATAGCAGTCTTTAACACTGATAGCATGCCGCGACAGCGTGGACGTGAACCGTATGTGCAGTTGACGGACTTTGAGCGAGGGTGTATAGTGGGCATGCGGGAGGCCGGGTGGGCGTACCGCCAAATTGCTCAACACGTGGGGCGTGAGGTCTCCACAGTACATCAATGTTGTCGCCAGTGGTCGGCGGAAGGTGCACGTGCCCGTCGACCTGGGACCGGACCGCAGCGACGCACGGATGCACGCCAAGACCGTAGGATCCTACGCAGTGCCGTAGGGGACCGCACCGCCACTTCCCAGCAAATTAGGGACACTGTTGCTCCTGGGGTATCGGCGAGGACCATTCGCAACCGTCTCCATGAAGCTGGGCTACGGTCCCGCACACCGTTAGGCCGTCTTCCACTCACGCCCCAACATCGTGCAGCCCGCCTCCAGTGGTGTCGCGACAGGCGTGAATGGAGGGACGAATGGAGACGTGTCGTCTTCACCGATGAGAGTCGCTTCTGCCTTGGTGCCAATGATGGTCGTATGCGTGTTTGGCGCCGTGCAGGTGAGCGCCACAATCAGGACTGCATACGACCGAGACACACAGGGCCAACAGCCGGCATCATGGTGTGGGGAGCGATCTCCTACACTGGCCGTACACCTCTGGTGATCGTCGAGGGGACACCGAATAGTGCACGGTACACCCAAACCGTCATCGATCCCATCGTTCTACCATTCCTAGACCGGCAAGGGAACTTGCTGTTCCAACAGGACAATGCACGTCCGCATGTATCCCGTGCCACCCAACGTGCTCTAGAAGGTGTAAGTCAACTACCCTGGCCAGCAAGATCTCTGGATCTGTCCCCCATTGAGCATGTTTGGGACTGGATGAAGTGTCGTCTCACGCGGCCTGCACGTCCAGCACGAACGCAGGTCCAACTGAGGCGCCAGGTGGAAATGGCATGGCAAGCCGTTCCACAGGACTACATCCAGCATCTCTACGATCGTCTCCATGGGAGAATAGGAGCCTGCATTGCTGCAAAAGGTGGATATACACTGTACTAGTGCCGACATTGTGCAAGCTCTGTTGCCTGTGTCTATGTGCCTGTGGTTCTGTCAGTGTGATCATGTGATATATCTGACCCCAGGAATGTGTCAATAAAGTTTCCCCTTCCTGGGACAATGAATTCACGGTGTTCTTATTTCAATTTCCAGGAGTGTAATACTGATGTGATCACTATCCAAGAAACACAGGTGATGAAGACCAACTCAAGATAAGGTGTAAAATACCAGGAAACTAATTCCTCAGCGCAACTTACCATCCAGCCTATGGGATCACCACATATTTGCACAATAGGATAAGATTGCCTCCTTAATCTCCACAGGGACCTCTAACAATATCCAAGAAGTTGTTAGAAAAATTGACGAGTTAGGGCCTATATACTGTAAACATTTATAAATATAGAGCAGTTCAACGACCATCTCAAGTCCTTCACATGCTCCTACATACATCTACTTACATGGGTCATTTACAGCCACCAAGAGAAGCAGAGTCATAACTCCAATGGAGGAGCTTTAATTTCATGGGCAGAACAGCACCTAACTTTTTGTGCCCAGCACTTATCCATATTTAGATCAGCTGGATGTAGGCAAGAGTACAATCTTATTCTACATTTTGTACTGTCAAACAATTATCTCCAGCCATTATCAATCACACAAAGAGTTCTGTCTGACTTTACACACAGTTAGCACCATCCAGTAACATTGATAGCAGACTTGCAGATGCCACTTGTAAATTTCATTCCCCACCCACAATGGAATTTTCAGAAGGCAAATTGGTCCCACATCTCTAAAAACCCAACTAAGATTTTTAGATGGGTTCCTCCCTTGAACAATAGCTATGGAAAATTTGTGGGTGCAATATCAAGCACAGAAAGAAAATTTATTTCCAGAGAATGCCAGAAGGAGCACATTTTTGGATGGTCTGAGGTTAATGAGAAACTGTAAGAGGACTTTCTCCCCAACTGGAGAATAAGAAACAGTAGACAAACTGCTGTATAGTACTGGTGCCATGTGACACCAGAAATGGCTGGACACTGCTGAAAGAGTTGACTCCAAATATTCAAGCAGAAAAAGCTGGTCTCTGTTACGTAACTTGGGGTAGAGGGGGGGGGGGGGGGGGTGCAAATCAAATAACAAGAACTTCATAAAGCCAAATACAGATGCTGCACACATCCTCAACATTTAAATGATCTATTCCCTTGACACCATACCATACAAGTGACGTGAGAACTGGGAACCATGACAGCAGAAATTTCACAACATGACACAAATTCTCTCTCAATCACTTCTGAACTCATTTCAATGGCTTTACAATACATTACATCAGGTAAAGTGCCAGGTATTGAAGGTGTACATCCAGAATTCCTTCTGCACTGTGGAAAATACGTGAAAACATGGCTCTCTCAACTTTTCTCCAACATTCTGCAAAAAGGATCCATTCTACAGCTTATGAAGCGGACAAAGATCATTGGTACCTTAAAACTAGGTAAACCTCGTCACATTCCCCTGCTGAGTATGATTTACTAATTACAACAGAATATACATATTGAGATACTTTGAAAGGTTCCTGTCAAACATAAAAGCTGACTTCCACAAACAACTGCAGATCTCTGCTTTATTTATTGATCAGTTTGCAACTTATGATACTGTGTGGAGGCACAGAGTTATCTAACAGCTGCTCCATGTAATAAACTGCAGAAGAATAACACAACTTGTTAACAATATGTTGACTAACACACCACTTCAGTGACCAGAAAACCCTCACAATGGAACACTTCAAGCCTCTGTTCTAGCTCTGCTACTATTTAACTTGTACATTCCACACATGCCAGCCACTTAGTCCAGGGGATTTGGTTATGCTTATGGCTGGGTGATAGCAACATAGCACAAACAAACTGAGGATCACTGAAGATATACTTTTGTAAATGGGGCCTTCATCTGAACCCTAATTAAAATGAACCCAAATGATGATACAAATCAAATCAAACAAAGCAAATTGTTATGGGGTCAAACTATAAAGCGAGAAAGTTAAAAACACACACACAGGAAAAGGCATAAATAGGTTAGCCAAATCTAAAAACTGCAAAAACCAAGATAAAAAGAGTATCTTTGCTTGGAAGAATCGTCATAGGTCCTAGACCTAGAAAACACGAATAGAGGCCCCAACCACAACCACCCTGCCCTTGCTACAGGAGTAAAGCAAAACCTTAGAACTGAAAATAAAAAATACTTTCATGTAGGGAACTGAGGACCAGTTCAACCATCCGTGTATCATTCGCTAATACTAAAGACAAGGAATCTGGAAGGCTATATTTAATACGAAGGAGCAAAAGGCGGTGGTGTTCCACCAATATATGGGATACTGTCAGTCTGGCTCCACAGCCACATTGTGGAATGGCTCGTTACACAAGAGAAAACAATGGGCAAGCCTAGTACGACCGATGCTTTAACAGCACAGGACAATGGACTGCTTCTGAAAGGAGCGAAAGGAAGGGTGCCAAACTCCAGTAGTCTCCTAGACTGAGTGGAGAGCACTAGCACACCAGATGTCATTCCACTTTTGAGTAAATAGAAATTTGATGTGTATCCCCATATCTGCACCTGGATCATGAAAGGGAATGAGGTTAAGTATCTGCCTCTTTAGCCAAACAGTCAGCCAGTTCATTCCCTGGGATGCCCACATAACTTGGGACCCAGAGGAAGACAACAGAGCAGGTGGCATAGCCAAGGACAGAGAGAGGATCATGGATAACAGAGACCAAAGGGTGGTGAGAGTAGCATCGGTCTATAGCCTGCAAGCTGCTCATTGAGTCACTACTTATTAAAACACTGTAAAGGCAAGCCTGAGTGACAAAATGGAGGGCCCTATTAATGGCTAGCCACTCTGCTGTGAACGTACTACATGATCCTGGTAGTAAATGTTGTTGCACGCCAGTAGGAGGCGTAAAAGCATATCCCGCCTTATCTTTAGTTTTAGAACCATCAGTGTAGAAGATGGTAGCACCCAGGAACTCTTCAAGAGTGGAACATACAAGACACCAGAACACCATAGATCCCTGGACCCTGGAAGAGGTTGGTCCTAATCTGTGGTTGAAGCACCAGTCAAAGAGAGGTGCAGGATGAAATACACGGGGACTTTCCCCCGAGTGGAGATGGAGAACCCAACAGGGGGAATTGAGACTTATTCCAACATGCAATCCCACCTGAGGGCAGGTATCGGGAGGGAGAAATCCCTTGTTTGCAAAGAGGATGGGGTACATGGGATGGTCAGGAAATCGCCAAATTGTGATTGCGTCAGAAACGGGGAGTTGGATCCATCGTGTTTGTAGATGGCGATTCCTCGCTACTGCAAGGAGAATATGGACAGGATTAGTGCGAAAGACACCAGTAGCCAGACACAGCCCATGATGATTAACAGAATGGGAGGAGCCGCTGAGCCATAAACCTAACAACCATAATCAAGTCTGGACAAACCATAACACTGTAACGATGGAGAAGAGTAGCACGGTCTACACCACAAGATGTGTGGGGCAGAAGGCAGACAGTCTTAAGCTTCTGCATGCAGGTAATCTTCAGGTGTCAAGTATGAGGCACCATGTCAGTTTTTTTTTTTTTTTTTTAATCAAAACTAAGGCTTAAGAAATGGGACTGTACTACAACTTTTGGGTGCTGGTTTCCTGCATAAAGTTCTGAATTCGGGAGTACTGTTGATCAATGGCAAAAATGCATAACCTGCGTTTTGGAGGGAGAAAATTGCAAGTCGTGAGAGAGGGGCCATGCAGAGGCCTGTTGGATGGTGCCTCAGGGCTGGCACCCAGCAGATGCTCAGTGGGAGCTTCACAGTAACAAAAATCGTTGACATACAATGCTGGGGTAACCAGAGGCCCAACAGAGGTTACAGGCCCAATGATTGTTTTGTTTTGTTTTATTTTAAGGTACAAAAACAACTAGGGTCATACATGCCCATGTCAGAACTGACAAGCCCATTGATAGCAATGAGGAAGAGTGTGACACTTAACACAGAACCCTGTCGGATACTGTTCTCCTGGATCCGGGAGATGGAGGAGGAGAAGGGGAGGGGGGGGGGGGGGGAGGTGGTGCTGACTGAAGTGCAAACTCATACCTGGATAAAATGTGATGGCACCAAGCCACATGGTATGCTTTCTGTTGGTCAAAGAAGACCGCAACACAGTGTTGGCAGTTAGTAAAAGCCGTCGGATTGCTGTTTCCAAGGTGAGTAAATAGACAGTTGTAGACTGTCCTTCCCAGAAGCCACATTGATACAGGGACAAAAGTATCCAAAATAATTAGAAGCTAACTGTTCTCTCAAGCAGTTTACAAAGTACGTCACTCAGGTTAAATGAGCAGTAGCAGTCGAGATATATTGGGTTCTTCCCGGGTGTAAGGACAGGGATAACTTTGCTGTTGAAGACTGAGTAGATGTTGCCACTGGATAACGTCCAAGCACTGGATCATCTGGTTGTGGATGGAATTCGGACCTGGGGCCATGTCATGTTTAGAAGTATGAGTCTCCAAGAATCCCCACTCAGTTTGGTGGGTGTTGAAACACTGGAGGGTTTCTTCAAGTTGTCGTTTCCGTCGGAGAAAGGTAGTAGGATAGGAAGAGGACGCTGATGCTATCGCAAAATGTGTCATGAGGTGTTCTGCAAGAGCCTACACAGAGCACTCTGTAGGATAAGACCCTGGACAGTTGTCGCTGGAGGGCCAGCTTGGACCAAACCTGTGATGAAGAGACATATATTCCCAGGGAGGAAACACAGCGTACACAGCATTCCTTTTTATTCTGCTTAATATGGTAGAGAGACATAGCATGGAGACACTTAAAAACAATAAGGTTGGTCTGTGAAGGGTGCTGTTTAAATCGTTGCAGTGTCTGTCGGTAGTCCTGCATAGCGACTGCTACTTCCTTGATCCACGATGGTACCGACTGACAATGAGGGGGACCTGTGGATAGGGAGATAGCAGTGTCAGCAGCTTGAAGAATAGTGGCAGAGACATCTTTCATGACCACATCAATGCAATCTGAGAGAGGTATAAATGCCAATTGTCTTTGCAGAATGCCCTATATGGGGGCCTGTCTGCCTGGCAATAGCAAAGGAACGATAGAATCACCAGAAAGTGGTCACTGAGATCATCATTGGGTGACCAATGTAGGGAAGCCACAAGAGCAAGGGAGGGGATTGTGTGATCGATAGCAAAAATGGAGCTATGAGCGGCATTGAAGTGGGTAGGGGAACTGTCATTGAGAAGACACAAATAAAAGTCAACAAGAAGTTGAACAATGGAAACTCCAGGTAGGAATATCAACAATGTGGAAAAGACAGTCTGCTTCTTACTGTACAGCAAACATGTCAAGTTGCAAACACGGACAGTTAAAAGACACTTACAAAAAACTTTCAGCCACAGTCTTCATCAGTAAAAGAGGCAGAAACATCATTCATACAAACAAGGAAGCTCATTCATACAAACAAGGAAGCACACCTCTCTCTCTCTCACACACACACACAAACACACACACAAACTGGCAGCTGCAGCATTCTGAGCCAGAAGGCAACTACCAGGTAGGACGCAAGCAGGAGGTTGTGGGCCAGGAAGGTGAGGAAAAAAAGGAGCAAAAACAGAGAGGAGAGAGCAAAGATGAGCGGATGCATTGGTAGAGGGCTGCAAATCAGGGTGGGAGATGAGAATGAGGAGGAGATAATAGGACAGAGTGGGTGGAAACTGTTGGGTGGAAGGCTCGGGGACAGGTTTACCCAACCCCATCATGGTCCAGTCCACCTGTGAAAGCAAGTCTTCTGCAATCATTGCACAGATTTTTATATAGGTATGACTACCAACCAGCTGTCCATCAAGACAAACGGCTACTGCCAAACTGTAGCCAAGAGCAAAGCAGACCACCTTGTGGCACACCATGCAGCTGAACATAACACAATTTCAATGGCTGCTTCACTGCCGGAGCCATCTAGATCCACCCCTTAACCACCAGCTTTTCTGAAATATGCAGATCGGAGTTATCCTTACAACACATTCTCTGCTCTTCTAATTATCCTTGCCGAATTCCCTGTTGTAACCTTCATCTTGCAGTTCTTCCGTGTGTCTTATGCAAGCTACCCAAGCAGATGTTGAGATGCTGTCTATTGCCTCATGTGTAAGTCTCTCTCAACATCTGCAATTTTGACTGTATTGTTCTTTCCCACAATATGTGCTTTCACCTGAGCCCATACCAGCTAGACTGGGTTGTAATGGCAATGGTATGGGGGTAATCTAACGATACAGTGTCCACAATGCTTTGCAATTTCATCTATCTCATAAACTCTGTATACAGGCTTCTGCTGACTGACAAGAACCAGCAATTCTGCTATGGTATGTGACAAGTTATGAGGTATACCATTAGATGACAGTCATGCAATAATGTCTGCCTTTTTTGGAGTTCATTTTTTGGAGCTTTGTTCACTTGCACTGAGTGGATGCTCGCACTGTCCATGACAATAACTGAAAACACAGGAATATGTGGCTATAATTGTTGTGTAAACCACTTTTAGAAGACACCATACATCATTTCAGAGTGGTAACCTTCAGAATTTTTAGCCACTGATGCCTTAAAAATCAGCTTACCCTGGGGAATACAGCCAGCATCTGCTGATCTGATATGAAGCAATGTAATTCTGTTACCCTTACCCTACCATCGTTCGTTTTCTAATACTTGTATCGCATGTCTTTCAGTATCCTCAACATGGTCCATTTGCTTCCGTTAAAATTTTCAGCTTCTTTCATATGCAAAACTAGTTTCTCTGCTGTTGAATACTCATCTTCAGCATACATGCTGAACACTATGTGCTGCAAAATGTTTTTCACAAAATCATCTGGCTCACCCACTTCCTTTTTGCAGTTGTGTTGCCTCCCTAGTGATTTGAAAACACCTGAGCTGCAGGCTCGCATTGACATCTTAGCTTCGCTGGATATTCTCTAAACAGTCCTGAAACCAAAACCACAGGTTTCAGTTGTCTGTTCCTAGCACTTGGCAATGGCATGACATGCGTCTTGTGCCGGCGTAGATTCAGCGGAAGATTGTCTCTTAAAGTATTGGTCCACACGAAACACTATTCCTCTTGCCTGTTGGTGTAGCACTTGGCGAGATTGCTTACCATCACTCATAATGAATGTTATGAAGGCAGTCAGCACTCAGCACAGAACACTACGACTTAAATAACGCAGCACAAGACAAGAATGTTACTGGCACATGATTGGCTGTGAGTCACGTAGTACAATGCTGCATGCTTCTGCGCATCTGACCCTGGCGCGCCTTCATAGCTGCTCTCCACTCTAGTACTGATCAGGTAGTGCGAATAATGTTTCATCCTAACAGAGTGAGTCTGGCCAGGGAAGGGAAGGCTGCAGGGTCATACAAAGCAGCATTCAATCATCCACTACCTGTCAATGATATGGCCATTTGAGAATGGCCAGATTTTTGCAGCTTGATATGCTTCACATGCCAAGGATCTGCCCTGATACCACCCACTCTGATCAGGGGCTCTCCCACCAAGCCACAGCAAGGACTGTCTGGCACAGTGGCCGTTTTCAAGAGTTCTGATGCTCCAGGAAGACAAGCAACCACTCCTTGGCATACATAGGAAGGTAACAGCTCAGGTATCACTAGTGTGAACCCTGTGTTGTCAGTGGGCTCATTCAGATGGGACAAGACAGCCCCACCACATGGCCTGGCTACATGTGGTGGTGACCTAGCAAGGTGCAGGGGTGATATGGCAGGGAAGTAAGGAGAGGAGAGGAATCCATGCCATATATACTAGGGAGGGAGTTCCTCCCCAAATGGTTCATACAAAAGACAGAAAATTTAGAAGTGGAGGTAAAACCTCAAGAAATGGGGAGGCACCAAAAGCCCCAAAAATGATGACAGAGAACAGTAAGAGGAACAAAATCGCAAGGAATACCAGGAACCGGTTGGATTGCCAGGTTGACATAAATAAAAACACTGATAAGAGAGAAAGGGGGGAAGGTATCACGTTGGGGAGTGAGGACATGGTGAAGGAAATGTAGCCCAGGAAGGAGGAATGGGCTGCAATAACTAGGGGCCCCATGTGCACCATGCACAAATCCACAAAAGAACTTTTAGCCCCCTGGGAGAACACTCCAGCATAGCTTACTCCAAGCTAACAACCAATCACGGGTACCTGACCTCTTCCAGAGGACATTAAATACACTCAGCAGAATCCCTATTAATCATGGTCGACTTGGTGATCTTACTGCACATATGGGAAAGACTACCACCGCAGAGTGCACCTGTGGCTCTCAACGACAGACTAACACACACATTACTGAAAAGTGCCCTCAAAATTAATATCCTGAAAGCCAAATAGTCTTCATGGAACCTACAGTAGGTGTAATAAATTACATACATAATATGTCAGCAATTTTGGAAATTATGTACACATTTCAATTGTATTTGTAAAGTGATGTGGAATTGCCATACAATTAATAATTATAATTTCTGGGTTGTACATTTTTTGAAGTGCAAAATTTTGCACTTTTAAACATTTAAACATGGTTGCCCATCTTTGCACCACTTCAAGATCTGATCATGATCAGATAATATCTGAGTAGATTTTTTTCTGACAGTTCTTCAACAGTGTGTATGACTGCATCATCTGCAAAATCTTTAAGGCTATTAATATAAATGATGGACAAGTTTCCAACACACTTCCTTGGGCCAGACCTGTAGCTACTTTTACATGTGCCGCATCTAGCACTGTTACCAAAATCCATGTTATCAGTTGTGAACATTTATTTGCAACTTGCAAGACAGTTCCAGTTGTCAGACAAAGCCAGATGAACTTATACTACACTAGCAACTTGAGCTTCAATGTGAGAAGTTCAGATAGAATTACATGATTAACAAAGTACGTGGTGACAATGAGTTATTAAATGCTACAGTATTCATTAACATAATTAATGCTTTATTAGTAACACAGAAACTGAAATCTCATATCAAAATTAATTGGCATATTGTGCATTACATGTGTTTTTAAGAACTTTACATGTGTAGTTAATTGAAATAAATATTGCAGAGAAAGCTACAGATCACTGCCTAGCTTCCCACGCAGTCTTTCCAATGATTTGTCCAAAATTAATTTTCTTTTCCATAATGTCTAAATCTTCCAAAGAATACATTTCTTGTTCCCAATCTCGTATCTGCTTTCCAGCTAAAGGGCATCATATTTTGGGACCCATGTCTAAAAGAACACACATGTGAGATATTTTTAATCTATGAACTTTTACATAGACAGGTTACTAGTGCTAAATACAACCCCCAACCTGGAGTCTTCAACTCTCAGCCTTTGCAAATTCCTCTGCCCACTGTAAGTCAGCGGTGCTGGTTTTGGTCCACCCTGAGTATTCTACCTCCTTGGTACCCTTCATCTCTGATGGACGGGCATTCCCCTAACCAACCACTCGGGAAGAGCCCGATGGAAGACCTGCAATGCTACCTTCAGAAGATTCAGTAAAGTACTAGACATTCACAATGTCATAATAGCAGAAATACAGTAAACAAAAGTGTTGGGCAGGTAGGCCTATATACAAGTTACTGTTAAATATACAACTTTTAACATTAGTAAATAAAGAGGTCCCCATGAGTCAGGAGCAGTCTTCTGCACATAAAATGATTTTCTATTCGCAGTAATACCCTTTGAAGCACCACACTAATAAACTGTCCTGCACCAATTAATAACAAAGATGATAGGAGATTCTAAAGGAAAAGTTGGAAAAGATGCCATTTTCTAACTTACTCACAGACAACAGACACAGAAAGGCAATTGGTGTCATATGATCCTTCCAAGGAGCAGAAATGGGATCAAAACACAATTTAGGAATAGGTACAATGAGAATCAGGCTGAAAGCACCACCTAAAAAGAAAATTGGGCTTAGAAATGTGACCAAATAGAAAGTTTAAGTTTCAAACTGATTTGTTGTTTTAAGTAGCAGGGTGGAAAACATTAAATGATCAGCAACGAGTGCATGAACTGAATAAAAGCAGTCATCCTCACAGCTGCAAGGAGTAACCTGTAGAGAGTGAAGAAAGGCTAGAAGAGCTGGTGTGATTAAGAAGATGAGAAAACAGAAGGTAACATTGTGAAATTATGAAGGAAATGGCAACAAGCAAATAAGAATCTTAAAATAAAACTTATCTAGTTGTAGGCAGAAAATCAGGTTAAAAAAGAAACTGTACAAAACAGAAACAATATTTAAAATGTCAAACTGAATCTACTCACAAATATCATCAAAATAATCACATCAGGTAAATGTGTGCCACAGTCAACAATCCAAAAGAGGTTTTTATTACAAATCTAGATCGATGAAGGATAAGAATGACAGTAAGATTATTGAACCACGCAAAATTTTATTAAAAACCTACGAATATTGTGACAATATGCTGAACTGTTCTTATCCAGAAGCACAAATTATAAATTCCAGCAGCACCAGGGTAACAATGACCAAATTCCAGACCAACATATGAAGAGGTACTGGGAAGTATAAAAACATAAAATATGGCAAGACAACTGAGAGGGATGGAATTCCATCAGACAGATACTCAAATGTGCAGGAAAAGTAGTGCAATCATAAACTAAAGAGATACAAACAGAATGGAAAGAACCATTAATAGTCACAATACATCAAAAAGTAGACATGGATTATCAAAATGGATTTCACAGAAATAGATCAACTAATGGCAATATATTTATAATCAAAAATTATGTGACTTACCAAACAAAAGCGCTGGCAGGTTGATAAACACGCAAACAAACACAAACATCACACAAAATTCAAGCTTTCGCAACCCATTGTTGCTTCGCCAGGAAAGAGGGAAGGTTTAGAGGCAACTTGTGAGACTGGCACAGTAGCTTCAAGTCACGTAGAACGGAAGAGGAGGAACAAGAAAACGAATCATGTCATTCTACTGTGATGATATAACTGTGCCACAAGCATATTAATGATTCTCAAGCATAAATTAACAAATCTACCATTAACTCATCCAAACAAACGAGATCAGGGCGTTTAATTTCAAGAAGACTCGAATATATCTGTGAAAAGAAAAAATGCGACTAGTTCTATATATTTATCATGCTCTGATCCGCAGAAACATGATCAGATATTAGTAGTAAACTATCATTTGCATTTCTCAAAATGGATAGAACAGTCAAGTTCGAAATTCGCCAATGATAGGGTAACAGAATATAAACAGAAATGACTCTTGTCACCCGATGAAACGTTTTATACGAATATCGCATATACTCTGATGGAGAACTAATGTACTAAAACTAAAGACTTTTACCTCTTGCTTGTTTTTGTTGTGAAGGTGTGCTATATAAATTTCAACTTCTGCGACACACATGAGTATGTCACATTATATGTATCTATAAAGGCAACACAATCACCATAACTAGTTTTTATTATTTCATTTTTCACTGAAAACTCTTCGCTATTCCTTTAAATGCACAAAACTCACATTCAATGATTCTGAAGTTAAACACAATCAATAAATTGGCTGACAATATCGATAACTCGATCGAACTTTTGACAAGGTCGAGTATCGCTACAGACTAATTATCTGGGTACGATTTAAGCAGGGATTCCACTGGCATTATTTAAAAGTCGGATTTACAAGGTCGTGTATACAGGCGATCATCATAGGCCGCACCACCCGCTCCTTCCGCCTCCATGATTTCTACCTCACCATTTATGGCCGTCCTAACCACCTCACTCCTCCCCTCAAATACCTTGGCCTCACACTGGACGCCGCTTCACCTGGACTCCCCGTCTCCTTACCATCCAACACAAAGCTCACAACCGCCTCCGCCTCCTGAAACTCCTGTGCCGCCGGACGTGGGGTCTGCATCCTTCCACCATCCTTCACACATACAAATCCTTGATCCGCCCCATCCTCTGTTATTCCCTCCCCGGTTCTATAAAGCCCTCCAAATCCTCGAACGCCATGCACTCCGCCTCGCCTTCTGCATACGGCTTCCGTCCTCCAAGCGCATCCTCTATGACCTCATCCCCTTCCCCCACCTTCTCCTTTTCCTTGAACACATCCGCACACTATATATTGTCCGCCGCCTTGATCCCCCTCACCCCCTGGTGTCTCCCATCCTTTCATACCTTTCCCACGGCAGGTCCCACCTGACAGTTTTATTCTTCGTCGTGTGTGCTCCAAGTGGGTTTTAAGTGTGTTGTTTTGGAGTGTTATTAAAACTGTGGCCGACATTTAACCTGTACATGCGCATTCAGTGTCTTCTCTGTGTTTTAAGAATCGCCAACTGTGTTTTTTATCTTTCTGGTGACTTTTTTTTAACTGTCCCTGATGAACGTCTCCATGTCGGTGTATTTTTACTTCCATTTTCGCCCCCTTACTCTGTTTTATGTTCCCCTATTTTATCACCTTATGTATGTATCATTTTATTCTTATTTTAGTTGTCGTGTCACTCGGCTGAAGAACGGCGGATTGTGGCGCTAGCAGCCCTCCCCTTCCCATATGGGGCAGGGGAATGAAATCACAATAAAGAATTAAAAAAAAAGATCGTGTTTACGTGCGCCTGTTGACTTCAGTGTACACCGGCGACTTTTCACATGGGCGTGAGACTTTTCAGTCCAAGCACGTCCAGTTTAGCTTTTCAATATCTCACCAACTGAATTAACACAGTACGTTTGCGCATTCGAGTCGTGGCTTTAATTCCAATTAAAAAATAAGCAGAACGCCTAAACAGGAAAAAGAGAACACGCAGATGTTGGGTTTGGAAGTGAATTGTAAGGAGAAATGAGTTGGGAGTGTCTAGAATGCTGATGAGAGAGTTGGAAAATGAGTACGAAACTTTCTTCGAAAACAGTTTTCTGATGAACAGATGGACACTACTATTCAATGAAAAGATTCTTTAGTGTGGGATCAAATCAAACTACTTTCATCTTCTCTTGCTACTGCAATGTTCTTCAAAACAGATCATCAATGGAAAACCACAACAATGTTGGCTTATAAATTGCGCTCGCTGAAGAACAACTTCACACTGAATTCTTAATGTTGTTGTTCTCTATGATGTATGCATTTCGCTAAATTCACATTTTGGATTTTATTCCATTTTCATCAAAATGTGGTACATTTCCCCTCCTTCCATTAACAACATCTTTCGTTGCTTCTTTGTTCACATTTCTGTCTTTATAAGTACCAAGATTAATGTTCCACAAACACAGATATTCTTCATAGAGTTCCAGAAATTGCACAGCATACTGTAACAGCTACTTTTTTGTTACTGCCATTGTGTTTCAGACCTCAGAAACAAAATAAAATTTTCACAGTGTCAGCTCAGTCATTGGGCAAGAAGCGCCATCTCACGAAGATGATGAAAAAGTAGTGGGAGGAAGCCACCATGTGCAGGTAAATAGATCAGGTTTCAACTTTCATTTCTATGTGCACCAGTTTCAACGACGTGCGATTTTGGATGTAACACACGCATCTTCATGTGTGCAAGTCAATATGTCTCAGTGATGACCATGTAAACCCAAATTTACATACACATGCATTCTCTAACCACAACCACTCGCACAATCTCCTAACACGTGGAAACGCCCTGCTTGTACACTGCCATGCCAACTTAACATAAATTACTGGAGTTAAAAAGCTTTTAACTTTTTTGCATAATGTCACTTAGTCCACCATCACCTATGAGCTTGAGCAACTGTCGACTGATGGATGTATCCTCATTCTGCTCTGATTCGTTCGACAATACAGAGCTGCAGATCTAGAATCGTTTGTTTATGTACGTGTAAAGTTAGCATCATGATAAAAAATGTGCTTAGTCTTCAGTTAAGTTATAAACACTTAGTAAAGTGGCAAAATATTCTTAAACAACTGTGATAAGAGTGTGATTCTAGCATTCAGCAACTCTGCACAACCGCTTATTCTATATTTGTAATAGAGTAGAAACACACCATCGTTTGAGGTGATGAAATTGGGTAAATATATTGAAACTGAGTATATGACCTTCCTGAGCTTCACTTGCTGTAAAACAGTCAATACTGTAAATGTACTTTTTATTTCAGTATAATGGTAGATTTTTGCCTTCATGTCACGTCACGGCACATCAAGGTTTCTTGGAAACTAGTTTTGATGGCTCCTGTTATTGTCTATTGTTGATCACAAGACTTCCAAGCTCATTTCTTCCTTATATACATGCATACAGTCATGCTCTTTTCCTCCATAACTTGTTTCATTGTGTTTTCATTAGGACATTCATTTCATGATTAATATCAATTATTACTCCAGGTCTTTGTTATTTGTTCTTTATAATTCGATTTTTTTATTTATATGTCAGAGTGAAAGCAGTTGATGGCAGGCATGCGAGTTGAGATCACATGACTTGAATTGACCTAATGTGACATGACATGACAGACAGTGTGAATACACCCTGACGTAACGGTGCTTTGACAGCCTGACAGCCAGTGTGAATTGCCTTTACTGTGAGATGGAAATTTATTTGTGGCTCTAGGGATTTCAAACTCTTCTTGACCCTCATTGAAGTCCTATGTAAGTATACCGGTGTTTGTATTAGCGCTATCATTGGGTTGGGTTGGGTTGTTTGGGGGGAAGAGACTAAACAGCGAGGTCATCGGTCTCATTGGATTAGGGAAGGATGGGGAAGGAAGTCGGCCATGCCCGTTCACAGGAACCATCCCGGCATTTGCTTGAAGCGATTTAGGGAAATCACAGAAAACCTAAATCAGGATGGCCGCATGCAGGATTGAACCATCGTCCTCCTGAATGCGAGTCCAGTGTGCTAACCACTGGGCCACCTCGCTCAGTGCTATCATTGGGTAGTGACTGTTCTGCGCAGTAGTACAAAGTATGGTTACAAAATAAAGTGCCATACCGGTAAGATAATTGTACATTTACAGCAGCTGTGACTTACCAGAACCTTGACTAACTCTGACGCTAAAAAAATGCTAAGACGTTGGGACATCTGCATCTACATGGATACTCTGTAAATCACATTTACGTGCATGGCCGAGGGTTCATCGAATCATCTTCACAATTCTCTATTATTCCAATCTCATACAGTGTGTGGAAAGAACGAAGATCCATTTCTATCCATGCAAGGTCTGATTTCGCTTGTTTTATCGTGGTGATCGTTTTTCCCTATGTAGGTCGGCCTCAACAAAATATTTTCGCATTCAGAGGAGAAATTTGGTGACTGGAATTTTGTCATAAGATTCCTCCACAGGAAAAAAAACCCTTTCTTTTAATGATGTCTACCCCAAATTCTGCAGTGACGTTCTCTCCCCTACTTCGCGATAATACAAAACGTGCTGCCCTTCGTTGTACTTTTTCGATGCACACTGTCAGTCCTATCTGGTAACGATCCCACACCATACAGCTGTATTCTAAAAGAGGATGGACAAGCGTAGTGTAGCCAGTCTCTTTAGTAGATCTGTAGGTTACAAAAACCTTACTTTCTGATATATCTTTGGTGTACTGCAAATAAATTAAAAATTTAGAAATAGTACTCTTCAGAATGCAATACAAATACTATAGTGACTCCATTTGCCAGATATTTCTATGTTACTTGTAATTTAATGTGAGCTGGTGCCTCATCAAGCAAGGCTGAATTAGACTTTTGAACAGAGCCTGAAATATGGCTTTCAAAATTGATTTTACTCATTCGAAAATTATCTTAAAATAAAACGCCCTACTCGTCAGATACGTCCCGTGTTAGCATATTTGATGTTCCCAAACGATTCATAGAAGATGTCATTTCCATATCCAACATATGTATGTCGCCATATTGAAAGTGGCGTAAGTAACATTCCAACTCAGGCTTTTGGAAACGCTAAAGGGCATGTGACGGTAGTCGTGGAGGGCTGCACTTGTAAGAAATTCTTGCCTATGAAAACACTGGTAAATAAAAGTCTGGATATATGTATTCACAGTTATCACCACTGCACAGAAAAGTCATAGCATATCAGAAAACTCGCTGTAGCATATATACTGGTAACAGAAATGGGCACAGGTATTAATCATAGTTTACACTTTAGCAGATAAAGGCGAACGAAAATTCTCTCTGGTGGAATGACAGATGAGCATGATCAGACACATTTGCTCATGTTCAATTCACATTCACACGTGTTCCTCGTGTCCTACTCGTTATTGGTCTTTCAGGGAACTACCAAAGAAAATTTGCATCTTCTCCATTGTGGCGCTAATAGCACAGAGCGCATTCGTCTGCTATTTTTCGAATGAGCTTCTTTGTTGACATGAGTTGCATGGACGATAGAATGCCCTGAAGAGAATGTGATGATACTAGGCTATAGGTAATGATGATACTAGGCTATAAATGTCAGGTGCCTGTGAGATCCACAGCACAAATGACCAACTAAAAGACATACAGTTGTTAGTCAGCAGAAAATTGCTGAAGCACTCAAAGGGCCTAGTGGAAATATGAAAAAGACATTCATTAGATATATCCATCAGACGATAACAGGGTGAACAAGCACAAGCCTATTTTTCATTTTTGTTCCAACATAGCATCACCAGAAATTTCACTGAACAGTAACAAGCACAAATATACCTGGTGTGACATAAGTCATTAAGCACTGCACATATCTGTCCATGGTCAGATTTTAGATAAGTAATTAATTAATATCTGCCACACTGAAAAATCGCAAAACCTATGTGCAGTGATATTTGTTTAAAAAGTAATGGCAGAACTGATATGTTATTAACATGTGAGAGAGCCTTGGCGTCATTTGTACATTCATTGGTAAGCATGAAAAGTGTATGTTATAAAGAGAAAATTGTCTGCATAATAGTGGATGTTTACTTCACAGATATGGTGGAAATTTTATCGAAATTATGAACATGCAAGAGAATCTTTAGTTTAAAAATTTCTGAATGCATTGTCATTGTGTGGGCGGTATATCTACAAATTAAATCGAAGGTTTGAAGTGACAGGTTTTATATATGACTTACCACACAGCAGCCACCGAAAATTAGTAATTACTGAAGAAATTTGCAGCTCACTGCACAGGCTTTTGTTCAATCTCCCAATAAATCTGCAACATGGGTCTAAGTAACTACAATTTTCTGTTAGAAGTCTAAAGAGAATGTTAAAAACTTAATATTTGAAGCCTTATAAGCCTGCAACACTATGCTCCTTCAATGATGGTGATCTGATCAAAGATGGAAGTTCCATGAATGGTTAGTGATCAGCAGTGAAAGTAATCCTAACTTATATATATATATATATATATATATATATATATATATATATATATATATATATATTCTCTGGCATTTGACAAAGTAACTTTTAGTTTAAATGGAAGAGTTAAAAAACACAACTGTGTGTATTGGTCTCCTGAAAATATGTGATTTGCTATTGTGGAGGAGCTAAATGTTCCTGGAGTTACGGTTTTGTCTAACAGAATGATAGGCCCTTACTTTTTGATGTGTCTGTGATTGTGGAAGGTGTCTTGATATGTTAAAAGAAGTTATTATTGACTCAGAAAATACTCCTTGTACTCTACATTAAATGTAAAACACTTTCAATTGTTCTATTTTGATGTCACAATGATATGTCATGGACATCCATGTGCTCATGTTTTACCTCTCATGTAGTTGTGTGGTAGTGCCATTTTCCAACAGGACAAGGTTCATAGCGATCTGGGACATGTCTCTATGAATCGTCTGCATGATGTTGAAGTACTTCAGTGGCCAGCAAGATCTGCAGACCTGTTCACCATAGACCATGTATGATCATGTCAACTAGTCGCAGGGCCAGTGAGTGGTGACATGCATTTGCATGCTTTTTTGATGCCTGTCCTTTCTTATTTTTGCTATCTCTATCATCATTTTTGTTATGTCTCCATGGGAGATAGACGAATAAATCCATTCCAGGTAAAGCAATGATATTCAGAACCCTAATGACCTTGGTATGGGACTCTGCATGTTAGCTATGCGGTACTGTTAGCCTTCATTTAGGTGGTCTACAGGAGAGCCAGGATACCTATGGGGACTAATGAAGGTAGAGGTGGACTGACTCTTGGGTAGTATTCCTGCAATTTTTTTAGAATCTGCAGACAGTAGCGGCCGTACATCCCTCTGCATGTGTCGGCTGAATGTAAATCATATCAGATGTTTTCTCTAGAACAGGGCATATTAGAAGAGTTGGTGACAGTTCTCCACAACTGCACCACCTATTTGCTGTTTGCAGACTTCGTACTGCTGAATTCATTTGTGGTAAAGTATCTTGGATGCTCCATCATTATAGGGACTTCGTAAAAGTTTTTGCACTGAAGTCCTTATGTGCATTTGTTCTCGGTGTCGCCATTTCTAACTAAATTTCTATTTTTTCTAATTAGATTTTTCACTATTGATCACCATACTATTAGATAGTGCAGACTAAAGTGGTTGATCAGATCACTCTCTGCATTATCTAGAGTAAGAGCTCCTTCAACTACATGTTCAACTTCTTATTCACTAGACCTCCCTTACAATGAAGATTTATTGTAATATAGGGCACATTTATCAATGTCCTTAGTTCACTAAATCATTTTTTTACACTTGAACTGTTTGTCATTCTGTAGTCAAGTAACTGGTGCCATTTCCTCCTATATTGATTAATGACTACTAAGGAAACTAATTACTTCATAATGTAATTCAGTTATCACCTGTGTGCAACTCTTTGTAACTATCATTTACTTTGTTGATTGTTTCTGCATGTATATATCATTGCACTTTAGTTATCATGATAGTTAGAAAGGGGGGTGGTGCTGAGTGGATGATTAAGCCACAGCAGGTTCCTTAGAATTAAAGTGTCCACAAAAAACTTCTTAACCCTGGCACCTCCCACCAGTATGCAGGATATCAATGATCAGCTACACTACCAGCCAAAGAACATCTGTTATCCAGCCTATGCCACGACAAAAAAATTATGTCCTGTGCATACAAGAGACCCACAGAAAACAGCGACAGAGATGACGAAAAATACTGGGAATGATATTAACTGCAGAAATACCGCACTCTTAGTATGGAAGTGGCATATTTGTAAGACAAGGGATTCAGATAATCAGTGCCCACTGACCTGTAGAAAATAAGGCCACAGGAGTTTCAAACGGAGATACAACTTCAAGAAAGCTGATTGGACGAAATTTTTTAACATGCTGGCCAAGGAGATTAGGTCTGTGCCACCCATACCGGAAGAGTAGGAGAGCTGAGTTCACACTATAAAATACTGCTCCCAGGCATCAATTCCAAGAGGCTGTAGGCCAATGTATCTGCTGCTCTGCTCTGCTGTACGAATATTACAAGCTATATGAAGAAAATCCTTATAGCAAGGAAACTTACCTGACTGCACAGAATACTCTCTCATCAATCTCTGAGATGGAGAGAGAACAG